>NC_090437.1:79827362-80130393 GCF_031143425.1 Pleurodeles waltl | reverse complement strand
GGTGCACTATACCACAGATGAGGGCATATGTGCATGAGCACAATGCCCCTACAGTGTCTAAGCTAAGCCTTAGACATTGTAAGTGCAGGGTAGCCATAAGAGTATATGGTCTGGGAGTTTGTCAAACACGAACTCTACAGTTCCATAATGGCTACACTGAAATCTGGGAAGTTTGGTATCAAACTTCTCAGTACAATCAATGCACACTGATGCCAGGGTGCAATTTATTGTAATCTACACCCAGAGGGCATCTTAGAGATGCCCCTGAATACCAATCCGACTTCTAGTGTAGTCTGACCCGTTTCTACCAGCCTGCCACACACCAGACATGTTGCTGGCCACATGGGGAGAGTGCCTTTGTCTCTCTGTGGCCAGGAACAAAGCCTGTACTGGGTGGAGGTGCTTCTCACCTCCCCCTGAAGGAACTGTAACACCTGGCGGTGAGCCTCAAAGGCTCACCCCTTTTGTTACAGAGTCCCAGGGCATCCCAGCTAGTGGAGATGCCCGCCCCTCCAGCCACTGCCCCCACTTTTGGTGGCAAGGCTGGAGGAGATAATGAGATAAACAAGGAGGAGTCACCCACCAGTCAGGACAGCCCCTAAAGTGTCCTGAGCTGAGGTGACCCCTACCTTTAAAAAATCCTCCATCTTAGGTTTGGAGGATTCCCCCAATAGGATTAGGGATGTGCCCCTCTCCCCACAGGGAGGAGGCACAAAGAGGGTGTACCCACCCTCAAGGACAGTAGCCATTGGTTACTGCCCTCCCAGATCTAAACACACCCCTAAATTCAGTATTTAGGGGCTCCCCAGATCCCAGGAACTCAGATTCCTGCAACCTGAAGAAACAAGAAGGACTGCTGACCTACAAGCCTGCAGAGAAGGAGGAACGACAACTGCTTTGGCCCCAGCCCTACCGGGGTGTCTCCAACTTCAAAAACCTGCAACCAGCGACGCATCCGACAGGGACTAGTGACCTCTGAAGCCTCAGAGGACTGCCCTGGACTAAAGGACCAAGAAACTCCTGTGAACAGTGGCCCTTTTCAAAACCAGCTACTTCTTTGCAACAAAGAAGCAACTTCCAAAGACTGCACGTTTCCCGCCGGAAGCGTGAGACTTCTCACTCTGCACCCGACGCCCCCAGCTCAAGATTCATAGAACCAACACCTCAGGAAGGACTCCCCAGTGACTGCGAGCCCGTGAGTAACCAGAGACTACCCCTCTGAGCCCCCACAGCGACGCCTGCAGAGAGAATCCAGAGGCTCCCCCTGACCACGACTGCCTGGAACCAACACTGGACCCGCAGCCCCCAGGACCTGAAGGAACCGAACCTCAGTGCAGGAGTGACCCCCAGGCAACCCTCTGCCTAGCCCAGGTGGTGGCTGTCCTGAGATGCCCCCCCTGTGCCTGCCTGCACTGCTGGAGTGACCCCCGGGTCCCTCATTATTTTCTACCTGAAACCCGACGCCTGCTTTGCACACTGCACCCGGCCACCCCTGTGCCGCTGAGGGTGTGTTTTGTGTAAATACTTGTGTCCCCCCCTGTGCTCTACAAAACCCCCCTGGTCTGCCCACGAGGACGCAGGTACTTACCTGCTGGCAGACTGGAACAGGAGCACCCCTGTTCTCCATAGGCACCTATGTGTTTTGGGCACCTCTTTGACCTCTGCACATGACCAGCCCTGAGCTGCTGGGGTGGTAACTTTGGGGTTTCCTTGAACCCCCAACGGTGGGCTGCCTATGCCCCAGGACTGAGACTTGTAAGTGTTTTACTTACCTCCTAAACTAACCTTTACTTGCCTCTCCCAGGAACTGCTGATTTTTGCACTGGGTCTGCTTTGAAAATAGCTTATTGACATTTTTACAAAGACTGTATATGATATTGCTTTTATTCAAAGTTCCTAAAGTGTCTAAGTGAAATACCTTGCATTTAAAGTGTTTACTGCAAATCTTGAACCTGTGGTTCTTAAAATAAATTAAGAAAATATATTTTTCAATATAAAATCCTGTTGGCCTGGAGTAAGTCTTTGAGTGTGTGTTCCTCATTTATTGCCTGTGTGTGTACAACAAATGCTTAACACTACCCTCTGATAAGCCTACTACTCGACCACACTACCACAAAATAGAGCATTAGAATGATCTACTTTTGCCACTATCTTACCTCTAAGGGGAACCCTTGGACTCTGTGCACACTATTTCTTACTTTGAAATAGTATATACAGAGCCAACTTCCTACAGTTTAGCACGGCTTGCACCATTTCTGTGCACCAGCCAGGCACCATATTTATGGAAAGGTGCAAGCCGGTGCAAAGGGTAGGCTAGTGTAAAATCAAATTACGTTGGTCAGGTGGGAGTAGCAGTATGGAAGAAGGGGGTTTTGCACCAAAAAATGACGTTAGACAGGTTAGATTAAAAAAAAAGGACTCAAACCTGCCTAGAGTTATTTTCTGACTCAAAACCATCCATACCACATGACTCCTGTCTTAGAAAAGACAGGAGTCATGCCCACCACCCCAATGGCCAGCACAGGGGACCAGGGTCCCCTGGGCATGGCCATTGCACACTGTGCCATGTATGGGGGCCCATTTCAGGGCCCCCTATTGCACTTTAAAAAATAAAATAAAATAAAATACTTACCTGTACTTAACCTGTACTTACCTGTGATGGGGTCCCCCATCCTCCACTGTCCCACTGGTGTGGGTGGGGGTGTCCCTGGGGCCTAGGAAGGGCACCTGCTGGCTTATTCCAGGGTGTTCCACCAAGCTTTGCACCAATTTGTGACCCCTCCTCTCTCCCGTGCAGCATTTTTGCACAGGAGTATTAATATGGTGTTAAGGCCATAGAGTAATTTTTTGCACAGGAACGCCTACCTTGCATCTCATTAAGGCAAGGTAGGTTTCCACGTCCAAAAAATGACTAACTCCATAAATATTGCGCTAGACGGGTCTAGCACCAAAGAATAAATATGGAGTTAGTTTTGCACCAAATTAGAGTAAAAAAATGACGCTAATTCGGTGCAAACAGAGTATAAATATGCCCCTCGGAAACCAAACTTAGAGAGATGAATCTCCAATCGCATGCTTCCTCTCAGGATAAATGCCAATTACTTGCTGCCACTGAGACGCATGCCAGCTTAATAGAGTAACTCCGATGCCTCGACTTTAAAGCATATCAAGCATATCAAGCAAGGATGCATGCTGAGGGGAACAAATCGGGCATCTGATGGCGTGGTTGTTGCATAGCTCGGCCTCAGTGCCATCTACCGCGGCGATTAGGATATCCCCCACATGCCTGCTTACCACTCAAGTAGACATCCATGATGCCTTCACTGCTTTTTACCGAGGCCTGTACAACCTCCCGCCACTGGATAGAACCCAGAGAATACAGGCCTTCCTTCAGGTAGTGAGCCTGTCAACACTGCACCCATCTAGTTAGAGGAGGTAATGCGCCCATTATGACCTAAAATATATGTGAGGTTGTAAGGGAGTCAGCTACAGGAATACCACTGGGGTTCGATGGGTACCCTATTGAGGTTTATAAAACATACTTGCCGATATTAGCCTTCAAATTACTAGAGGTTTATCAAACTGCGTTGCAGGAAGGACGACCCCCCTGGTCCAAGAAACCTAGCTCCATCAGCCTTGCCACCCCCGCACTGTAGTACACTATCGACAGTGGCCCATGCTAGCTACAGATGAAGTATCAGAATTATGCCCCGCTCCAGACATATTCCCCAGAAATTAGAATAACGGACTTCAAGCTGCTCTGGATGATGCTGGGACACGTGGGTCTCCAATGATGGGACGCAGCTGGGATTAACACGGTGGGAGCTCTATTCCGTGATAAGGTGCTTAAACCCATTAGTACATGCCTTACATTTTATGGACAGTGGAAAGCGCCCAATTCTGGATCACCCGGAAGTTGACGCACACGGCACAAGACCCCCTGCAGCCGATATGTGGTAGCTGGGAGTCGGATGTGGGCAGAGAATTACTGGATAAAGAATTGGACAGAGTACTGATACACCATAAAAACGTTTTGAAGAATGCTAGGTTTCAATACAGTACATACAATACAATATATTGCATAGGGCCTACCTTACACCAGATACACTACACAAAGGGGGTCATTCTGACCTCGGCGGTAAAAGGCGCTTACCGCCGGTCAGAAGACCGCCATAACACCGCCGCGGCCGCGGAAAGCCGCCACGGTCATTCTGACCCACAACGGCCAAACCTCCAAAAATCCGAACTCCACTGCAGGCCGCCACATCAGCGGGCAGCGATAAACTGGAGATGACCAAACCTCCACCGTCACGCCAACAGAAAAACGCCCATGCCATTACGACCCACGAATCAACGCGGCGGGCTTTCCAACGCGGTATTCCATTGGCGGTACACACCGCCGCGGTCAAAATACACACACAGCACCAAAACACAGGCACATTGGACAATTACAAATACACACACCTGATACACATACACAACCCACTCCCACACAATCAATCAACTATAAAACACACCCCCACATCACCCACAAACCCCTACGACCACAATTACTGAGAGAAGGAGAGAGAGACACAGCAGACAATCCATAGCAATACACACTGAGGCACACTACACCATCACACACACCACATAGTAGCACAAAGCACCACACACCAACATACTCATCATCACATACACCACCCCACACCTCACCCACACCACCCCATGGCACCCCAAAGGCACCCACGCTTTTCGGACCAAGAACTCTGGGTCATGGTGGAGGAAATCCTAAGAGTGGAACCCCAGCTCTTCGGCTCACAGGTGCAGCACACCAGTATAGCTAGGAAGGCGGAGCTATGGCAGCGGATCGTGGACAGGGTCAACGCGGTGGGACAGCATCCCAGGAATAGGGAGGACATCTGCAAACGATGGAACGACCTACGGGGGAAGGTCCGATCGATGGTCTCCAGGCACAACATCGCGGTCCAGAAGACTGGCGGCGGACCCCCACCCACCCCTCCCGAATTTACATCATGGGAGCAAGAGGTCTTCAACATCCTGCATCCTCAGGGCCTCGCAGGAGTAGCCGGAGGAATGGACTCTGGTAAGTCCAATCTCAACTACTAGATCCCCCCCACCCCACCAGCATGCCAACCCACACCCCCACCCTCACCCCCAACCCCCCAGCACACATCCTCCCTGACAATGTCTCACCAGCACAACCCACCCATCCCAACACCAACTCCTGCATGCCAACACAATCCATGGACACCCATCACCCAAGCATGACCACCGCACTTACCCCCCCCCCACTAACTACCCTCACAACACCTCCCTCAAGGGAATGCCTGCACTGGGGGACGAGGGCACCCATAACACGCACGCTATTGCACACACAGAAACAATAACCAAACTCTCTTACCTCATGCAGGACCCGAACGCCAAAACACCAGCCAGGAGGGTCCAGAAATGTCCATCCCACCCCCGGAACAGGCCCACAGTGAGGACAGCAGCTCTGTCGACACTGAACCTGATGACCAGCCCGGACCATCGGGGACCTCTGGGCAGTCGGTTCCCCTCACCCAGACACAGGCCACACCAGACCCGACCCCCTCTGCCAACACCAGCACAGCTCCCACCCAGCGGGCCCATGCCTCTGTCTCTAGGACACGTCAATCAGCGGTGTGTCTGCCACTACAGGGCACCCAGGCTAACCCAACACCCCAACAACAACAGGGACCTGGGGGCAGTGGGAGCAGGCACACCGTCCAGGAGACAGAGGCCGGGGGAAACCGGGCAGCTCGGAGGGCTGCTGTGCGACCGGCGGGGGAGGAGAGGCCCAGGGAACCCACTCTCCAAGAGGCCCTCACCACCATCATGGGGGCCTACCACCACTCCCAAGAGACGATGGCGACGGTACTGGCCAGGTTCACGGAGATCCAGGCACAGCAGGAGGAACGCTACATGGGGTTCAGGGAGGAGCTGAGAATCATCGGGACCGCAATGGGGACCATCGTCCTGGCCCTCAACAGGATAGAAGACGCGTTGCGGGACCATGTGGCACCACACAGGGCCCCTGTCACTAGCCCGGACCAGGAACAGCCTACCACCTCCGCCGGCGCTAGTGGACAGGAGGCCCCAACACCACGGCAGGCCACCAGAACCCCACCTCCTGCTGAAGAACAACCACCCCGTAAGAGGAGCCTGAGATCCAAAAAAAAGACAGAGTAGGATGTCAAGACCCCCGCCAGCAGGACATGCCCCCTGAACTCTTCCCACTGTCCCACATTGCCACCCTGTCCAACCATGAACTGCCTCTGCTCCATCCTTCCACAGGCAAAAGGACAATGCACCTGTGAGACTGAGAACTGGACTCTGCCATGGACATTACTCCACCCCCACCCATCACCCTTATAATCACATGTACCAATATCTAGCCCTGTAAATAAATCACATATTGCACACAAATCAGTTTGGAGTCATGCTGTATTATTAGCAAATGTATTACATATTACTGTTCAATATCTGTTCTGTCAATTAGTGATGACAACATACCAATGTCAATACGCTGTAGTTCATGGGCAAACCAAGCAGAAGTCAGGCACTGCGTCATACAGCACTGAGAAGGGAAGGGAAAATCAAAAATTACCCAAAAATATCTGGTGGGAACTACAGAAAGTACAGATGCAGGAGGCTAGAAGCAATTGTGAAATGGCGTGGGTGATTCTTACCTGGGTGTTACTGGAAATACTGTTGTATCACTCTGTCCCTATTGTCTGTGTCGTCCTCTGAGTCTTCCTCCTCTTCACTCTCCACAGGCTCCACGGCTTCTACAACACCACCATCTGGACCATCCTCCTGCAGGAAAGGCACCTGGCGTCGCAAAGCCAGGTTGTGAAGCATACAGCACGCCACGATGATATGGCACACCTTCTTTGGTGAGTACATTAGGGATCGACCTGTCATATGCAGGCACCTAAACCTGGCCTTCAGGAGGCCAAAGGTTCGCTCAATCACCCTCCTAGTACGCCCATGGGCCTCATTGTAGCGTTCCTCTGCCCTTGTCCGGGGATTCCTCACTGGGGTCAGTAGCCACGGCAGGTTGGGGTAACCAGAGTCACCTATTAGCCACACACGTTGTCTCTGTAGCTGCTCCATCACATAGGGGATGCTGCTATTTCGCATCACATACGCGTCATGCACTGACCCTGGGAACTTGGCATTTACATGGGAGATGTACTGGTCAGCCAAACAGACCACCTGGACATTCATCGTATGATAATTTTTTCTGTTTCGGTACACCTGCTCATCGTCTTTTGGGGGTACCAAAGCCACATGGGTCCCATCAATGGCACCAATGATGTTGGGGATATGTCCAAGGGCATAGAAATCACCCTTCACTGTAGGCAAGTCACCCTCCTCTGGGAAAATGATGTAGCTCCGCATGAGTTTCATCAGGGCAGACAACACTCTGCTCAAAATCTTAGAAAACATAGGCTGAGACATTCCAGATGACATGGCCACTGTGGTCTGGAATGACCCACTGGCCAAAAAATGGAGGACTGACAAAACCTGCACCAGAGGGGGAATCCCTGTGGGTTGGCGGATGGGGGACATCAGGGCTGGCTCCAGCAGGGCACACATTTCATGGATAGTGGCACGGTCAAGTCTGTATCGAAGTATTATATGGCGTTCTTCCATTGTCGACAGGTCCACCAGCGGTCGGTACACGCGAGGATTCCTCCTTCTCATCGCAAGTCCCAGCGGACGGTGCCTAGGAAGGACAACATGGAGCACAGAGTCAGCCAAACCACAGGTACGTACAGACAGCTTGCACAGTTAAAGAATGGCAATGGGTTGAAAGGCGTGTACGTGTGGCAATGCAAGGCCTAGGCCTGTGTGTCGCAGTCAAAATTAAGCCATGTAGGCCCTTGAAATGGCGGCTGCCTGACCTGTGAAGTGGGACAATGGGATGTGAGGTCAATGCGCTGGCGGGGCACACCGTGGCGGTAGGCGGTCGAAGACTGCGGCGCAAAGCCGCATTGGTTAACATTGAAGCCTATGGGTTTCAGGAGCCAATGACGAAGTGCGCCGGTGGTCGCGGTACGCACCGCCGCGGTACGCACCGCCGCGGGCGTGACCGCCATTTTCTATCTGCTTAATCACTCGAGACCTGATCATCCACAGGAGAGGACCTATACTGCAAGTGCTGCTGTGACCTCGGTCTGGAAGATACAATGGCTGCTGCAACTGGGGAAAGGGCCCCTGCTTTCACGTCTGAAGAGTTGGAGAAGCTCGTGGATGGGGTCCTCCCCCAGTATGCGCTACTCTACGGTCCTCCAGACCAACAAGTGAGTACACCGGGTGCACATGGAATGGGCTATGCCTGTGTGGATTGGGGTGGATGTAAGTTGGTGGGGTGGGGGGCGAATGAGGAGTGCAACGCCCGACAGATGAGAGCATGTGCCATATGGCAAAGTTGGTGGGGGGGGCCAATCACATCTAACATGCAGGTCATTCATGATTTCCTCCTTTCCACCCTGTACATGTCAAATAGGTCAGCGCCCATCAGAAGATCGAGATTTGGCGTGCCATCGCCAAGGAAGTCCGGAACTTGGGGGTCCACAACAGACGGGGCACCCACTGCCGCAAGAGGTGGGAGGACATCCGCCGCGGAACAAGGAAGACCGCAGAAACACTGCTGGGGATGGCCTCCCAACCTAGGAGGGGTGCCAGTCGCACCATGACCCCCCTGATGTCCCGGATCCTGGCAGTGGCCTACCCTGAATTGGATGGGCGCTTTAAGACATCACAGCAGACACAAGGGGGTGAGTATCAGCACATTCTCCTATCTTTCTGCGCAGTGGAGGCGTCTGGGTGGGGGAGGAGGGCTGTGGGTGACATTAGGCCAGGGCGCTTTCTGTAGTGTAGTCCTCTCCCTTAGGCATGGCCCTGTGCCCCCGGCCCCCACCTCGGTAGGGTGACAAGTACAGCCATTGAAGGTCCAGCATCTCCCATGTGCGCGTTTGACGTCTCTTGGCCTGTTGTCTTAGTCAGTAGTACTGAGTAGTGTACCCCGAATGCGCGGCTTAGTGCATTAGGCACCTGTGTCTGTCCTCTCCGCCAACGGTGTTGACATTGCATGTACTCAACCTGGTCTTCTTTTTTCTCCCTCCACCCTTTCTCTTCATCTTCTTGTGCATGTGTGCATTAGCATCATCAGGCGGAGGAGATTTGGCATCGGAGCACGAGGGAGCTGCAGGACACAAGGCCCCGGTGGGCCCAGGAACAGACACCGAGGGCACCAGTGATCCGGAGGGCGAGGGGAGCACCACGACGGGGACCGCTGGTGAGAGCAGCGAAAGCGACACGTCCTCGGATGGGAGCTCCCTAGGGGTGGCGGCAACATCCGTGCCCCCCGCCTCTACAGGTACAGCCGCCACCCAGCGCACCAGCCCCGCCCTCCCAGCAGCCCCTCAGTCTTCGCTCCGTGCCGGTTCGCCCAGGAAGGCGCGCGTCTCCTTCGCCCCAGGCACCTCAGCCCCTGCCCCTGTTGCCCCTGCTGCCCTCAGTGCGGAGCTCATTGACCTGGTAAGGACGCTCATTATTGGGCAGACGACCCTTTTGAATGCCATCCAGGGTGTGCAAAGGGAGGTGCAACAGAGCAATGCGTACCTGGAGGGCATTCATTCGGGTCAGGCTGCCCATCAACGAGCATTCACTGCTCTGGCCTCAGCACTGACGGCAGCCATTGTCCCTGTTTCCAGCCTCCCTCTTCTTACTGCCTCCAGCCTTTCTCTGTCTCCTGTTCCTCAGCCTATCCCATCCACACCATCAGACCAGCCTGCACACACCTCAACACCCAAGAGCAGCTCATCCAAACACAAGCACCACAGATCCCACAAACACTCACCCAAGCAACACACAGATGCAGACATGCCAACAGCCACTGCCACCCCTGTGTCCCCCTCCTCCTCGTCTCCCTCCTCCCTCCCTGTGACGTCTACACTCACACCTGCATGCACCCCAACATCAGCCAGTGCTTCTATCACCACCTCACCCTCCAGGACAGTCCACACTCGTGCAGTCACCACCCCCACTGCCATTTACACGTCCCCTGTGTCCTCTCCCACTGTGTCTGTCACCCCCTCTTCCAAGACACACAAACGCAGGCAGACACCCACCCAACAGCCATCCACCTCACGACAGCCTACAGCACCAGCACCTTCACCCAATGACAGCACACCTGACTCTCCTACAACCACCTCCTCTACCTCCACTTCCATCTCCACTTCTCCTACCCTTTACCTTGGCCCTAAAAAACTTTTCCTGGCTAACCTTAACCTCTTTCCCCCCGATGAGCTCCCCCATCCATCTTCAAAGAGTCCCAAGAGCACCGCAGCCACCACCAGCCCAGCTTCGGGTGTCACTGTTGTGCCTGGGTTCTGGAGCCCACCCTTTGCCAGCAGTGACACATCGATCAGCAGCAAGGACACGTCCAGCCCCCCCCCCCGGCAAGAGGACCCGCAAAAACAAGGGCCGCCGTGCGAGGACCGACAGGGCTGCCCCCAAGGAGCAATGTGCGGCCACTTCACCACCCACACCATCTAGGGGAGGCAAGGGCCCGAGAGCCCCATCAAAGGAGCGGAAGGGCAGCAGGAGCGCGGAGAAGGTGGACCCCACATGCCACATCCCAGCTGGGAAGGAGGACACTAAGGAGGCCAGGAGTCCGTCCCCGAAGGGTCCAGAAACGTCACGGTCCGAGGGCGACTGAGCAGGGAGTCCAGGCCAGGTCTGGCTCCCTTGACCTGCTGGATGAGCACCGCTGAACAGGGCCCGCGGTGCAGAAGAGCACCGCTGAACAGGGCCCGCCGTGGAGTAGAGCACCGCTGAACAGGGCCCGCCGTGGAGTAGAGCACCGCTGAACAGGGCCCGCGGTGCAGAAGAGCACCGCTGAACAGGGCCCGCCGTGGAGAAGAGCACCGCTGAACAGGGCCCCGCCGTGGAGAAGAGCACCGCTGAACAGGGCCCCGCCGTGGAGAAAAGCACCGCTGAACAGGGCCCCGCCATCTCAAGCACCGCTCCGCTGGGCCCTTCCTCTCAAGCACCGCTCCGCTGGGCCCTTCATCTCAAGCACCGCTACGCTGGGCGCCGCCGTCTCAAGCACCGCTCCGCTGGGCACCGCAGTCTCAAGCACCGCTCCGCTGGGCCCTTCCTCTCAAGCACCGCTACGCTGGGCACCGCCGTCTCAAGCACCGCTCCGCTGGGCACCGCCGTCTCAAGCACCGCTCCGCTGGGCCCTTCCTCTCAAGCACCGCTACGCTGGGCACCGCCGTCTCAAGCACCGCTGGGCCCTTCCTCTCAAGCACCGCTCCGCTGGGCCCTTCCTCTCAAGCACCGCTCCGCTGGGCACCGCCATCTCAAGCACCGCTCCGCTGGGCACCGCCGGGCACCGCCGTCTCAAGCACCGCTCCGCTGGGCCCTTCCTCTCAAGCACTGCTCCGCTGGGCCCTTCATCTCAAGCACCGCTACGCTGGACACCGCCGTCTCAAGCACCGCTCCGCTGGGCACCGCCGTCTCAAGCACCGCTCCGCTGGGCCCTTCCTCTCAAGCACCGCTACGCTGGGCACCGCCGTCTCAAGCACCGCTCCGCTGGGCACCGCCGTCTCAAGCACCGCTCCGCTGGGCCCTTCCTCTCAAGCACCGCTCCGCTGGGCCCTTCCTCTCAAGCACCGCTCCGCTGGGCACCGCCGTCTCAAGCACCGCTCCGCTGGGCACCGCCGTCTCAAGCACCGCTCCGCTGGGCCCTTCCTCTCAAGCACCGCTCCGCTGGGCACCGCCGTCTCAAGCACCGCTCCGCTGGGCACCGCCGTCTCAAGCACCGCTCCGCTGGGCCCTTCCTCTCAAGCACCGCTCCGCTGGGCCCTTCCTCTCAAGCACCGCTCCGCTGGGCCCTTCCTCTCAAGCACCGCTCCGCTGGGCCCTTCCTCTCAAGCACCGCTCCGCTGGGCCCTTCCTCTCAAGCACCGCTCCGCTGGGCACCGCCGTCTCAAGCACCGCTCCGCTGGGCCCTTCCTCTCAAGCACCGCTCCGCTGGGCACCGCCATCTCAAGCACCGCTCCGCTGGGCACCGCCGTCTCAAGCACCGTTTATGGTTCACTGTGCCCACCATGCCTCCTCCTTGACCAGTGGAGACTGTCATCCACCTGATGGACTGTGGCTTTGCACTCCCCAGGATGGTCCAGTGGGCAGCCCACCCACTGTAGAGACATTGAGAGACTGTGGCTTTGCACTCCCCAGGATGGTCCAGTGGGCAGCCCACCCACTGTAGAGACATTGAGAGACTGTGGCTTTGCACTCCCCAGGATGGTCCAGTGGGCATGGTGGCTCCTCGTGGATCTGGCGTCGTGGACTCATGTGGCTGTGGTGCCGCCCCCTTCCCTTCCCCCTGAGGTGCCTGTAGTTTTTACATCTGATGCCCCTGCAGTGTTCTCTCCAAAGGACTCAGGTCTCCTGTGTGGGCTTTGCCCTTATTTCTCAAGACTTTGGCCCACGGACATGCTGAATTCGTAGGATGTGCAGGACTTGGTACTTCAGTTATACACTGATGTGTATGTCATTAGTTTTGTTGTGAATATCTTTCATGGTTGTACGATAATTTTCTGGAGCTTTTTGGTACATAAATATTTATTCCAAATATGATTATGTCCTAGCATTTTTCAGGGGTGTTTGGGTGGTGTCACTGTGACTTGGTGCTCTGCATTGGTGAGTACATAGTTGGGGGGGTCGCATATGTGTGTGCCCGTAACCTTTCGTCCTCCCCCTCCCGTGTGTCGTAGGTGCAGTACTCACCGTTGTCGTCTGCGCCGGACTTCGTACTCGTGGTAGATGAGAAGGTAGACGAGAGCAGGTAGGATGTTTAATTCGGGTTCCATGCTGTCCTCCTTCCTCCTGGAGTGCGTAGTGGTGAGCGTTTTCCCATCCGTAGTCTGTTTCCGCCGTGTTTTTATCGGTGGTGCTCCCGCCCCGGAAAAGGTGGTGTATTGGTGAGTTGGAATAGTGTGGGCGGTACATTGTCTGCCGCCTGTCTGTTGGCGGTGACCGCCGCGCTGTTTGTTTGTACCGCCGTGGCGGTTGGAGTGTTAAGGTGGCTGTCTGTGTTGGCGGTTCCCGCCAGGCTCAGAATCCCATTTTTTTTACCGCCAGCCTGTTGGCGGGTTGGCCGCCGCCTTAACACCGACCGCCAGGGTTAGAATCACCCCCAAAATGTTTGGATCCCCTTCAGAATGCCCCTGCTGTTGTGATCCAGTTGCCAATATGCTCCACATGTTCTGGTCCTGCCCGGAATCAGGCCGATTTTGGCATCAAATAATAGAGACTCTCACAGAATTGACTAAGCGTACAGACATACACATTGCAGAAAGTGGCCTACTGGGCCTCTTTCGCCACTCCAAGCGAGCAACAGTAACTAACCATTTTATCGACTTTGCGCTAATCATAGGTAGATGAGGCATTGCTATGAATTGGAAGTCTCCTACACTCCCGACACTTTCCCATTGGTGGGCCGCATTGCTGAAATGGGGTAAAGCTAAGACAATAGTACTTAGGTGGGAAGGAGCAAGAGGGTTGCACAAAGTCCCAGTAGCGAGTGGATGGGACATGTACATGCAGAAATTGCATTCTTATCGAGGACGAATGCAGTCCTAACAGTTATGCTATAGCAGCTAGACTAACCTGTAACCAGCCTAGCCTGGCAAGAACTTTGGCCCCCTCTAGAACCGCCATTCCAGAGCTGCATTCCTATTCTCCACTGCAGGGCTTATAGGCAGCGACTAATCCAACCTCTCAAACTGTCAGAAATGAGTTGCCAAAGCTTATGTATTGTAATTATATATGTACCCTGCCAATTATACAATATTAATGTTGTAGACCATGTAATTTAATTTCAATCAAGTGATGCAATGTGCTTGTCTGTATTCCTTTTTACCACCATTTGGCACAATACTTCCACTTTTGTTTGACATTCAAGTTTTCAGGTTGTAATTATTGAACAAGTGACTCCTTTCTTCCAATGATGCATATGCATGTTGTCGCCTCTCGTGCAATGTGATAATTCTTTGTATGAAATGCAAAGCAATAATATTGATGGCCTGTAAGTATGAATCGAAAATTAATAAAATTGGTTACAAAATATTTCACGTAACAGCACCCTTACAATGAATTTCGCATACAACTGAGGGCCTCGTTGGCCACACTGGTCCCTCATCATCTGGAGTGCCTTCTGGGATTGGAGGTGCGGGTGGCTTTCCCCTTCCCCTTTTGTGTTGGGAGCCCTATGGGATATTGGAGAGATGACTGCTGGATGGGGGAGATACTCACCAAACCCATGGGGTCTCAGACCACTGAACCCACACTGCTCTCAAGTTTGGACATTGCAGCAGTTCATGTAGAGGAGGACGTGCAGGTCACCTGGCCTTTCCTGGAGGCTATTTTTGCTTCACTCAGGGGTGACCTCCAGACCCTCGAAAAAGATCTCTCGGATGATCTTAAGGAAGTCAGCCGCGACCTTGAAAGCTTGGGTGACAGACTTTCCTCTGTGGAAGATCATGAAATGAGTCATGATGAGGAGACTGAGCAGTTGCAGCAAGAAATCATTCAACTTTGTGATCAGCAACTGGACCTGGAAACCCATGCCTAATGTTTAGAAATTGATCATGGTGAAACAACATACGTATAAATGGTGAATCAGCTGGGACTGAATGAGTTGATATAAATTGGTTTGTTGGCAAGCTTTTCAGATCAATTCTTGAGGTGTTAACTTAGCTGAGCAATTAGTTTGACAGGGCACACAGGGTGGGCCCCAATAGGCTGGACACTGCTCCTCCTGTGGATATTCTGGTGTGTCCATGATTTTCAATTAAAGGAACACATCCTCCGGACAGCTGGAGACAGACACCCAATACAGTTTAACAGAACCAAACCTGTGCTTTACCAGGGTCTAGCTTCTTCTACACTCCAGACACATAGCATTTCACTCTGTTACAACCCAAGTGAGAAATTAAGGCATCTCATATTTGCAGAGTCACTCCTTCAGGCTGGTCTTCCATTGGTACATTGGTATGGCAAACTCCACCAGATCTGTTCCTAGAAAGAGGCCTGTCAGCTCCTGGGAGTTGATGATACTTCACCTGAACCATCCCAGACAAGCCAACGTGAATGTGGAGCCCGCAGACGCCAACGATGGAGGAGTGCCAGGGCTTATCCTCAGGCCTCTGTCCCGAACCAGTGACTATGGTGAAATAACGTCAGGCAACATTAGAGACACTCTCCGGAGACTCACCAGGCATTGATACACTGTGTCTATGACCATGATCTTCCAAATCTACTGCTACAGATGGGGATGTTGGCAGGGGGGTGAGCAGGGTCTCCGGGTTGCTCCACACCTCTCAACACCTTTTTCCAATTTGGTAATTTGCCCTAGCCATTGGCTATATTTCACAATGTTTCATCTGCTGTTAATTCTCTTGTTTATTTTTTATAGTTTATGTCAGGGGAACTCACACCCAGCGGTCTCTCATTACTACAACCATGACCCTAGAGATGGTTTTTCTACACCTCACACCGCAGACTCTATGATGCCACAACCCTTGTCCTCTGGCGAGACCAAGTGCAGCTCCATTCCCCAGTCTTATGCAATACAACCTTCAGATACTTACCTTTAATGTGATGGGCCTCAACAACCCTGTTAAGAGCCGGGCCATATACTCCTATCGTGAACATTCTGGGGCACATATCTGTCTACTCCAAGAGACACATTTATTGGCCAGTGATTGGCATGAAATGCATTCTCTGGCCTTTCCACGTCAATTCTTCTCCCTCAGCTCCCCAAAACTGCAGGGGAAGTGATTTTCCTGCCCAGCTCTTTCAAGGGCAAGCTTGGCCCTAACCAGGCTGAAATTAGAGATAGATTTCTTGCTTACTCGATGTCCCTTGGCGATTACACCTTTACTCTAGGGACCCTTGTTAGAAATGGGGTTTCTGGTTGGCTAGAGTATGCACCTAAGCCAGGAAGAAGGCACCACTATAGTCAGGGTAAGGGAGCTACACACCCAAGATAACTCCCTGCTTATCCTCTTGGCCAGAGCAGTTAGGCTTATCCCAGAGGCAATGTGTAAAGTGTTTGCACAACACACACACCAGTGACACAATAAAGACACTGCAAAAGAGACTCCAACCGGATTATATGGAAATAAACTGTATTACATATAAATGATAGACCAGTAATTGCGTTGCCAACTAGGCAAATGTCAAACTATTCATATTTAGTACAGGCAGATAAAACCTATAGGTTGCACACATCATGACAAACTCCTCTCCTTATACGTAGAATGCAGATACTGAACTATACCCGTTATCCTAGCAAAGCAATAACAACATGATAAATCACCTCAGGTCATAAAATACAGTGCATAAACAAATGAGGGCATGAACATAATAGGGAAATGCAAAACCTAAAGTAATCCCCAAGAACACCTCCCACAGGAAAGCCACATCGCAGCTGTGCTTTTTCTACACATTATAAGGTATCTCTGTCCATCACATAGGGATCAGTCACAACCGTGCAGCTATTCTGGTGAATACGGTAATGATACTGGCCCAAAGAAAGGAAACCTCATCGTTGGGATTTCCGTGGCAAAATCTTCTCCGTACTGCCACCCATCGAGTCCTGAGTTTGTGTGCATACCCACTCAGGTACTGCAAAACAAGGGGGAAAGAGGACGCATGCTGCAGACAACCCCCCCTTTCAGCCCCAGCCCTGACTCCAGACATCAGTATGAGGTAAACGAGCCCTTTGTGTGAGGGCTGGACACAGCCTTTACAAATGTAAGTGTACCCTGCCTCCTACTCTCCCAGCCCTGGAAGCCCATTCAGTATGCAGATGTAATCCTGTTACACCTCCACCCTCCCTGTGTGATGGCTGTCTCATGAGTATGTACAAATCCCAGCTGTTACTCTACCCCAGATGTAGATTGGAGTCAAGCTGCAAAGCACGAGTCATAAGCACAGTGAAATGCCCACTTTCTGAAAGTGGCATTTCCACAATAGTAATAAAAAGTCCAGCTACACCAGTAAGCAGGATTTCTCATTACCATCCCAAACATACTAAACATGCCCATGCTACTCCTCATAGAGCAGAAATTACCACTTAGACATATATAAGGGAACTCCTAATGCAAACATATGGGAGGGGCAGCACTCAGAGCAGTAAGCAACCAAATAGGCTATTTGCTCACTATCAGGACATGTCACACAATGAAGGCAAATGTCCTGCCCTTTATCTACACAGCACCCTGCCCAAGGGGCTACCTAGGGCATGTCTTACAGATGACCTATATATAGTAAAAGGGGAGTTCCAGGCTTGGAAAGTAATTTGCCAAGCCATGTGGCAGTAAACTGTCACGAACCCTGGAGTGGCAGGCCTGAGTTAGGTTTGAAAGGCTACTTCTGTGGGTAGCACAAGCTGCACTGCAGGCCCACTAGAAGTATTTGATGTACAGGTCCGGGGTATATGTGATACCACTGTACAAGGGTCTTATAGGTAAAATGAATGTGCCAAACAGGTGTAAGCCAATCATGCCAAGTTTAAAGGAGAGAGCGCAGGCCCTTTAACACTGATCAGCAGTGATAAAGTGCCCAGAGTCCTAAAGCCAACAGAAGAGGGTCAGAAAAACAGGAGGAAGAAGGCAAAAGGTTTGGGGATGACCCTGCAAAAAGGGCCAGGTCCAACAACCCCATAGACTCCCAATGAGGGACAGGAACCATTTTTATGCTGGGCAGTGGCAGAAGTCATGGCTATCTGAGTTTGTCTAGTGCTTTTGGGAGTGGACCTGAATCTGTCTGTCAACAATGAACTGGACTGATCAGCCCAGCACCAGGGCCACACTGGAGTTCTCTCTGTCTCTCTCGAGAAAGAGAGAAGCACGCTTGCTAGGGGAAATTGGCTTAAGAGACTTCTGGCATACTCTACATCCACATACCTGTGACTACACGTTCTTCTCCCATACACACAAAACATACGCCCGCATAGACTACTTCCTAGGCACCTCAGACATCCAATCCGAGGTCATGAACTGTGAGATAAAACCACGCTCGCTGTCAGATCATGCAGTAGTGTCCCTCACTCTGACTCTTCCACCGCTATGACCCTCACCAAGGCACTGGTGGCTGTTGGCTGTTGGAAACCCTCCTCCATCGACCGGAGGTTATCATGCAAATCAACAAAACGTTAATGGATTTCGTGGCATTAAATTACACTCCTGAGGTCTCAATATCCACACTGTGGGAGACTCTGAAGGTGGCGGTTAGAGGCCAATTCATTGCGATAACCACAGTTGACAATAAACTACATAGAAACAAAAAATAACACTTGTCTCTCTCCAAGTTTTGGAACTGAGTGCCTTCAGAATTGTAATGGGGTTCCCCGGGTTTGGCGACAGTTAGAGGTGGCTAGAAAACAACTGGTGGGCATCGATTTAGACAGAGGAAAGTATCCCGTTTTTTGATTCCACCACTCCTTTTATGTTGGAGGAGATAGATGTGGCCACCTCCTGGCCAATAAGCTACGGCCACCGAGACAGGCTTGAAGTGTTCAGGCTCCCCTAGCCCTGGACAGCACATAATAAACCAGCGACTACCAAATCGCCTCAGCCTTTCATGGCTTTTATAAGGATCTTTACCCCAAGTAGGATTTACCAGAAGTTGGAGCAGGGAACTCCCATCCCCAAATTAACATTGACCCAAGCATCCAATGTAGATTGACCAATTCATATTGAGGAGGTGATTTCTATCATTTCTAAGCAGAAGCTACTTAAATCTCTGGGCCCAGACAGATTCCCCGCAATTTTTTATAAAACCTTCTGAGTGACTTTTGCCCCCCTGCTCACCGACTTTTTAACCCTATCAAGGACCCGGCCTTGATCCCACCTCCTATGTTGGAGGCTGTTGTCGTTGTCATCCTGAAGCCAGGCAAAGATAAATGCCTCTGTGCTTCATATAGACCAATATCTCTGCTAAACATTGATATCAAGCTATTCACTGGTATCCTCACAGCCCTTTTGCCAGCTCTCATTGCCCCAGATCAGGCAGGCTGTGTTCCCCATCACCAATGCAGCTACACTTAAACACTTATGACTCAGCGAATGGTTTTGCTTGTGGGCCCTTACTAACTATGGCCACCAAGTTGCCACTATTAGAGTGAATGGGCAGTCTTGTTCCCTATTTGCAGAGGCACGCGCCAACTGTGCCATCTTTCACCCCTGCTTTTTGCACTATACATGGAGCCCTTGGCCCAGAGAATTTGTGACAACCCGGGAATCAAGTGGATCCCCTTTGGCGGGGCAGAGCATACCATTAAGTCTGTATGCTGACTATGGCTTGGTGGCACTGAAATAACCCCTTATATCACTACCGGCCTTTCTGGCTGAGCTAGAGTCTTTTGAACGGGTCACAGGGTTCTGGGTAAACATGTTCAAATCCCAAGCTTTCAACCTTTCCTTCACTACGGACACACAACTGGCCTTATCTTGCTGCTATCCTATACAATGGGTAACCACTTCCATCCCCTTCTTAGGTATACATCTAGCCCCTACACTCAAGGCAACAGTATCTCTCAATTACAAGATAGTATGCCAACAGATTAAAGCTAACTTGCCTGGATGGAGGCAATTCCACCTCTTCTGGCTTGGCCGAGTGGCCACTATCAGGAAGTTTATCCTAAGATCTTTTTCTTATTCCAGGCCCCACCAGTTACACCTCCCACTGCTATCATTCAGGCTATGCAACGCAATCTGAACACCTTTGTAGGGGTTGGTGGCCACTTCCACATGAGGAAGTAGCTGAGTTACCGGGCTCAGGGCAAGGGTGGCTTAGGCATCCCAAAGCTTTTACAGTATTATCAGGCAGCACAACTCCAGTTCCTACTTGAATGGTCTCAGGAGGAATCTGAAAAGTACTGGCTCTTCATAGATAGAGCAGTGGCAGGGCAGCATCCTGTGGAAAATTCCCTTCTTGCATAAAGATGCCCACCTGCGAAATCTCTACCTCTCCCTCATTTCCCGGGCCTCTTTAGAGATCTGTGACTATGTGAGTGTGTGAGGAGTCCTAACTTCGTTCCCCTCCCCGCAGACTTTACTCTGGGATTACACCCAACGGACTCCGAACACTGGCGACGAGCTGGATGCCTGTCCATAGGCCACTTGTTTGACGAGGAAAACGCCTCCCCTTTAAGAAACTTCGATCTGACGATGCACTACCTGAAACTGAGAGAAGATTGCACTATATCCAAATTACCCATTGGGTCACGCACCCCACAATTCGCCCCATGACACAATGCTCTCTTGCTGCTTTTGAGAAGTGGTTGCTAAGATATCAGATAGATGCTTCATTACTGGACTCTACGGACTTCTTCGCCCACCCATCCTGCAGGCAAAATGAACCACTGAGAGGCGTTGGGAAGAAGAGCCTGGTTGTTCACTGACTCTGGAGGAATGGGGGGAAATATACTACTGTGCAAGGCACACAGCTCGCAACACAGCCAGTATTGAAACTGCCACCAAGATTGTTAAGTATTGCTACCTAACGCCAGAACGTGTCCACCTTGGCGATCCCACATGTAAATCAGATTGTTGGTGCGGCAGAGGCTCCCCAGGCACCTTGTTGCACCACCTATGGGAATGCCCATACCTTGCCCCCTACTGGACCTGACTGTTGGATGACATAGAGACATATCTCAACACTCAACTTCCTCGATTTCTTGCCTATACTGCCTTGGGCTTATCCAACGCTCTTACTTTTCCGCTCAAATCCCATAGAGGATGTCAGATTGGGTTGGCCTTGGGGGCGGTGCTCCAAAACATTTCAACACATTGAGGTATGGGACAGGTTCTCACCCCCCCAGGGTTTGCGCCATCATCTTTGGTACATCTTAGGGATAGAAAGATTTACCCTGAAACCCCATTATTGCCCTCCTATACTCTGAATTCCGAGAACTCACTTGCTCCGATATCTCCACCTTCTTCGACTGACGGAGGCTTCTCCTGATTTTAGGGATTTCCTTGGGTGACATGTCATGGTCTGCGAGACCATCTTTTCCATTACACTCTATAGCACTGTAGTTCCCTGGGGTGAGGGGGGAGTTTGGGGATTGTTATATCTATTCTTCTTGTACTATGGCTTTTTGCGGAATGAGCTCATGGTATTGCAATGCTTTCTCTGTATGAAAACGTAATAAAGAGATCTGAACAATAAAGAAACAATAAGCTGCAAACAATACTGGATTCAACCAAAATCATGCAGCACTTTAAGTATAAAGGGGGTTATTACAACATTGGAGGAGGTGTTTATCCGTCCCAAAAGCGACGGTAAAGTGACGGATATACCACC
Organism: Pleurodeles waltl; assembly: GCF_031143425.1. Lineage (NCBI taxonomy): Eukaryota > Metazoa > Chordata > Amphibia > Caudata > Salamandridae > Pleurodeles > Pleurodeles waltl. The sequence continues at coordinate 80,108,970 of NC_090437.1, read as the reverse complement.
AGCCGTATTACGAGGCCATTATATCCTATGGAACTCGTAATACTGCTGGTGGTATATCCGTCACATTTGGGATGAATTAACACCTTCTCCAAAGTTGTAATAACCCCCAAAGTGTTGAACTGGCAAACTGGAGGGACCTCCCCTGAACAATGCATTTTGACAGGGAGATTTCAGGGACCGAGCTATGACGGTGCTATTGTGCTTTTTTGCACAAGAACGCAGGGTGCCCATTGAAAATGGCTGTTTTTATTACTAAAATCCTCTGCAATAAAAACTCACTCCAAAGCTTTCACAATGTGTCATAGAACCAACACACTTTAATCTACTCTGCGGTAGCTGCCTATATCTGGTCTGCTTCGTTTCCTCTAAACAGAGGCTAATCGATATGCCATTACTATGATCTCCACGACCACTTTCATGTGAAAATTAATATTACGATTAAGGCATACATTTTCAGCTCAATTATCACTGTGCCTATTAGAATTATCTAAGGTATATTGGGGGTCATTTTGACCTCGGCGGTCTTTTTTAAAGACCACCGAGGGACCGCCGTGCGGAAGACTGCCATAGGTGGCGGTTTGCCGCTCGGCCTATTATGACCGTTGGCAGCTCTCCATCCTTTTACGGACGGAGAGCCGCCAACAGCCATACTGGCGGGAGGCGGGGAAGTGGAGGTTGCTCCACCTCCACCGCCACGCCAACAGAACACCACCCAGCGAATCACGTCCTGTGATTCACCGTGGCGGTGTTCTGTTGGCGGTGTGGTGTCGGCGGAGCTGCCCCCATGGCTCCCGTCCCATCCCGGAGCATCGTCGGACCAGGTAAGTCGATCGCCCGTGAGGGGGGTGGGGGTGGGGGTGTTGTGTGGGTGCATGGGGGTGTGCGTGTGTGTATGTAGAGGGGGTGTGTGAGTGTGTGTATGCCTGTGGGGGTGTTGTGTGTATGGGAATGAGTGCGTGTATGTCTGTGGGTATGTCTGTATGGATGTGTGCGTGTATGTTTGAATGTGGGGGTGCGTGTATGACTGTGTGTGGATGTAGGCATGTATGTCGGCGTGTGTGCGTGTAAGTATGTAGGTGGTGCCTGCGTGCGTGTCGTGTGGGTATGGGTGAAGTGATGTTGGGGGTCGGGTGGGGATGGGGGCCCTGCCACCTTTGGGGGGTGGCAGGGGTGGTGGGGGGGTAGGGGAGGGAGTCGGGGTGGGGGTGACGGAGACCCCTATCAGTGCCAGGGAAGGAATTCCCTGGCACTGATAGTGCTTACCGCCATGGATTTCATGGCGGTTCAAACCTCTGGAAATCCACAGTGGTAAGCTGGGTCCAAATACCGCCGGTGGTATAGTGACGGCTGCCGGGCTGGAGACCCAGGTCTCCAGCCCGGCGGTCATCTCCGCCCTGGTGGGCGGAACGGAGAACCGGCGGATGACCATGGCGGTAACCACCATGGTCATAATTCCACAAAGTAAGACCGCCAGCCTGTTGGCGGTCTTACCGCCGGTTCTCCGCCTTCCGCCAGGGTTTTAATGACCCCCATGGTCTTCTTGCTAATACTAATACTAATGGTTGTGAATTAATTGCATCAATATTAAATTGATGGTTGATATTATTTTAATAATAATAATGATATTTTAAATATTTTTTGTTCAGGCTACGGCCAAAAACTACGTTTGTTGTTGTTCGTAAAGGCAGATTAAAAGCAGATGCAGGCATCTAGGCTCATATAATCGGACACTTTCTGTGCAGAACACACAAGACATAGCCACAGACCATGCATTGTGAGTGCTCTGGAGAGAGCTACTCCACACAGGACATGGCCATGACTTGGCCGTAATATGACACTGTATACAGTGTGTGTGACCTTTGTGTAGTCTCACCAGACATGGATGTAGGCTGTCCCTGTGTACAGCGTGCATAAGTACGAGTGCAAACTGAATAAAGGGAAGGTCTCAGAATGAATATAATTACAAACCCCAGGAAATTATTAGTTTTTTTATTAAAGGGAGTTAATGCAAGCAAGCACTGCCACACTTTGTAAATATGGTGTCCGTTTTTGCCCTTCCAATGCCACATTAGCATTACAAATTATGCTAAAGTGGCGTTGGAATGGCGCTAGGCCTCCATAAATTTGGGCCATGGCTTCCCATGCTTGTTTTTAAACAAGCCCTCATGGTGGGCCAGGTCCTGGGGGCATGCAATGCTTTAAAAGAAAATGGAGGGCGCGTAAGGCCCCCCCTTCAAGGGCTTATTTATGCATCGGGGACAGGGTCCACCACCTCCCTGGGGTTTAATGTAAATAGTATGTGGAAGTGGCATACAGCCCCCTCCCCCACCCCTGCGCCCTGGGGGCTGCTACCTCCCCGGGGAAAAATGTAAACACTGGAGAGGGGCCACTGAGGACATCATTGATGACATCTCAAATGTCATCACTGATGACATCAACCACTGAAGCACTCACACCCTTATACAACCTCTCGTACACCCACTCATGCACCCACACAACAACTCACATACCCAATCACAGATCCATACAAGTACTCACACAACCACTCTCTCATCCATAGAGACACTCACTCACTCACTCATACAGGCACTCACACGACCACTCACTCACTCAGCTACTCATACAACCAGTCACTTACCTATACAACCACTTATAGAGCCACAGACTCAACCACACAGCTACTTACACACCCATTTACTCCCAAATACAGCCACTCACACACCAACTCACTCACCCATCAACCTCTCAACACAGCCACTCACTCACCAATAAAAGCACTCACACACTCACTCACATACCCACACAACCACTTAGATGCCCATTTACACATCCATACAAACACGCACATATCTTCTCACTCACACATGCATCCATTCACAGACACTCTACAATATAGCCACTCACACACCAATCCACTTAACCAAACAGCCACCCACTCACCTATACATCCACTCACACAGTCAGTCATTCACTCATACATCCATTTAGACACCCACTCATTCACCCATACAGTCACTCACTTTCCCATACAGCCACTGACACACCCGCTCACTCATCAATATAGTGACTCACACTGTCACTCACTCAAACACACAGCTATTCACATACCTATTTATACACCGATACAAGCACTCACAAACCCATGCAGGCACTCAGATACCCACTCACACACAAATACACAGTCACACAGCCACTCACATAATATATGTTAGAAATAGTATCACTCATTAGTAGTACAGCAAGTATACTATTTTAACTTTTGTAGTACCTTTGTATATATAGTCTTAATGCTCATAAACTTTTAGAAAATACACTCACTGGATGAAGTCATGAAGTAATGTCATTTGAGATGTCATCACTGATCATGTCATGAGTGATGTAATATGTAATGTCATAAGCAGTGCATTGCGGGGGCTTAAGTTATAGTTAGCTCAAGTAACTATAACTGCTGGATGTGTATATATATATATATATATATATATATATACATACATACACATAAAGATATAGATACATTATATAGATGTGTATATGTATATATATATTTTTCTCCAAATGGCCCCAATCAAAGCGCGCTCCATTAAGTCAGTGCTCGTGTCAGGGATGGGCCAACCCTGTAATTACTTTCTCCACCAAATGACACAAGGTCAAACACGGCACACACAGGAAACCTTGTGTTTGAAGAATTTATTCTTCCAAAAGAGAAAAGAAACCCAAACTTCACCAACGCGTTTCAACCACCAAAGGTCTTGATCACGGTGAATGAGTGATCCATTTACCACTCAATTTATACTTTTTCCTATTATCTGCCATTATGCGGCATTCTGGGAAATGTAGTTATAAACATCTTTTTGTCATTCTATACATTTACTCCTATAACAAATCCAATAAAAAACTTCTATCCCACATACCACAGTGATAAATCAAAGCATAAATTTTACAGATATTAAACCCCCCCAAAAAAATATTAGCATTAAACTATTGACCTTGTCTTTTTTTGTGCATAAAAAAATCCAACCTTTGTTTTTGGATTTTAGCTATTTTCTCTAAAGTTTTTCCATGTCTCAGAAATTGGAAACAAGGAGGAAAAAAGGAGGAAGAAAAAGGAGGAAAAAAGAAGGAAGAAATAAGAAAGAAGAGAGAAGAAAAGGGGGAGAGAGGAGAAAGAGGGGACAAACATCCCATCACCAGCAGGTTTTTTCGCTACAAAGTAAAAGAGCGAAAGAAAAGGAATATTTCCATATATACCCCTATTATTCATTCAGTGTATTATCCACTTTTGGGGTTTCCTTTTCTATTGTTTAGAAATCTTCAGTTCTCTCTCATAGCGACAAATCCCATATTTGCTGCTCAACTGATACTGGGAAAATATCTCCTTTATATGCTATCCCTATCTGATTCTTTCCCTAGACAGCTCTTAACATTCTCTATGATATAAGGCATATTCATCTCCATATGTATCAATATCTATATATTCATGTAATGGCTAATCCTAATTCCACACACAATAATATGCATGGACCATTACCTTTCTGCATGTATTTAGAATTCTAACACGACTTAGAGATGACAGTAAAGTTCTTCATCCCCATTGATCCCATATGGGGACATGGTCCGTAATCTGATTATCAGCCCTGATTCTAGGCGTTGCAGCTTTAGAACTCTGTCGCCTCCTCTCTCATGTTTCTTTACCACCGCTATACCAGAGAAACTCATGTGAAGACAATTTGCTCCCACATGATTTCTCAGATGTTTAGTCATTGCATAATTGCTATCGCCATTTTGAACTGCTCTTATGTGTTCTAAGATTCATTTTTTCAAGGGACAAATAGTACTGCCCACATACCTCATGCCACAGAGACATTCTATCACGTATACTACAAATGTAGTATTACATGTGATTCTTTCATCAATTGTAAAGGCTCTGCCATGGGGATCTATAATTTGTTTTCTGTTGCTGCCAATTCTACATGCTTTACATTTGTTGCAACAGAAGAAGCCCTTTTGTGAGGCTGACAGCCAATTAGATGTCAATGGTAGTTCAAAATGACTTTCCACTAACTTATCTTGTAACAATGGTGCTTTCCTGTACGTTATATTAGGACGTTCATCTACTTTTTGACCAATGTCTTTGTCTTTTTTAATCAAATGCCAATGTCTATTCAAAATGTTCAAGATTTGTGTATTTTCCTTGCTATAATCCAAGATCAAGCGTATCTTATTATCTTGTTCTTTTCTCTTCTGGTTACCTGTTTGTACCAAAATTTCCTTTCTACATTTCTGTCTTGCTTTTTGTTTGCCTTGCTTTATATCTCTGATCTTATATCGTCTGGATAAGAACCTAAGTTCCATTTCCTGGTACTTCGACTCCATATCATCTACATTGGAACAATTTATTTTTATCTTAATAAACTCCCCATATGGAATACTCTTAAGGATTGACCGAGGATGAAAACTTGAGACGTGTAAGATACTATTTGTAGCTGTTGGTTTTCGATACAGAGTTGTTTGCAGTGAGTTGCCTTCAATGTAGACCTCAACATTCAGGAATTCTATAGAGACCTTACTCATTTTGTATGTGAGTTGGAGTCCTATGTCATTACTATTTAATTTATCAAAGAACTCCACAAACATTTCCTCAGTACCACTCCAAATTATGAATAGGTCGTCTATGTACCTCAACCACACTGGGACATGTTCTATGTAACATTTGTTTTCTTCTCTCCAAGCTATGGACTTTTCCCACCATCCCATGGTTAAATTCGCATAGCTTGGAGAAAATGATACTCCCATAGCTGTCCCACAGGTTTGTTGGTAAATATCATGGTTGAAAATGAAAATATTGTTATGCAGACATATTTCTATCATTTCTGCTAACATTTCCGAATTTTTCAAAAGGTGAATATTTCTCTGTTGTAAAAAATATTTCACCGCTTTTATGCCTACATCATGTGATGTTGAGGTATATAAAGACACAACATCAAGGGTGATTAGTATATAGTTCTATTGCCATGTTATGCCTTCCAAGTCGCCTGAGTCTTTAATGTATGAGTTAAGATCTGTTACCATTGGCGCCAGAAAATGATCCACATATTCAGATACTTTCTCATATAATGAGCCGCAACCAGAGATAATCGGGCTTCCTTGAGGTTTGTTCAGAGTCTTATGGATTTTTTGTAGGAGATACAAAGTGGGTAACATCGGATTATCATTTCTCATACAATTTAGTTAATCTCTACTGATTGGACCATCTGCACACCACTTCTCCAACTTTTGATTTAATTCCAAAAGTAAAGGGTTCATGGGATTGTTTGTCAATCTGCGATAATTAGTTTCTTCTCCAAGTTGTTTATAGGCCTCCTCTAAATAGTCGCTTTTATCCCAAATCACAATATTTCCTCCTTTGTCCGCCGGTTTTATCACTATTTCTTGGTTTGCCATCAAAACCTTCAAGGCATCTCGTTGTTCTTTTTTTAAATTCTCTTGTGCTTTTTCATTTCCATCATATTTTATTTTTTCCAAATCCATCACAACCAAATCGTGAAACATATCAATCTTATTTCCCGGTGCTAAAACTGGACAAAATTTGGATCTGGGTTTGAAATTTGTATTCTCCTGTTGTTCATAGTCAATGCCCAATGTCAAAAGTACTTGTGCTTCCAACATCATATCTTCCTCCAGTTTGTGCAATAGATCATAGGCCATTTTCAAATCAGATTTTTGCTCAATTATCATGTTTGATTTCCAACTTTCTTCCATTGATTCCAGTGTCACATTCCGTTCACCATTCTCTTCCATTTGTCCTGTTAAGTTAATATTGTTCATTTTGGTAAAGTGTTTAGCCAATTTTAATTTCTGCACAAACTTGTATAAATTAATCCTTGTTTGTACACAGTCATAGGGGGGTCATTACGATCTCGGCGGTCTTTTCGCAAGATAGCCAAGGTACCGCCGTGCTGAAAACCGCCAGTGGTGGCGGTCTTCCGCGCTGCGTATTATGACCGCTGGCAGCCCGCCGTCCTTTTTCGGATGGAAAGCCGCCAGCAGCCATACTGGCGGACGGCGGGAAAGTGGAGGTTGCTCAACCTCCACAGCCACGTCAACAGAACACCGCCCACTGAATCACGTCCCATGATTCGGTGTGGCGGTGTTCTGGTGACGGTGTTCTGGTGGCAGAGCTGCCCCCGTGGATCCCGTCCCCTCCCGGAGGATCAACGGACAAGGTAAGTTGATCGTCCGTTAGGGAAGGGGGTGGGGGGTGTTGTGTGTTGTGTGCGTGCATGGGGGTGTGCGTGTGAGAGTGTAGAGGGGGTGAGTGAGTGAGTGTATGCATGCAGGGGCTGCTGTGTGTGGGAAATGTGTGCGGGTCAGACGGTGTGCATGTCTGTTTGTATGTGTGCGGGTATGTGTTGTCGGGGTGTATGTGTGCGTGTAGGGGGGTGTATATGTGCATGTTGGGGGTGTGTGCGTGTAGGGGTGTGTATATGTGCATGTTCGGGGTCGGGGTGGGGAGGGGGGTTGTGCCACCTTTGGGGGGTGGCAGGGAGGTGGGGGGAGGATTTGTGGGGGGGTAGCGGGGGTGGGGGAGACCCCTATCAGTGCCAGGGAAGGAATTCCCTGGCACTGATAGTGCTTAACGCCATGGATCTCATGGCGGTTCCCAACCACCCGAGATCCATGGCGGTATGCAGGGTCCTGATACCGTCGGCGGTCTACTGACGACCGCCGGGCTGGAGCCCAGCGGTCTTCACCGCCATGGCGGTCGGAATGGTGAAGTGGCGGATGACCGCGGCGGTCATAATTCCATTTTTTTTTCCACTGGCCTGTTTGCGGTCTTACCGCCGCTTTACCACCGACCACCAGGGTTGTAATGAGGGCCATAATGTTTTTCTGGACAGAAGCTTAGACCCTTCTGTAGCACACTTTTCTCAGTATTCGTCAGTTGGTAACTTGACAAATTTACAATCAAATTTTCTTCCTTTGCTTCCTCCATTTCCTCATGCTGCGTAGCGTATACTCTTGTCCTTTTCCTTGTGCTCCTTCTCGTTTTCCGGTGTCTTTTATTACTTTTGTTTTTGTTTTTACTCCTCCTCGACCTCTGCCTCTTCCTCTGGTCTTTGGTGTTTTCTGGTCCAGATACACCAATTTCATTTCGTCTAAAAAAGTGGTATTTTTTACACTCATGCTTGGGCCCTCCCCTTCACTCTGGTCCGTCTCTGATCCACTGTTTTCCGTACCTTCCACCTCCTCCAGATTCACTGCATCTGTATATACTTGTTGCTTCAAGACATCAAACCTTTTGGCGAAAGTCAAAATGCGGCCTGTTGCATAATCTCTTTCATCTCTCAAGAACGTATTCCTCTTTCGCTCTTCTATTTGTTTTTCATACTTATCCAAAGTCGTATTAAGAGTTTTTTTTCAGCTTTTCATGTTCTTCATCTTGATCAAAAGCCTGTAGTTTCAATTCGAGGTCTTTAATATTATCTCTCAAGTTCAAAATATTCTCTTTTGCAAATTTAATGATAATTTCCATCATGTGTGTAAGGAAATGCCTCCTTGGCATGGTTACCCCCTGACTTTTTGCCTTTGCTGATGCTATGTTTTGAATTGAAAGTGTGCTGAGGCCTGCTAACCAGGCCCCAGCACCAGTGTTCTTTCCCTAACCTGTACTTTTGATTCCACAATTGGCACACCCTGGCATCCAGGTAAGTCCCTTGTAACTGGTACCCCTGGTACCAAGGGCCCTGATGCCAGGGAAGGTCTCTAAGGGCTGCAGCATATCTTATGCCACCCTGGGGACCCCTCACTCAGCACAGACACACTGCTTACCAGCTTGTGTGTGCTGGTGAGAACAAAACGAGTAAGTCGACATGGCACTCCCCTCAGGGTGCCATGCCAACCTCACACTGCCTATGCAGTATAGATAAGTCACCCCTCTAGTAGGCCTTACAGCCCTAAGGCAGGGTGCACTATACCATAGGTGAGGGCACCAGTGCATGAGTACTGTGCCCCTACAGTGTCTAAGCCAAACCTTAGACATTGTAAGTGCAGGGTGGCCATGAGAGTATATGGTCTGGGAGTCTGTCAAACACGGACTCCACAGCACCATAATGGCTACACTGAAAACTGGGAAGTTTGGTATCAAACTTCTCAGCTCAATAAATGCACACTGATGCCAGTGTACATTTTATTGTGAAATACACCCCAGAGGGCACCTTAGAGGTGCCCCCTGAAACCTTAACCGACTATCTGTGTAGGCTGACTGGTTCCAGCAGCCTGCCACAACCGAGACATGTTGCTGGCCCCATGGGGAGAGTGCCTTTGTCACTCTGAGGCCAGTAACAAACCCTGCACTGGGTGGAGATGCTAACACCTCCCCCAGGCAGGAGCTGTAACACCTGGCGGTGAGCCTCAAAGGCTCACCCCTTTGTTCCAGCACCGCAGGACACTCCAGCTAGTGGAGTTGCCCGCCCCCCTCGGCCACGGCCCCCACTTTTGGCGGCAAGGCCGGAGGAAATAATGAGAATAACAAGGAGGAGTCACTGGCCAGTCAGGACAGCCCCTAAGGTGTCCTGAGCTGAGGTGACTTTAACTTTTAGAAATCCTCCATCTTGCAGATGGAGGATTCCCCAATAGGATTAGGGATGTGACCCCCTCCCCTTGGGAGGAGGCACAAAGAGGGTGTACCCACCCTCAGGGCTAGTAGCCATTGGCTACTAACACCCCAGAACTAAACACGCCCTTAAATTTAGTATTTAAGGGCTTCCCTGAACCTAAGAATTTAGATTCCTGAAACTACAAGAAGAAGAAGACTGCTGAGCTGAAAAACCCCTGCAGAGGAAGAACAGAAGACACCAACTGCTTTGGCCCCAGTCCTACCGGCCTGTCTCCTGCCTTCCAAAGAAACCTGCTCCAGCGACGCTTTCCAAGGGACCAGCGTCCTCTGAATCCTCTGAGGACTGCCCTGCTTCAGGAAAGACAAGAAACTCCCGAGGACAGCGGCACTGCTCCAAAAGAACTGCAACTTTGTTTCAAGGAGCAGATTTAAAGACCCCTGCAACTCCCCGCAAGAAGCGTGAGACTTGCAACACTGCACCCGGCGACCCCGACTCGACTGGTGGAGCACCAACACCTCAGGGAGGACCCTCCGGCGACTCCGAGACCGTGAGTAACCAAAGTTGTCCCCCCTGACCCCCCACAGCGACGCCTGCAGAGGGAATCCCGAGGCTCCCCCTGACCGCGACTGCCTGAACTCCATTTCCCGACGGCTGGAAAAGACCCTGCACCCGCAGCCCCCAGCACCTAAAGGAACGGAACTCCTGTGCAGGAGTGACCCCCAGGAGGCCCTCTCCCTTGCCCAGGTGGTGGCTACTCCGAGGAGCCCCCCCCTTGCCTGCCTGCAACGCTGAAGAGATCCCTTGATCTCTCATTGAAAACCATTGTAAACACGACGCGTGTTTGCACACTGCACCCGGCCGCCCCCGCACTGCTGAGGGTGTACTTTTTGTGCTGACTTGTGTCCCCCCGGTGCCCTACAAAACCCCCCTGGTCTGCCCTCCGAAGACGCGGGTACTTACCTGCTGGCAGACCGGAACCGGGGCACCCCCTTCTCTCCATTGAAGCCTATGTGTTTTGGGCACCTCTTTGACCTCTGCACCTGACCGGCCCTGAGCTGCTGGTGTGGTAACTTTGGGGTTGCTCTGAACCCCCAACGGTGGGCTACCTTGGACCCAAACCTGAGACTTGTAAGTGATTTACTTACCTGACAAAACTAACAAAAACTTACCTCCCCCAGGAACTGTGAAAATTGCACTGTGTCCACTTTTAAAACAGCTTATTGTGTTTTATGTAAAAAGTATACATGCTAATGTAATGATTCAAAGTTCCTAAAGTACTTACCTTCAATACCTTTCAAATGAGATATTACATGTAGAATTTGAACCTGTGGTTCTTAAAATAAACTAAGAAAAGATATTTTTCTAGAACAAAACCTATTGGCTGGATTTGTCTATGAGTGTGTGTTCCTCATTTATTGCCTGTGTGTATGTACAAAAAATGCTTAACACTACTCCTTTGATAAGCCTACTGCTCGACCACACTACCACAAAATAGAGCATTAGTATTATCTCTTTTTGCCACTATCTTACCTCTAAGGGGAACCCTTGGACTCTGTGCATACTATTCCTTACTTTGAAATAGTGCATACAGAGCCAACTTCCTACATTGGTGGATCAGCGGTGGGGTACAAGACTTTACATTTGCTGGACTACTCAGCCAATACCTGATCACACAACAAATTCCAAAATTGTCATTAGAAATTGATTTTTGCAATTTGAAATTTTTCTAAATTCTTAAAAGACCTGCTAGGGCCTTGTGTTAGATCCTGTTTAGCATTTCTTTTAGAGTTTAAAAGTTTGGTAAAAGTTTGAATTAGAACCTAGAACTAGTTTTAGATTCTTAAAAAGTATTCCAACTTTTAGAAGCATAATGTCTAGTGCAGAGATGAATGTGGTGGAACTCGACACCACACCTTACCTCCATCTTAAGATGAGGGAGCTAAGGTCACTCTGTAAACTAAAGAAAATAGTAATGGGCCCCAGACCTTCCAAACTACAGCTCCAGGAGCTTTTGGCAGAGTTTGAAAGAGCCAACCCCTCTGAGGATGGCAACAGAGAGGATGATGATAGTGACTTGGAGGGTGATTCCCCCCTACCAGTCCTATCTAGGGAAGACAGGGGATCTCAAGCCCTGACTCCAAGCATAATAGTCAGAGATGCTGGCTCCCTCACAGGAGGGACCAACTTCTCTGAAATCACTGAGGATAACTCCAGTGAAGAGGACATCCAGTTAGCCAGGATGGCCAAAAGATTGGCTTTGGAAAGACAGATCCTAGCCATAGAAAGGGAAAGACAAGAGATGGGCCTAGGACCCATCAATGGTGGTAGCAACATAAATAGGGTCAGAGATTCTCCTGACGTTGAAAATCCCTAAAGGGGTTGTAACTAAATATGAAGATGGTGATGACATCACCAAATGGTTCACAGCTTTTGAGAGGGCTTGTGTAACCAGAAAAGTGAACAAATCTCACTGGGGTGCTCTCCTTTTGGAAATGTTCACAGGAAAGTGTAGTGATAGACTCCTCACACTCTCTGGAAAAGATGCAGAATCTTATGACCTCATGAAGGGTACCCTGATTGAGGGCTTTGGATTCTCCACTGAGGAGTATAGGATTAGATTCAGGGGGGCTCAAAAATCCTCGAGCCAGACCTGGGTTGACTTTGTAGACTACTCAGTAAAAACACTAGATGGTTGGATTCAAGGCAGTGGTGTAAGTAATTATGATGGGCTGTACAATTTATTTGTGAAAGAACACCTATTAAGTAATTGTTTCAATGATAAACTGCATCAGCATCTGGTAGACCTAGGACCAATTTCTCCCCAAGAATTGGGAAAGAAGGCGGACCATTGGGTCAAGACTAGGGTGTCCAAAACTTCCACAGGGGGTGACCAAAAGAAAGGGGTCACAAAACCTCCCCAGGGGTAGGGTGGTGAGACAGCCAAAAACAAAAATAGTAAAGAGTCTTCTACAGGCCCCCAAAACCCTGCACAGGAGGGTGGGCCCAGAGCCTCTTCACAAAACAATCCTGGGTACAAGGGTAAAAACTTTGTTCCCAAAAAGGCCTGGTGTCGTAGCTGTAGTCAGTCTGGACACCAAACTGGAGACAAGGCCTGTCCCAAGAAAGATACCACTTCTAACTCCACTCCAGCTAAAACTGGAATGGCCAGTCTCCAAGTGGGATCAACAGTGTGCCCAGAGCAAATCAGGTGTCACACTGAAGCTACATTAGTCTCTGAGGGTGGGGTGGATTTAGCCACACTGGCTGCCTGGCCCCCTAACATGCAAAAATACAGGCAGCAGCTCTTAATTAATGGGACAAGTGTAGAGGGCCTGAGGGATACAGGTGCCAGTGTCACTATGGTGACAGAGAAACTGGTTTCCCCTGGCCAATACCTGACTGGACAAACTTATCCAGTCACCAATTCTGACAATCAAACTAAAGTACATCCCATGGCAATGGTAACTTTAGAGTGGGGAGGGGTCAATGGCCTGAAACAGGTGGTGGTCTCCTCAAATATCCCAGTAGACTGTTTGCTTGGAAATGACCTGGAGTCCTCAGCATGGGCTGAGGTAGAACTGAAAACCCATGCAGCCATGCTGGGTATCCCTGAACTGGTGTGTGTCAAGACAAGGGCACAGTGCAAGGCACAGGGTGAAAAAGTAGAGCTGGAGTCTGGAAGAAAGGCCCAGCCTACCAAGAGAAAAGGAAAGTCAGCTGGGAAACCAGCTGCAACACAACAAGAAAAAGAGAACCTCTCTTCTCAGGAAGAAGTTCTGCCCTCTGAGGGAACTGAGCCTATGGAGCTGGAACCTTATCAGGTTGAGCTCTTGGGCCCAGGGGGACCCTCAAGGGAAGAGTTGTGTAAGGGACAAGAAACCTGTCCCTCTCTTGAAGGCCTTAGGCAGCAAGCTGCTGAAGAGTCCAAAGGCAAGAAAAATGGAACACATAGGGTCTATTGGGAAGATGGACTCCTGTACACTGAGGCAAGAGATCCCAAACCTGGTGCCACTAGGAGAGTGGTAGTGCCTCAGGGGTTCAGAGAGTTTATTCTGACCTTAGCCCATGATATTCCCCTTGCTGGGCATTTGGGACAAACCAAGACGTGGGAGAGGTTAGTCAACCACTTCTACTGGCCCAACATGTCCCAGAAGGTTAAGGAGTTTTGCACCTCCTGTCCCACCTGTCAAGCCAGTGGTAAGACAGGTGGACATCCAAAGGCCCCCCTCATTCCACTTCCAGTGGTGGGGGTCCCCTTTGAAAGAGTGGGTGTGGACATAGTGGGTCCACTGGAACCTCCCACAGCCTCAGGAAATATGTACATCCTAGTAGTACTGGATCATGCTACTAGGTATCCTGAAGCTATTCCCCTTAGGTCGACTACTGCCCCTGCAGTAGCCAAGGCCCTCATTGGTATCTTTACCAGAGTGGGCTTCCCCAAGGAGGTGGTGTCTGACAGAGGTACCAACTTCATGTCAGCATACCTAAAACACATGTGGAATGAGTGTGGAGTGACTTATAAATTCACTACACCCTATCATCCACAAACTAATGGCCTTGTTGAGAGATTCAACAAGACATTAAAGGGCATGATCATGGGGCTCCCAGAAAAACTCAAAAGGAGATGGGATGTCCTCCTGCCATGTCTGCTTTTCGCTTACAGAGAGGTGCCTCAGAAGGGAGTAGGGTTCTCACCCTTTGAACTTCTGTTTGGCCACCCTGTAAGGGGACCACTAGCTCTTGTGAAAGAAGGCTGGGAGAGACCTCTTCATGAGCCTAAACAAGACATAGTGGACTATGTACTTGGCCTTCGCTCAAGGATGGCAGAGTACATGGAAAAGGCAAGCAAAAACCTTGAGGCCAGCCAACAGCTCCAGATGTGTTGGTATGAACAAAAGGCTGCACTGGTTGAATTTCAACCAGGGCAGAAAGTCTGAGTTTTGGAGCCTGTGGCTCCCAGGGCACTTCAGGACAAATGGAGTGGCCCTTACCCAGTGCTAGAGAGGAAGAGTCAGGTCACCTATCTGGTAGACCTGGGCACAAGCAGGAGCCCCAAGAGGGTGATCCATGTGAACCGCCTTAAGCTCTTCCATGACAGGGCTGATGTAAATCTGTTAATGGTAACAGATGAGGATCAGGAGGCTGAGAGTGAACCTCTCCCTGATCTTCTGTCATCAGACCCTAATGATGGCTCAGTAGATTGAGTGATCTATTCAGACACCCTCTCTGGCCAACAGCAAGCTGACTGTAGGAAGGTCCTGCAACAGTTTGCTGAGCTCTTTTCCCTAACCCCTGGTCAGACACACCTGTGTACCCATGATGTGAACACAGGAGACAGCATGCCTGTCAAAAACAAAATATTCAGACAGTCTGATCAAGTTAAGGAAAGCATCAAGGTGGAAGTCCACAAGATGCTGGAATTGGGAGTAATTGAGTACTCTGACAGCCCCTGGGCTAGCCCAGTGGTCTTAGTCCCCAAACCTCACACCAAAGATGGAAAGAGAGAGATGAGGTTTTGTGTGGACTACAGAGGACTTAACTCTGTCACCAAGACAGATGCCCATCCCATTCCTAGGGCTGATGAGCTGATTGATAAATTAGGGGCTGCCAAATTCTTAAGTACCTTTGACTTAACAGCAGGGTACTGGCAAATCAAAATGGCCCCTGGAGCAAAAGAAAAGACAGCATTTTCCACACCTGATGGGCATTATCAGTTCACTGTTATGCCCTTTGGTTTAAAGAATGCCCCTGCCACCTTCCAAAGGTTGGTGAATCAAGTCCTTGCTGGCTTGGAGTCCTTCAGTGCAGCTTATCTTGACGATATTGCTGTCTTTAGCTCCAACTGGCAGGATCACCTGGTCCACCTGAAGAAGGTTTTGAAGGCTCTGCAATCTGCAGGCCTCTCTATCAAGGCATTCAAATGCCAGATAGGGCAGGGAACTGTGGTTTACTTGGGACACCTTGTAGGTGGAGGCCAAGTTCAGCCACTCCAGCCCAAGATCCAGACTATTCTGGACTGGGCAGCTCCAAAAACCCAGACTCAAGTCAGGGCATTCCTTGGCTTGACTGGGTACTATAGGAGGTTTGTGAAGGGATATGGATCCATTGTGACAGCCCTCACAGAACTCACCTCCAAGAAAATGCCCAAGAAGGTAAACTGGACTGTAGAATGCCAACAGGCCTTTGACACCCTGAAACAAGCTATGTGCACAGCACCAGTTCTAAAAGCTCCAGATTACTCCAAGCAGTTCATTGTGCAGACAGATGCCTCTGAACATGGGATAGGGGCAGTTTTGTCCCAAACAAATGATGATGGCCTTGACCAGCCTGTTGCTTTCATTAGCAGGAGGTTACTCCCCAGGGAGCAGCGTTGGAGTGCCATTGAGAGGGAGGCCTTTGCTGTGGTTTGGTCCCTGAAGAAGCTGAGACCATACCTCTTTGGTACTCACTTCCTAGTTCAGACTGACCACAGACCTCTCAGATGGCTGATGCAAATGAAAGGTGAAAATCCAAAACTGTTGAGGTGGTCCATCTCCCTACAGGGAATGGACTTTATAGTGGAACACAGACCTGGGACTGCCCATGCCAATGCAGATGGCCTTTCCAGGTTCTTCCACTTAGAAAATGAAGACTCTCTTGGGAAAGGTTAGTCTCATTCTCTTTCGTTTGGGGGGGGGGGGGGGGGTTGTGTAAGGAAATGCCTCCTTGGCATGGTTACCCCCTGACCTTTTGCCTTTGCTGATGCTATGTTTTGAATTGAAAGTGTGCTGAGGCCTGCTAACCAGGCCCCAGCACCAGTGTTCTTTCCCTAACCTGTTCTTTTGATTCCACAATTGGCACACCCTGGCATCCAGGTAAGTCCCTTGTAACTGGTACCCCTGGTACCAAGGGCCCTGATGCCAGGGAAGGTCTCTAAGGGCTGCAGCATATCTTATGCCACCCTGGGGACCCCTCACTCAGCACAGACACACTGCTTACCAGCTTGTGTGTGCTGGTGAGAACAAAACGAGTAAGTCGACATGGCACTCCCCTCAGGGTGCCATGCCAACCTCACACTGCCTATGCAGTATAGATAAGTCACCCCTCTAGTAGGCCTTACAGCCCTAAGGCAGGGTGCACTATACCATAGGTGAGGGCACCAGTGCATGAGTACTGTGCCCCTACAGTGTCTAAGCCAAACCTTAGACATTGTAAGTGCAGGGTGGCCATGAGAGTATATGGTCTGGGAGTCTGTCAAACACGGACTCCACAGCACCATAATGGCTACACTGAAAACTGGGAAGTTTGGTATCAAACTTCTCAGCTCAATAAATGCACACTGATGCCAGTGTACATTTTATTGTGAAATACACCCCAGAGGGCACCTTAGAGGTGCCCTCTGAAACCTTAACCGACTATCTGTGTAGGCTGACTGGTTCCAGCAGCCTGCCACAACCGAGACATGTTGCTGGCCCCATGGGGAGAGTGCCTTTGTCACTCTGAGGCCAGTAACAAACCCTGCACTGGGTGGAGATGCTAACACCTCCCCCAGGCAGGAGCTGTAACACCTGGCGGTGAGCCTCAAAGGCTCACCCCTTTGTTCCAGCACCGCAGGACACTCCAGCTAGTGGAGTTGCCCGCCCCCTCCGGCCACGGCCCCCACTTTTGGCGGCAAGGCCGGAGGAAATAATGAGAATAACAAGGAGGAGTCACTGGCCAGTCAGGACAGCCCCTAAGGTGTCCTGAGCTGAGGTGACTCTAACTTTTAGAAATCCTTCATCTTGCAGATGGAAGATTCCCCAATAGGATTAGGGATGTGACCCCCTCCCCTTGGGAGGAGGCACAAAGAGGGTGTACCCACCCTCAGGGCTAGTAGCCATTGGCTACTAACCCCCCAGACCTAAACACGCCCTTAAATTTAGTATTTAAGGGCTTCCCTGAACCTAAGAATTTAGATTCCTGCAACTACAAGAAGAAGAAGACTGCTGAGCTGAAAAACCCCTGCAGAGGAAGAACAGAAGACACCAACTGCTTTGGCCCCAGTCCTACCGGCCTGTCTCCTGCCTTCCAAAGAAACCTGCTCCAGCGACGCTTTCCAAGGGACCAGCGACCTCTGAATCCTCTGAGGACTGCCCTGCTTCAAGAAAGACAAGAAACTCCCGAGGACAGCGGCACTGCTCCAAAAGAACTGCAACTTTGTTTCAAGGAGCAGATTTAAAGACCCCTGCAACTCCCCGCAAGAAGCGTGAGACATGCAACACTGCACCCGGCGACCCCGACTGTGAGTAACCAAAGTTGTCCCCCCTGAGCCCCCACAGCGACGCCTGCAGAGGGAATCCCGAGGCTCCCCCTGACCGTGACTGCCTCAACTCCATTTCCTGACTGCTGGAAAAGACCCTGCACCCGCAGCCCCCAGCACCTAAAGGAACGGAACTCCTGTGCAGGAGTGACCCCCAGGAGGCCCTCTCCCTTGCCCAGGTGGTGGCTACCCCGAGGAGCCCCCCCCTTGCCTGCCTGCAACGCTGAAGAGATCCCTTGATCTCTCATTGAAAACCATTGTAAACCCGACGTGTGTTTGCACACTGCACCCGGCCGCCCCCGCACTGCTGAGGGTGTACTTTTTGTGCTGACTTGTGTCCCCCCCGGTGCCCTACAAAACCCCCCTGGTCTGCCCTCCGAAGACGCGGGTACTTACCTGCTTGCAGACCGGAACCGGGGCACCCCTTCTCTCCATTGAAGCCTATGTGTTTTGGGCACCTCTCTGACCTCTGCACCTGACCGGCCCTGAGCTGCTGGTGTGGTAACTTTGGGGTTGCTCTGAACCCCTAACGGTGGGCTACCTTGGACCCAAACCTGAGACTTGTAAGTGATTTACTTACCTGACAAAACTAACAAAAACTTACCTCCCCCAGGAACTGTGAAAATTGCACTGTGTCCACTTTTAAAACAGCTTATTGTGTTTTATGTAAAAAGTATACATGCTAATGTAATGATTCAAAGTTCCTAAAGTACTTACTTGCAATACCTTTCAAATGAGATATTACATGTAGAATTTGAACCTGTGGTTCTTAAAATAAACTAAGAAAAGATTTTTTTCTATATATAACAAAACCTATTGGCTGGATTTGTCTCTGAGTGTGTGTTCCTCATTTATTGCCTGTGTGTATGTACAACAAAAGCTTAACACTACTCCTTTGATAAGCCTACTGCTCGACCACACTACCACAAAATAGAGCATTAGTATTATCTCTTTTTGCCACTATCTTACCTCTAAGGGGAACCCTTGGACTCTGTGCATACTATTCCTTACTTTGAAATAGTGCATACAGAGCCAACTTCCTACAATGTGTTTTGAACATTGCATACTGTTTGCTCCCCATTCCTCTAACATCTCCGGACTAGTATCTGGATGATTTGGAAGCCTGAAGATTTGTAGCCCCTTGGTACTCTTTCCATTTGTATATATTTTTCTAAGGTAATAATTTCCCAACTTTTCGAAATCTCTTTTTTCATCAGTCGTTCCAACTGTGTATAAAGTTGTTTGATATTTTCCTTTGATGCTGGAACTTCTTCTCCTCGAGGCATTGTGGCCATATGTGTTCCATTTGGCCTACTGAAGGTAAGTTCAGCATGTTGTATATATATATATATATATATATATCACCACACAATTTTGACACAAGGTCAATGACGCGGCACTCACAGGATTCTTAATTACTTCTTTTAATGTGCAACGTGATAACACCAACACCAACACGTTTCAACCAACAAGGTCTTGATCACAGTGATTAAGTGATCCATTCTCAACTATATATACTCTTTGTCCCTACATGCCTTTATGTGGCATTATGGGATATGTAGTCCAAACAATTTAAACTTGTGATTTAAAGCAAACCCCATATCAACAAAAAAGGAAACTTAAGTCTAAATTACATACCTATTACATACATTTAAAAAAAGGGGGGGAATTACTTATTGCTTGTTATAGTCATCACATCAACTTATATAATAGTACCTATGCTTACAACACATATATATCCATACTACAATTATTCCATTAATTACGTCACACATCTATTTCATCCACATTGCTCTAATATTATATTTCAGTAAATTAACATTATGGTCTAGTACCGCATTCTAATACAACAAATCGATTTATCCTGTGTTGTAAGCATCATAAATCTATTATAAACTATTGGTGCAATTAATCCTTATCATAAGAGTTTATCTCATCATTGTGCTATCTTCTATACATATTTACAGGTGACAATACAATTCCTCATCGCCGTTTATCCCAAACGGGATCTTTGTTTTTAGTCTAATGATGTACCTCGACTCAAGACGCCTCAGTTTCTGAACTCTGTCCCCTCCTCTCTCTTGTTTTTTTACTATTGCAATACCATATCTCATATGCAACTAATTCGATTTTTGATGACTTTTCAGATGTTTCGTCATAGCATAATTGTTATCATCATTTTTTACCGCCCTAATAAGCTCCAAAATAGGCTTCTTCAGGGTACAAATGGTGCTGCCTATGTATCTTAAACCACACAGACATTCTATGACATATACTACAAATGTGGTTTCACATGTAATTCTATCTTTAATTCCTAACCTTGAAAATCTGCAGCTAATACATTACCCAGACTATTAATGTATAAGGAGAAGAGGAAGGGTGCCAAAGCACAACCCTGCCTTGCACCCCTCTCATGATAAAAGGCTGGGTACATTCGCCCATTAGACCATATCGCACTCTGGCGCTGCACCCATGATACGTTTCCCTGAGAAACTGTATGATCGGTTGGTCCACCCCCATGTTCCCCATGATTGCCCACAATTTACTATAGGTTATGCAGTCAAAAGCAGCTGTTAAATCAACAAAGTACAATCTTCCTTGTTTGATGGTGGAATATTTCTCGATCTGCATGCTTAGGTTCAGACCTTGTTCCACGGTTCCTACTCCCTCCCGGAAACCATACTGTAAGTCTTATAAGACTTTCTTCTCTTGGGCCCATTCTTGCAGTCTGTTCAAAATAACGGGACCTGCCACTTTCAGCATAGAATCTAGGACGATAACAGGTGGGACTGTGTCTATCTCCCTTTTTAAAAATTGGGACAATAATTGATTTCCTCCAAGACCCCAGTAGGCCAACTGGACGACATGCATTCAGGACTTGGGTAAGCAGTGCCCCCAGAGGGTCGTGTTGACTTTAAACAGATCTACAGGGATTAAATCTGGACCCATCGCTTTGCCGGCTTTACTTGCGTTTAGGGCAGTAATGATCTCATCCAAGATAAATGCAAGTTTGATTGGGAAAATAACGGGAGAAAAAGAGTTGCTGTCAATCATATCATCTACTGTCAGCCTTAACCTGTCGGTAGGATTAGAATAAATGTTTGAGAAGTGGGTAATCCAATCTCCCTCGCTAATGGCCATTTCAAGGCGTGGTCCGGTGGCAGACTGAACATAGGGAGAATTCAATACCCGCCAAAAATCTGCAGGGTCCTTACTATTGCTCACTTCATGCCATGTATCCCATAATTCCTTCTTTAATACTGCTTTCCTCTGCATCAAAACATACTTATAGTTTTTTCTGGCAGCCCTGACTTCATTTACACAGTGCGGTCATTTGTGTAGGGCTAGTTTCAGCATACTATGGGCTTTGGTACAAGGTTCATCAAACCACCCTCTCATCCTGTTGTTACTACTGTCCCTACCTGTAATCATTAGTCCCTCCTTGATATCCCAAATAATCTTTTGAAAACTCTCAATTATGTCCTCAGGGTCATAACCCACATCTAGACAACTTTAGAAAGCCTGCGTGTATCCACAAATCAATTTTTTTTTAAACCTTTGGGGATCATTCTTTGACCAGCGCAGGGTATACCCATTAAGCCTGTTAATAACCATAACACCCACCGTGCAATAGTTGGGGAGTGGTGATTGGGATAAAAAAAATCCCTTGATGCCACATCCAGATCTATACTCAGATGATAGTGATCGCTGCATGCATTTGTGTGGGTGATAAAGTTTCCAACCCTTGCAGCATGTCAATTTGTCACCAGTATGTAATCTATCACTGAGTTTTTTCCTGGCCATTGAATGTAGTTGCAGATGGGATTGGAGAGCAACAGATCTAGTTACAGAATGCACAGTCAGTACTAACTATAAGTTCATTCAATTGCTCCCCCAGGATGGAGTGTGTAAAGTGTGAGTACCCAGCGTTCCCCCTTTCACTTAGACTGCAAATCTTCTCTGAGCCCCTAGTACAAACTTCAGTATTAAAGTCTCCCCCCATTGGAAAACCAAATCCTGGAATTTCCTATTCCTAAGGGCTTCAACATCCCTTTTTAGTTGAGCCAAGGCTGTTTTTACCTCAGCTTACGGGGTGTTATTATAAAAGTTGATTAATGCCAGCACGCATGTAGCTGAAGTTTCGACAACAACAATCTGATGATAGGGTTGCTGTGGCAGCAAAGTTATACTAGATGCCCTCAGGGTGTTTGATATGTAGGTACAGATCCCCCCTTTGCTGTCCCTGAGTTTGATGGTTCCGTCGGGGTATGATAGGTTCTAAAACCATTTAGATGGATTGGGTTTACTGCCCATGTTTCTTGTACACAGACTACAGTGAATTTGTTAACAAAGTCACACCAATCTGCTATTACCACCTTGTACAGTAAGCCTGCCACGTTCCAGAATGCTATCCTTGTCTTCCCCTCAGGAACAGTATTTTCACAATTGACCAAATGGTCCTGAGTAAGTAGGTGGGGTCTGTCCATAAGGGGAGGGGGATGTTTTTAAGGTCAGCGGTAGAAGGAGCAGTCAGACTAGGAATAGTTATATCTTTTGGAAAGGATGGTAAATCAGCAGGGATTACAGATGGTACTCCAAGTCAGTCGTTCTAATCTAGGGTAGAAGAGTTTCCTTCTGAAAGGTTGGTGAACCTGGGTCCCTGAAACGGGGGGAGCCTGGGATACTTAAACTGAATGTGGGAGTACCCTGGTATGCTGGTCCTTGTGTCTAGGGCCACCAAATTATCAACCACGCTCCTGTCCCTAAGTGTCGGCTCAATCATGTCAAAACAGGTGTCCGGATCTGGCCTTCTAACTGCGTTGATTATGTCCTTGCGTATTATGGAATAGCAGCCATTCACGTGGCGGATCCAATGGATTGCCTTGTTTCTAACAGATTCTCCCCCTTCCCTTTGGGCTGCTAGGAGTAATTTAGGGACCATTAGGACAGTGTTGTTGGAATTGGATTGATTAGCATCAGACTGACCAGGACAATTTGGAACCTTGTCTTTCATTGGTCTGGCAAATTGGTGGTGAAGTTTTGGTTTGGTGCCCGTGTTTAGGCTACTGCGTGTGGGAGCCTGACAGAAGTTTTCATTCCCACTGCCTGCTGATGGATAGCCAGCACGGGGCAACAGACTGGCAGCAGCAGGGGAAGGAGCGCAATTGCAATTCTTGTTACCGATGTTCAAGGGCAATTTTGTTGACAATGTTGAGAGACCTGGGGGATTAAGTGTGAAGCTACTATTGCGGTCCCTGCTGGCCGACACATCTAAAGATGTTAACTGATATATCGTTTGGGGGCTGAAGCGATTGGTGCAATGAAGGGGATCGCTACCAGCAGGTGGCAGCTCATTCGTTGGTGCTGATGAAATGTGAATAATAGCATTTCTCACTACTTCGTGCCCTGTGGGAGTTAGAACCTGTGACCTACAATTTCAAACATATCTGGGATTTTCCTGTGGCCCTCCCTTGACCTTACTGGGGAACACACACTCCGAATACCTTTAGAAGCTCTATCAGGAGAGGAAGTCAAGATGTCCTCACGATCAACCAGAAGATTGTCTATCCTATCCATTACACAGTTACTTGCTGCATGCTTTTGCCATTTGTGTTTTTTCCTGTGTGCCACCCCTCACCCGCCCTCTGTCGCTTTCTTTTTACCCATCACAATTGCTTTCACCAGAAGGTGAATCTTTAAAGGTAAAGTAAGTCCATAAAGCTGTCCCCAGAGACTATTACAAGATAGTCACTCTGGCAAAGTCTGCTATAATAGATGTTAGGGGGGTGGCACAGCCCAGCCTCCTTCGGGCTCCGATGGGCCTGCCCTTGGCCCGGCCCATCGAAAACTGAATGAAAAAAACTAAAGTTACAGGGATGTTATAGTTAGGTTCTGAATATACTCACAGGAAACCATATAAATTCAGCTGATATGGTTAACTCAAGTAACTATAACTTGGGCCCTCATCATGCACAGTTAATTACTCCACATATTACAACATTGATGACACTGTCTATGGCATCATTGAGATTATCACTGCAATATTTGAAATGAAATTTATTGATAGGAAAGCTGTGCATGGTGGAGGCGCGAATTGTAGTTACTTTAGGGTCCGAGTAATAGTTACTTGAGTCAACCATAAATGTAACTCCTGAATTTCTATGGTTTTCTGTGAGTAATTTTAGAATCTAACTATAACTTTGCTGTAACCTTTGGTTTTTTCAGTCTTTATATATATATATTGTTAGAAATTAGGTCTCTGATTGGCAGTCAGTTTGTACTCTTTCCAAGCAGGGACCCTCACTCTAGTCAGATACACACCTAGGATAACCTTTCCTCACCCCCTTGGTAGCTTGGCACAAGCAGTCAGGCTTATCTCAGAAACAAGGTGTAAAGTATTTGTACCAGCACACATAGTAACACAGTGAAAACTCCACAAAAGTGACACAACACCAATTAAGAAAAATAGTCAATATTTATCTAAATCAAACAAGACCAAAACAAAAATCCAACATACACAAGCAAGATTATGAATTTTCAATTATTAACTTCAATATAGCGCTTAGAAACACAAATGCTTACTGGAGGTCTTCTCCAAGCCCTCCTTCACCAGTCTCAGAGTTTCCCTCGAAGGGTGGCCATATAACAGTATAAAGGGCCTAAAATCAAGTCCCTTCTGTAAGCAAACAGAAGGCATGGCAAGAGGACGTCCCATTTACATCTCATGGATTCTGACAGAGGGATAATCATGCCCTCAGAGTCCGGCTGAATTTCTGAACCAGCCCATTTCCATGGGGATGGTAAGGAGTGGTGAACGTGTAGGTCACCCCACACTCCTTCCACAGAGACTTCATATAAGAAGATATGAAGTTAGTACCCCGTCTGATAACACCTCCTTGGAGAACTCCATGCAGGTAAAAATCTCCATCAAAGCCCGGCCCACCACAGGGGCTGTTTTTAATCTGAGAGGAATGGCTTCTGGGTACCGGGTGGCATGGTCCACCAAGACCAGGATAAACCTGTTGCCCATGGCTGTCTTGGGATCCAGAGGCCCAACAATGTCAATGCACACCTGCTCAAAGGGTGTGCTGACCAGTGGAAAAGGTTGGAGAGGAGCCTTACATTTCCCCCCACTCTTGCCACTTGTTTGACAAGTTTGACAAGACCTGCAATATGCATCAGAGTGCCTGCACATTTGGGGCCAGTAAAAGTGGGTGACAATCCTTTCAAATGTTTTTCCTGCCCCAAATGTCCTGCCAAAATCACATCATCAGCCAAACCCAGTATGAAGGCTCTGAGCACTGGGATACCACCAGCACATGGGCTGCCCCAGGCTCAGCAACTTTAGGCTCACTATACAAGAGGCATCCTCCCAATAGATTCAGTGTGATCCAGACTCCTCGCCAGATGCTTACAGTAGTCTGCAGCCTGCCGCCCCAGACCGTCAGGAGTAGGGCATGACTTCTGTGCCTCACAGAATTCCTCCCTGGTGGGACCCCTGTCCTGCTGTCAATGGGTTAGATCTGGCACCTCCCCCCAGTTCAGCCACTTGTTCCCCTGTAGGCTCCGGGGCGTCCCCCTCAGGTTCAGCCTCTTCCCGGACCGTGGGAACTTCTGGGGTGGGTTTCCCATGCCTCTTGCCCTTCCTCTTTCTGACAGGCACCTGGGTCACTCTTTCAGGCTCCAGGGCCTCCTGACCACCCTGATGGGCTGCCATTGACCGGGTGGTCACACATGCCCACCTAGGCAGACCCAACATCTCCAAGTGTGACTGGCGTTCCACCTCACTCCAAGGGGAATCCTCCAGGTCATTGCCTAGCAGACAATCAACAGGCATGCTTGGACTCACACCTACTCTCAAGGAACCTGAGACCTCCAACCAACTCAAACAGAACATGCACCACTTTACACATGCGCTCTGAGTTGTCTACTGCAACTACTTGGTGAAGTACATGGGGAGCTACCTGCTCTTCAGACACCAGGTGACACCTCACAGTAGTGACACTGGCTCCTGTGTCTCTCAGAGCCTCCACCCTCTGTTCATTGATGGTCACCGACTGCTTGAATTTCTTAGTGTTCTCAGGCACGAGGGCCCTCTGGACCATCTCACTGTTCCCTAGTGGGAGAAGGGTCATCTCAGCTGGCTCCCACTCTTCTCCTGGAACCAACTCCTCCCCAAGCGCTACACTGGCCAAACCCTGTGATTTAGCATTAGTGGGTGCCTGTGTCCACTTGGGACATTTGGGGTCCACCCTCTTGTGAACCACCTGATCACATGCATAACATTTGCAGGCACCCTTCTCTGCAGGTTTCCCTGTAGAGATCCATGGTTTCTTCTCACCTGGGGGCTGGGAATCCTTACCCTGGGAACTAGGTTGGGGCCCTTTAGAAAACTCCCCCTGTTTACCCTTGCCCCCCCACTTCCTCTGATATGGACCCTGCCCACCATTGGCAGAGTCTCCCCCATACCTCTTTTGGACCCCAGTGCTTTCCCACCGGTCTGCTTTGTGGCAAGCTACCTGGGGTCAGCTTGCTGTCAATTAGGTGCTGGCACAGCTCTGGCAACCAAAGACTATACAAGTGCTCCCATGTTATCAAATTGTACAGCCCATCATAAGTTGTTACATTATTGCCCTTCACCCAACCATCCAGTGACGTGCAGAAAGAATTTACACATTCCAACCAAGTTTGGGATTCCTTTCGAGGCAGAGCATAGCAGCGCGCAAGCGCTGCTTTTCTGACGTGTTAGTATCTATGTTGGCTATTAACCGCGCCCACCTCAAACCCATCACTTTCTCTGATTCGTGGGCTTGCCTTTCATAAATCATTTGATGACATTGGTAAATGCTTTACGTTTGTCCCGCCTTGTTCTTGTAGGATCTAAGCTTTTCCTTGTACTGCTCAGGGATGAAACCATACCTAGTGAGTAGGGTGTCCTTCATGATCGAATAGGTGAGTCCCTCAGGATCCTCCAAGGATGTCAGTGTGTCCCTACCCTCTACCTCAAAGTGCTTCCAAAGACTCCCCCTCCCCCAATGTACTTCAGGGGCCGTGTTCAAATGGAGTGCTTCAGGGGCCATGTTCATATGGAGAGCTGACTCATACCCCTTAAACCACAGATACGTCATCCTCCCTTTTGTAATCCTTCATAAGGTCCTTTGGGATGTGTACTCTCCTCTCAGGCTGTACTGCCACCATCCTTGCTAAACTGGCTCTTTTGGTCTAGCTCCCTGAAACTTAACTCATGAGCCAAAAGCACCTTTTTCTCTTCTATGGCTAATCTCTCTTCCATCTCCATTTTAATTTTTTCTAATTCAAATTGGTGCAACCTCTCTGCTTGTCTGTGCCGCAACTCCTCAGGCGTCAGACCTTTTGAAGAAACACTACTGTCTGCCCTGGAGACTCTCCCCCCAGGCAGGCCAGGGTTACCCCACACTTCATCATATATGCTCCACACATTCTCATCCACATTCTCCTTCTCTGTGTGCCCCCAGCCTCCTTAGCTGCCAACCAGGCCCGAAGTGCCTTTTGCAGCTCCTCCTTCCTAGTGGAGCTTTTGATTGGGACGGTTCTTTGCAAAATTGTTTAAACTGAGCCACTGTATACTCCTCCAGTTTCTTCAACTCAAACACAACTTTTGTAGCAGCAGCTGGTGTATCCCAAGATTGAGACATGCTTGTGGCTGAGGTTCAATAAAAATGCAAGAGTTCCAAAAAGGCAGAGAGATCCCAATGAAAAAACCCGAAAAGGAAGCAGAAACAAAATCCACAGAGAGGTATGTAGTCACATAATGGTCTGCACTGAAAACAGTAGTTGTTAGACTTTTCATCCTTGGCGTGGTCTCCCTTAATTTTTTGCCTCTGTTCCCCAGGTTGTTGATGTGTGCTGGACTCTGATTTTGCTGTTTTTGTTACTCTGGGCACTTTACCACTGCTAATCAGTGCTAAAGTGCAAGTGCTCCTTTACATAATGTGTATGTAATTGGCTTATCCATGATTGGCATATTGGATTTACTAGTAAGTCCCTAGTAAAGTGCACTAGAGGTGCCAGGGCCTGTAAATCAAATGCTAATAGTGGGCCTGCAGAACTGGTTGTACCACCTACATAAGTAGCTCTGTAATCATGTCTCAGACCTGCCATTGCAGTGTCTGTGTGTGCAGTTTTAACTGTAAATTTGACTTGGCAAGTGTACCCACTTGCCAGGCCTAAACCTTCCCTTTTTCTTACATGTCAGACACCCCTAAGATAGGCCATAGGTAGCCCCAAGGGCAGGGTGCAGTGTATGGTTAAGGTAGGACATATAGGTGGTCATTACAACTCTGGCGGACGGTGTTAAAGCGGCGGTAAGACCGCCAACATGCCGGCTGTAAAAACTTTGAATTACGACCGTGGAGGAAACCGCCAACAAAGACAGCCACTTTAACACTCCGACCAGCACTGCGGTACAGACAAACAGCTTGGCGGTCACCGCCAACAGACAGGCGGAAGACAAAGTACCGACCACAGTATCACAACCTACCAATCCGCCACCTTTTCCGGGGCGGATTCACCGCGGACAAAAACACGGCGGAAACAGGATCTCGAAGGGAAAACGCTCACCTCTACACACCCCACGAGGAATCCGGACGCCATGGAACCAGAGCTGCACATCCTGCCAGCCCTTATCTTCTTGCTCCTCTACCAGGAGCACGAACGCCGTCAGAGAAGACAACGGTGAGTACTGCACCTACGACACAGGGGAGGGAAAAAACAGGGACACACACACGCAACACCCCCACCATCACCCACGACAACACACACACAAATACAGCATGATACATTACAGTTACACCCCCCTACCCCCTGGAAGAATGCAAAGACAAAAGGAAATGAGTGTAACCATTTTAATATATTAAAATCAATTACGCAAAAATATATATATCCACCATAAACAAAATATAGACCAAGCTTAGTAGTCCAGGTAGTGCTCCAATGAAGTCCGTGGAACACTGGGCCCACACGGTATGGGCGAGGCCCATACAAGATCCCTGACCATGATGGAGAGAACACCTCAGCGGTTGAGTGCATGACACCAAATCCACGAGGGGGCCACATGCCCACTGTTCAATCCTGGGGAGTGCAAAGCCACAGTCTCTCAAGTCTATACAGTGGGTGGGTTGCCCACTGTTCTATCTTGGGGAGTACAAAGCCACAGTCTCTCAAGTCTATACAGTGGGTGGGTTGCCCACTGTTCCATCCTGGGGAGTGCAAAGCCACAGTCTCTCAAGTCTATACAGTGGGTGGGTTGGCCACTGTTCACTCCTGGGGAGTGGAAAGCCACAGTCTATCAAGTGGATAACAGTTTCCACTGGTTCTGGAGGGGGCAAGGTGCCCAGAGTGCTTTATCCTGCTAACGACAGGGGTAGTGGATGACAGTCTCCACTGATTCTGGAGGGGGCATAGTGCCCAAAGTGCTTCATCCTGCTAAGGACAGAGGTAGTGGATGACAGTCTCCACTGGTTCTGGAGGGGGCTTGGTGCCCAGAGTGCTTTATCCTGCTAACGACAGGGGTAGTGGATGACAGTCTCCACTGATTCTGGAGGGGGCATAGTGCCCAGAGTGCTTCATCCTGCTAAGGACAGAGGTAGTGGATGACAGTCTCCACTGGTTCTGGAGGGGGCATGGTGCCCAGAGTGCTTCATCCTGCTAAGGACAGAGGTAGTGGATGGCAGTCTCCACTGGTTCTGGAGGGAGCTCTGTGTCCAGAGTGGTTCATCCTGCTCGAGACGGACTCAATAGCGTCAGTGCCCTTGCCGCTCATGGGCCAGCGGTGCTTGTAGCGGTGGTGCCCTGTTCAGCGGTGCTTGAGGCGGCGGTGCCCTGTTCAGCAGTGCTTGAGGCGGCGGTGCTCTGTTCAGCGGTGCTTGTGGTGGCGGTGCCCTGTTCAGTGGTGCTTGAGGCGGCGATTCCCTGTTCAGCGGTGCTTGAGGCGGCAGTGCCCTGTTCAGCGGTGCTTGTAGCGGCGGTGCCCTGTTCAGCGGTGCTTGAGGCGGCGGTGCCCTGTTCAGCGGTGCTTGAGGCGGAGGGCTCCTTTGCAGTGACTCAGCTGCTGGCGCTCCTCTCTAGCCCAGCGTGGCTTGTGCTGGCAGTCTAGCCCAGCGGGGCTTGTGCTGACGGTCCTCTCTAGCCCAGCGGGGCTTGTGCTGGCAGTCCTCTGTAGCCCAGCGGGGCTTGTGCTGGCGGTCCTCTCTAGCCCAGCGGGGCTTGTGCTGGCAGTCCTCTCTAGCCCAGCGGGGCTTGTGCTGGCGGTCCTCTGTAGCTCAGCGGGGCTTGTGCTGGCGGTCTTCTCTAGCTCAGCGGGGCTTGTGCTGACGGTGGCCTCCTGGGCAGCGGGGATGATGGCGGTGGCCTCCTGGGCAGCGGGGATGATGGCGGTGGCCTCTTGGGCAGCAGGGCAGGTGCTGGCGGTGGCCTCCTGGGCAGCGGGGATGATGGCGGTCTTCTCCGCCGTGCTGCTCTTCCCAGACTTGCCGGGTTTCTTGTGGCCCTTCCCCACCTTGGAAGGTGTCGCAGCTGACTCCACACTCCCACCGGGACCCCTGGGAGCGGCTTTGGTGGCTGGAGTCTTCCCCCTCTCCCGCCGGGCACTGACCAACTTTTGATGCTTGACAGGTGGGGGACTGTCTGTGTTGTGGCTCCGTGCCACACTGGCTGCCCTGGTGGCCGGTGCACTCCAGATTCCGGTGACTACAGGCACCACTGGTCCCGGAGATGTTGTGGCTGAGGTGCTAGGTTGGGACCTGGAGATTTGGGCCCTAGGAGACGGACAGGGTAGGGGAGGTGGGGGAAAGAGATCAAGGTTGGACAGGAAATGTTTTTGGGAGACACTGGGACGGGTAGCTGGAGGGGGTTTGGGAGTGGAGGAAGAGGTTGTGGTTGTAGGAGGTGTTCGTTTGGTGACTTTGGGTGAAGGTGCATGCGCTGGAGGCTGTCGTGAGGTGGATGGCTGTTGGGTGGGTGTGTGCCTGCGTTTGTGTATCTTGGGAGGTGGTGTCACAGACACACTGGGAGAGGACACAGGGGACATGTGAATGGTAGTGGGGGTGGTGACTGCACGTGAGCGGGGTGTGGTGGTGTGTGTGCTGGGGATGGCAGTAGTGGCTGTAGATGTAGTGCATGCAGGTGTGAGTTTAGATGAGACTGGGAGGGAGGAGGGAGACGAGGAGGAGGGGGACACAGTGGAGGCAGTGGATGTTGGTGTGTCTGCATGTGTGTGATGTTTGCGTGAGTGCCTGTGGGATGTATGGTGCTTCTGTTTGCCTGAGCTTCCCTTGTGTGTTGACGTGTGTGCATGCTGGTCTGAAGGTGTGCTTGGGATAGGCGGGGGTACAGGGGATTGGGTCTGGGTGGAGGAAGTTGGAGGGGGGAGGCTAGAAACTGGGACAATGGCTGCGACCAGTGCTGACGCCAGAGTCTGAATGCATTTGTTTGTTGCAACTGCCTTTCTCCACCCTGGATGGCATTCAAAATGGTAGACTGCCCAACAGTGAGGGACCTGAGGAGGTCAATGGCCTCCTCACTGAGGGCAGCAGGGGTGACTGGGGCAGGGCCTGAGGTGCCTGGGGAGAAGGTGATGCCCACGCTCCTGGGTGAGCGGACACAGGGCAAAGGCTGAGGGGCTGCTGGGAGGGCGGTGCTGGTAGGGCGGTGGCGGCTGTACCTGTAGATGCAGGGGCACAGATGTTGCCACCACCACAAGGGAGCTCCCATCAGAGGACGAGTCTGTGTCGCTGGTGTCAGCTCCTGTCCCCGCCGTGGAGCAGCCCTCGCCCTCCGTCCCACTGGTGAACTCCGAGTCCGTAGTGTCGCCCTCCAGGGCCATGTGGGATGCAGCTCCCTTGTGCTCCTTGTGAGGAGATGGCAGCATCCTCCGGTGTACAGACCGCTGGTGGACCTGTCGACAATGGAGGAAAGACATGTGATCATCACCTACAGGCTTGACCGTGCCACAATCCATGAACTGTGTACCCAGCTGGAGCCAGACCTGATGTCAGCTATCCGCCATCCCACAGGAATCCCCCCTCAAGTGCAGGTGCTGTCAGTACTCCATTTCCTTGCAAGTGGGTCATTTCAAACAACAGTGGCCATAGCATCAGGAATGTCCCAGCTATGTTTTCCAACGTGTTGTCCAGAGTGTTGTCTGCCCTGCTGAAACACATGCGGAGCTTCATCGTTTTCCCTCAGGTGGAGGATTTGCCTACAGTGAAAGGTAATTTCTATGCCCTGGGACATATCCCCAACATCATAGGTGCCATTGATGGGACACATGTGGCTTTAGTCCCCGCCGCAGGAGTGAACAGGTGTACAGAAACCGGAAGAGTTATCATTCCATGAATGTGCAGATGGTGTGTTTGGCAGACCAGTACATCTCCCATGTGAATGCCAAATTCCCTGGCTCAGTGCATGACGCCTACATCCTGCGGAATAGCAGCATCCCTTATGTGATGGGGCAACTCCAGAGGCACCGTGTGTGGTTATTAGGTGAGCACCTGGAAGTAAGACAGTGGGAATGGCTGTTTGGATCTGGGGATATCCCTACAGGTTAGTGTGTGTCTGACAGTTGTCCCTCGCCATTTGCAGGTGACTCTGGTTACCCCAACCTGTCATGGCTACTGAACCCAGTGAGGAATCCCAGGACAAGGGCAGAGGAACGCTACAATGAGGCCCATGGGCGAACTCTGCGGATTATCGAACAGACCTTCAGCCTCCTGAAGGCCAGGTTCAGGTGCCTCCATATGACAGGTGGATCCCTATTGTACTCACCAAAGAAGGTGTGCCAGATCATCGTGGGCTGCTGTATGCTTCACAACTTAGCTTTGCGACAACAGGTGCCTTTTCTGCAGGAGGATGGTCCAGATGGTGGTGTTGTTGCAGCTGTGGAGCCTGTGGACAGTGAAGATGAGGAAGCAGAAGAAGAGGACATGGACAACAGGAACTCGGTGATCCTGCAATATTTCCAGTGAGACACAGGTAAGGGTACAGACCTGCCTTCTATATGTACTTTAACACTACTACCTCTCTACTGTCTGTCGTTTTCACCCAGTGTATGGTCATTGAGTTGTCACTTTCCCTTACGATTTCACAGATGTGGGTCCCACTGTGTGACATCTGCTTTGTTTCTTCATGGACTAGAGCTGTGTGACATAGGTATGTTGACATTACAATTGTATGAGCATTTTGTCACTGTAATTGCTAATACACTATTTCGAAATCACAGACTGACTCCAGATTGTTTTGTGCTTCAAAGGTGTTTATTTAAGTGCTAAATATTGGAGGGGGTTGTAAAATGGTGAGGGGTAATGGTGGAGGAATGTCCATTGCAGAGTCCAGTCTATTAGTCTCACAGGTGCATTGCCCAAATGGGCATAGGAAGTGGAGCTGGGGCAGTTTGAGGATGGACAGGGTGACAAAGTGGGACAGAAAGATGACATAAAGTGTGGTCTCATTTCTTGGCGGGGGTCTTGGCATCGTTCTCTGTCTTTGTCCTGGATCTCAGGGACTGTTTGCAGGGTGGTTCTCGCTCTGGAGGGGGTGGGGTGCTGGTGTGGTGGTCCTGTGGCGGTGCCTCCTGTCCACTAGTGCTGGCGGAGGTGGTGGGCAGTTCATCGTCCATGCTAGTGTCAGGGGTCCCTTGTTGTGCCACAGTGTCTCTCCTGGTGTTGAGTACTTCCTTCAGCACCCCTACGATGGTGCCCAGGGTGGAATTGATGGTTCTGAGTTCCTCCCTGAAGCCCAAATACTGTTCCTCCTGCAGCCGCTGGGTCTCCTGAAACTTGGCCAGTACCGTTGCCATAGTCTCCTGGGAATGGTGGTAGGCTCCCATGATGGAGGAGAGGGCCTCGTGGAGAGTGGGTTCCCTTGGCCTGTCCTCCCACTGTCGCACAGCAGCCCTCCCAGTTCCCCTGTGTTCCTGGGCTTCCGTCCCCTGGACCGTGTGCCCACTACCACTGCCCCCAGGTCCCTGTTGTTGTTGGGGTGGTGGGTTAGCCTGGGTTCCCTGTAGTGGTGGACACACTGCTGCTTGACGTGTCCTGGGGACAGAGGTATGGGCCCGCTGGGTGGGTGCTGTGCTGGTGTTTCCAGAGGGTGGAAGCTCTGTAGTGGCCTGTGACTGTGTGATGGGAACCGACTGTCCAGAGGTCCACGATGGGCCGGGCTGGTCATCTAGATCCAGTTGGACAGAGGTGCTGTCATCACTGTGGGCCTCTTCTGTTGGTGGTGTGGACATGTGTGGACCCTCCTGTCCGGTGATGTTGGGTAGGGGTCCTGCAGGGGTACAAAAGGATGTTTATTACATCTGTGTGTGCCATGGTGTGCAATGGGTGGGTGTCCGTGTACCCCAGTGCTTGCATTCCTGTGTGGGACCTTGTGTGATGATGGCTTAGGGGGGTATTTGGGTATGTGCAGTGGGCATGCTTTGGTGATGGGTGTCCATGCTTTGTTGTTGCATGCAGGGCTTGGTGTTGGGATGGGTGGTTTGTGAAATTGGGACATTTGTGAGGAGTTGGAGTGATGGGGGTGAGAGTGAGGGTGGGGTATGTGATGGCATGCAGGTAGGGTGGGGGATGTAATAGTTAAGATTTGACTTACCAGAGTCCATTCCTCCATCTACTCCTGCGAGGCCCTCAGGATGCAGAATCGCCAAGACCTGCTCCTCCCATGTTGTTAGTTGTGGGGGAGGAGGTGTGGGTCTGCCGCCAGTCCGCTGAACCGCAAGGTGGTGTCTTGAGACCACGGAACGCACCTTCCCCCGTAGGTCGTTCCACCTCTTCCTGATGTCATTCCGATTTCTTGGGTGCTGTCCCACTGCGTTGACCCTGTCCACTATTCTTCGCCATGGCTCCATCTTCCTAGCTATGGAGGTGTGCTGCACCTGTGCTCCGAATACCTGTGGCTCTACCTGGACGATTTCCTCCACCATGACCCTGAGCTCCTCCTCCGAGAACCTGGGGTGTCTTTGCCGTGCCATGGGGTGGTGTGGGTGATGTGTGGGGTGGTGTGTGTGGTGATAAGTGTGCTGATATGTAGTGGTGTGTTGTGTGAGGTGCGTGGAAGTTGTGTGGGTGATGGTCTGGTGTGCCTATGGATGCTTGGTAGTAGTTTGTAGTGTCTCTCTCTGGCCTTCTTTCAGTTTTTTTGTCGTAGGGATTTGTGGGTGATGTGGGTGTGTGTTTTATATTGTATTGGGTGTGTGGGAGTGGTGTGTGTATGTGTATCAGGTGTGTGTATTTTGAATTGTCCAATGTGGCTGTGTTTTGTCAATGTGTGTGTATTTTGAGCGCGGCGGTGTGTACCGCCAATGGAATACCACGGTTGAAAGACCGTTGCGTGGATTCGTGTGTCGTGATAGTGTGGGCATATTTCTGTTGGCGTGACGGTGGAGGATTTGTTTTCGCCAGTTTATCACTGACCTTTGGTGTGGCGGACTTGTGTGGGTGTCTGAATTTTGACGGATTCCGTGCTGTGGGTCATAATAGCTGTGGCGGATTTCCACGGACGCGGCGGTGTGTTGGCGGTCTTCTGCACGGCGGTAAGAGGCTTTTACCGCCAATGTTGTAATGAGGGCCATAGTAATGTGTTTTATATGTCCTAACAGTGAAATATTGCTAACTTTGTTTTTCACTGTTGCAAGGCCTGTCGTTCTCATAGGTTAACATGGGGGCTACCTTTAAATCTGATTAAAATGTAGATTCCCTTTGGGAGCGGATGGACATGTGGAGTTTGGGGTCTCTGAGCTCACAATTTAAAAATACATATTTTAGTAAAGTTGATTTTAAGATTGTGGGTTTGAAAATGCCACATTTAGAAAGTGAGCATTTTCTTGCTTATACCATTTCTGTGACTCTGCCTGTTTGTGGATTCCCTGTCTGGGTCAGTTTGACAGTTGGGCTGGTTGCACCTCACACTAGACAGTGATGCAAAGGGAGCTGGGGTGTAGTCTGCATTTCCTGATGAGCCATCTGTGCTAGGAAGGAGGGGAGGAGTGGTCACTCACACCTGAAAGGGCTGTGCCTGCCCTCACACAATGCAGTCTCCAACCCCCTGGTGAGTGTATGGGGCCTGGCCTGGGCAAGTCAGTATTTCACAATCAAGAGAGACTTTGCTTTGAAGTAGGCCTACTTCAAAGGAGAAAATGGGTATAAGTAGGGCACCCAAAACCACAGACTTTAGAACACTTCTGGAAACCAAGATGAACCTCTGCCTGGAGAAGAGCTTAAGAGCTGAGGAAGAAGAGCTGCCCTGCCCGTGATTGTGCTTTGTGGAGCTATCCTGCAGTTGCTGCTTCTGCCAGAGTAAGAAGGCAAAGACTGGATTTTGTGTGCCTTCCATCTTGTGAAGATCTCCAAGAGCTTGATTTAGAGCTTGCCTCCTGTTGTTTGAAGTCTCAGGGACAGCAAAGACTTCTCTCTGCCAGCACCTAGAGTCTCTGGAGAGACTCCTATCCTGCCAAGTGGTGCCCATCCAGTTCCTGGGACCCTGAAAGGAGAAGCTGGCAGCCTAAGAGGAGGAAATCCTCGCACAGAGCGCCGTGCAGGGAAAAGATTGATGCGAGTACGATCTGCGGCCACCAGCTCCGCAGCCGAAAATCGACGCTCACTGGAAACGCGACCGAAGAATCGATGCATGGAGCTGGAGAAATGACGTGCAGTATCGCTGACGGAGTCTGGGAGATCGCAACCCGCAATGCGTGGTTTTCGGATCATCGTGCGGCTGAATTTCCGACGCAAACACTGCTGGGCATGTAAAAACAACGCAAGGCCTGCCCGGACCCGAGAGTGCTGACCGGATCGACGCATCGCTATCCTGCGGAGAGAAGGAACAACGCGCCCCGACCTGATGAAAGAAATGACGCATGGTCCCGCTTGTGACTGGAACCGACGCATCGCAAGCCCTTTTTGATGCACACTCACCCCTGTGGGGTTATTTTTGATGCACCCATGATCACGCTAACAGTGTTAGTGTATGTTTAAAATTACATAAAGAATCTTTTTGCATTTTAACTGATAACTTGACTAGTGTATTGTGGATTTTTGTTGTTTTGGTCTTGTTTTGTTTAGATAAATATTCTCTATGTTCCTAAACCTGTGTTGTGTCATTTTGTAGTGTTTTCATTAAGTTACTGTGTGTGTGATACTTTACACCTAGCACTCTGAAGTTGAGCCTACTGCTCTGACAAGCTACCAAGGGGGTAAGCAGGGGTTAGCTTAGGGTGATTCTCTTTTACCCTGACTAGCGTGAGGGTCCTTGCTTGAACAGGGGTAACCTGACTGTCAACCAAAGACCCCATTTCTAACAGTAGTGTACATCAATCACTGTATGCCAAGTACAAATACAAGTTCTATCCCAACCCCTGATCACCAATTTTTGAAATGGAGTCTCAGGTTGGCAGCCACTTTGCACTCTGTACAAGCAGGCACCCTCATTCTTGTCAGGGCAAGGGGGATACACACCTAGGGTAACCCCTCACCCCCTTGGTAGCTCGGCACAAGCAGTAAGGCTTATCTCAGAGGAAATGTGTAAAGTATTTGTACCAACACACAGTAACATAGTGAAAACCACAAAAGTGGCACAACACCAGTTTAGAAAAATATTCAATATTTCTCTAAATAAAACAAGAGCAAAATGACAAAAATCCAACATACACAAGCAAAGCTATGAATTTTCTATGATTAAACTTCAATATAGCGCTTAGAAAAACAAATGCTTCAATTTAGTGTTATCACGGCATTATGACAGAGTCGTTCCCAACAATCTGACGCTAATGGTGCCGGTCACGGAGTCGCACGGACCCCCAGGTAAAGTACCTTGTGAAAATGAGAAAACAAGCTGGTGCACGGAGTCGGGGATCGTGGCATCGCTGAATCCGATGTGGTGGTGGTTCCAGGGCTGCAGAGCAGATGCGTTGGGTCCTTGCTGCAGAGCAGTGGAGTTGAGACAGCATCGGTGCGAAGTGTTGGTTCCTTACACTTCCCACTTGGTTGATGTCTGCCAGTCAAGACGCAGTGGGGCGACCTCACGGGGTTGCGGTCATGTCACGAGCTGCGTCTGAGTCGGATGTCACGGACGTCAGTGACACAGCGCTTCGTAACTCAGAGTGGTGGATTTCAGCAAGGCTGCTGCAGTGTCAGGCCTGCGATGTCGGTCGGGATCATCGCACTCCAGCAGGGACCACAGCTTCAGTTGCAGGTGGTGTTGCAGGGTCAGGCAGCAGCATCAGTCCGGACATTGTCCGAAGTCGGAGCACTTGGTTTTTCTTAGTTTTTCACCCGCTTCTGCTTTCAAGGGCCCAAGGACTGGATTAAGCACCACTTGGCAGGGTAGGAGTTGCAGCACAAGAGTCTTAGTGATGGCAGAGGAAGTCTTTAATGGTCCTAAGACTTCAGAACAGGGAGCATGCTCAGTCCAAGCCCTCAAAGAAACTTCACAAGCAGGATACACAGCAAAGTACAGTCTTTGCCGTCTCTAAAGCAGAAGCAGCAACTGCAGGCCAACTCAGCAAAGCACACACAGCAAAAGGGCAGTACTCCTCCTTCAGCTCTTCTCCTTGGCAGAGGTTCCTCTTGATTCAGAAGTGTTCTAAGAGTCTGTGGTTTTGGGTCCACTACTTATACTCTTTCTGCCTTTGAAGTAGGCAAACTTCAAAGAAAAGTCTCTGGCCCTCATTACAACCCTGGCGGTCGGTGGAGAAATGGCGGTAACACCGCCAACAGGCTGGCAGAAAAAAAAATGGCATTACAAGCATGGCGGTGACCGTAATGTTAAACTGCCACTTCTCCACTCTGACTGCCAGGGTTGTAATGACCGCTGGGCTGGAGACTTCGGTCTCCAGACCACCGGCTGTCACTACACTGCCGGCGATATCACAACCCCGCATACCACCATGGATTTCCGGATTTTGTGGGGTTCTGTACCCCCATGAAATCCATGGCAGTAGGCACTATCAGTGCCAGGGAATTCTTTCCCTGGCACTGATAGTGGTCTCCCCCACCCTGAGTCCTCCCCCCACACCCTGGCCCCCCTGCCACCCCCAAAGGTGGCAGGACCCCCCTCCCCACCCCCCAACATCGACACACACGCCCCCTACATGCACATCTTCACTACAACTACACCTACCCGCACACATACAGACATTCCAACAGACACACACACAGACATACACGCACATATACTCACAGACATACACGCACACATACTCACAGACATACAAACAAACAAATACGCACACATTTTCAAAACACACAACACACCCCCGCATGCATACAAGCACTCACACACACCCTCTACACACTCACACGCACACTTCCATGCATGCACACAACACACAACACCCCCCCCCCTCCCCTAATGAACGATCACCTTACCTGGTCCGGTGATCCTCCGGGAGGGAAGGGAATCCATGGGGGCTGCTCCGCCGCCAGCTCCCCATCACCAGAACACCGCCACACCAAATCATAGGAAGTGATTCGGTGGGCGGTGTTCTGATGACGTGGTGGTGGAGGTGGAGAAGCCTCCACTTCCCCGCCAACCGCCAGTATGGCTGCTGGCGGCTCTCCCTCCGAAAAAGGACGGAGGGCTGCCAGCAGTCATATTACGCTGTGCGGAAAACCGCCTGCACTGGCGGTCTTCAACATGGTGGTACCTCGGCGGTCTTGCAAAAAGACCGCCGAGGTTAAAATGAGGGCCTCTGTTGTTCACAAGATTTTCCCTTGCCCAGGCCTGGCACCAGACAAATTCCAGGGGGTTGGAGGCTGTATTAAAACCAACTTTACCAAAAGATTTATTTTTAAATTGTGAGTTTAGAGACCCACAAACTCCATATCTCTAACTGTCCCCAATGGGAAACTGCACTTAAAATATATTTAAAGGCAGTCCCCGTGTTAGCCTATGTGAGAGATAGGCCTTGCATGAGTGAAAACCGAATTTAGCAGTATTTCACTGTCAGGACATATCAAACACATCTGTACATGTCATACCTTTAACATACACTGCACCCTGCCTATGGGGCTACCTAGGGTCTAATTTGGGGTTGACTTACATGTAGTAAAAGGGAAGGTTTGGACCTGGCAAGTGGGTGCACTTGCCAGGTCAAATTGGGAGTGCAGAACAGCTCACACAGACACTGCAGTGGTAGGTCTGAGACATGTTTACAGGGCTACTCGTGTGGGTGGCACAATCTGTGCTGCAGGCCCACTAGTAACATTTGATTTACAGGCCCTGGACATCTCTACTGCACTTTACTAGGGACTTACTAGTAAATCAAATATGCCAATCATTGAAAAGCCAATTACAAATACAGTTTACATATAGAGCATATGCACTTTAGCACTGGTTAGCAGAGTTAAAGTGACCAGAGTCCTAAAGCCAACAGGAACTGGTCAGAAAAAATAGAAGGAAGGAGGCAAAAAGTTTGGGGATGACCCTGCAAAAAGGGTCAGGTCCAACAAGTCCGCTCCTCAAACCTTTTGACAAGTGTTGCTGTGTTATTTATTCTTAAGGGGGGGACTCTGCAAATAGAAGTATCCATCAAGTAATACAAACAAGACATAGGACTGCACTCAAGACTTGCATTTCTTATCAGCATACAATAAGAAATCCATAGGAGGCACTGCTTTCTCAGTACTGGAATTCAAACTCTGGAACTTACTACCAGCCAACATTACAAGCACCCTAGAGCATGTATACTTCCAATGATAATTGAAAATGGGGCTATTTCTAGAAAACTGCACCACCCACATCCTGGCAACAGAGCCAAGAAAATAGTTGAAGCAATATCAAGTGCAGTCCTCGGTTTACAACCCACGAATTAGAAACAACTCAACGAACAAACTGCTTTCGATATTCAGGTAATCTAAGAAAGGCTGACCTATAGTTTGCTGTGGTATTATATAGTTACGTACTTACATATTTGCCAGTTATGGCCAACAGTAATACTAAGACAATAATACGCAGTGGTCAGCAGCAAACTGTAATTTATACATCTTGAATTCACATGACATATAAGCTATGGGTATTGTCCGTCATCAGCACTGTACTGCCAAAAAACTAAACAACACTAAATAAACAAGCATGGAATAACTGAAGAGATCTGTCAGACATTGCTGGACAATGCGGAGGACTTTAATATAGTCCACCACTGCAGGTCCCAAATGTCTACACATTCTAACTGCTTCTTTAGATCTCACAAATACACTCAGATATGGGATGATAATAAAAACGCCCATCCCAACAGATCTCTTAACTTCCCCATCTCTCTCTTCCTCCCACCAGGTCAGCCTGGGACCAAAACTATACACAAAATCTCAGATTGGGTAACTCAGTGAAGTAACCAGGTAAGCACACTATGTCATAAAAAATATCATAAAGGGACCTGCAGAGCTGTTCATAGCTACCAGCGTACTGAAAACAATAAAACTGTATCTCTGTCACACTTCATCATCCATCACATTACTATGTGCTGCGTCCCATAACACAATAACTGCACCTCGGTGGTCATCATGCATAATATGGAAACACTTCCCAAATAGGATCAAAACAAAGACATCATCCTTCCAGTCACACACACTGCAGGGCGTACCATGCTGCCCTTGTAGGCAAGCACTTCAGCACCCTATGTAGGGGGTAATGATCACTCTATAAATGTCACAATACAGTACAACACCACAGTACTACCACGGAGTACTGTGTTACTGCAAACTCAAAACAAATAATCTGACTGGCGTGCCACTGCATGAAGAGAAAGTTGTGGCTGTCATTTTATGACTATGCAGTTGAAAACATAAAAATAAAGAATAAGGGGCAAGGTAGGGGTATGCTGACGCCCTAGCCCTTGTGGGGGGTCCAGAGGGACAGCCAGTGGAGGCAAATTAATGTTTGTTTGTTTTTGTTGTATCACTGTAATACTATGGGCCCAGCGTGGCTGTGTAATTTCACTGTAGCACCATGGTCCCGATGTGCCATGAAAATAAAAAGTGCATGGCCTTGATGCGCTGCGAGACCATGGGGGTTGGCCAGCAAAGAAATATTACTTTATGTTAAAATAAAACATACTTATTCACTGAAAAAAACTAAGTTTAAAGTGACGTTTTCGCTAGACAAGGTTATAATATTTTACTTTACTTTTTTTTATGAGAAATTCACTAAGAGAACCAAAGGTTAAAGCACCCTCACCATGCACTCCTTATTACCTCATATATACCATCACTTATGACATATTCTATGACATCATTGAAAACAGCAATGTGACATCTGAAATTACATCATAGAGGACAACACTGTGGAGGGGGCGAAAGTTATAGTTACTTCAATTACATATAACTGTTGAATTTCAGTGATTTTTTTTAGCTTAAAATGTAACATTTTGACTGACATTTTCACCTAACTAAAACACCACTTTAACCATTGTTAAAGACACAGCACTTTTACTGTTGTTAAAGAGACAGCAGCCCTCATAAGTGTGACCCACTCTGGCTCACCCAACGACCCATGTCCCCACTAAATCTTCAACCTGAGACAGTAGGAAATCAGCAACATCCAAACCCCATCCTCAACACCTCTGTCAGTACTGCCTCCATCAATCAAGCAGTGGTCAAGAAGCCCCTAAAAAAACCATCCTCCAATCCCAGTGATCTTAAAAATTACCACCCCATATCTCTTCTCCCCTTCCCAGCTAAGGTTTTGGGAAGAGCCATCAACCAATAGCTCTCCGACCACCTGGAAAGACACACTCTATTGGACTCCTCCCAATGTAGATTCAGAACCAACAACAGCACGAGACCTACATGATCACCGCAATGGGTGACTTCAGATCCATCCTTGACAATGGAGAAATGGTGGCCCTGATCCTCCTCGACCTCGCTGCCATGCTCGACACCATCTCCTACCACACCCTCACTGCCAGACTCCACCACATCGGGATCCAAAGCAGAACCCTCAAATGGATCCATACCTTTCTCATGGAACTCTCCCAGACAGTCCACCTC
This sequence comes from Pleurodeles waltl, assembly GCF_031143425.1. NCBI lineage: Eukaryota > Metazoa > Chordata > Amphibia > Caudata > Salamandridae > Pleurodeles > Pleurodeles waltl. The sequence continues at coordinate 80,066,056 of NC_090437.1, read as the reverse complement.
CCTCCCTTCACCTCATAACCAAGGAGCATTATATGCAGTGTACCCAAGTGGTCCCCACTCAGCCCCACATTTTTAACACCGTTGGCTGAGATGATCTACTCCCACGGACTCAACATCATCTCATATGCCAGCAACACTCAATTTATACTCTCCCTCTCAGAAAGCTACGCCTCCTTCAGAGCCAACTTCAGCAACGCCATGACCCACATAGCTGAATGGATGAGATCCAACTGTTTAAAACTGAACAAGGGCAAGACCGAGGTGATCATCTTTGGAAACAACACCTCACCCTGGGACGACTCATGTGACCCTCCACGCTCAGACAAACCCTGACCGAACACGCCCGCAACCTCTGCATCATTGTTGACTGCAAACTCACCTTTAAATGATAGATAAACGCAGTGGCCTTTTCCTTTTTCCACAACCTGCGCATACTACGGAGGATTTTCAGATAGATCCCCATCGAAACGAGAAAGATGGTCACCCAGGCCATCATCCCCAGTAGACTGGACTACGGGGACGCCCTTTACATTTGATGCCCCACCCAGCTCCTCCACCATCTCCAAACCATCCAAAACACTGCAAGAATCGTCCTGGATCTCCTGAGTGAGACCTGTCACATCCCCTACCTCAGAGATCTCCACTGGCTGCCCATGCAAAAAAGGTGCAAATTCAAGATTCTCACCCTTGCATACAAAGCCCTTCGGAACATTGAACCCAACTTCATCAAACACAGGCTCTCCTACCACCAGCCCACCAGGGAGCTCCATTCCACAAACCTCGCCCTCGCTCAAGTTCCGAGAGTTTGCCACTGTTGCAGCGCTTCTCTACCTCACCGCCAAAATCTGGAACGACCTCCACCTGCGCACCTCCGTCACCCTCCCCAACTTTAGGAGGAAGCTCAAGACATGGCTCTTAGATGAGAATCCAACAGTCCGCAGCACCAACCGATAGCGCCTGTATACCCCCTATAAATCCATTGATTGATTGATTTCAGTGAATTTCTCTGTTGTTTTTAATGTAAAGTAAAATACAATAATTATAACCATGCCTAACTAAAACGTCACTTTATCCTGTATTTTTAGTGGGGAAAAAAATATATATATATGTGTATATATAGAGAGAGAGAGAGACAGAGAAGGGAGCGGGGGTATGAAATCCACTCTTTACACCAAATTCCAGGCAGTTATACATCAAAACGGAGAACGCAATCACATTATATTTCGCCTGCAGCACAGTCCTCTATCTCTTTCACACATAACATTTGCAAATCGACTACGTATTCAAAACGAATCGCTATGCCTGCGAACCAGTGTGTATCCTGAATCCTGCAAACAGTATTGGAAATTTGAGCTACATTCTATAAATAAACTTTTACTGGGTATCCGAAAAAGTGGGTTTTTACATAACATACGACCGCGATTGCATTTGATAGAAGAGCTCGTTACTGTTCAGGTCCTGCAAGTGGTGAAGGAAGTGCTTAATTTGTGAAAGGAAAAGTCCCATGTCCGAAGCTCTGTTAAGAAGCCTGGGAACCTTTGAATTAACATCATCGCCGCCATGAATGCCAAGGCTGGTAGTATTTAATCCACTACCAGACACCCACTGCCCCTTTTTTCTCGCTCTTGCAGGTCATGCTTTCTGTCTTCTTTCGGGGTCATACTTCTTGTGACGGTTTCGCTTCTTTTCTCACTCCCTCTTTCCGATCTATGTGTTTTACACACTGTAAATATCTGATACAGAAAATGTCTGTCGCCAGAAATAAGTGCTGCTGCCCCCACCGGCAACCACCGGCTCAAATTAAGCGCTTGTTAAAGGGTGATCGGTGAGGAGGACTCGGCGGGGACACAGATAATAAGCGCTTGAACATCATGTAGGTGTAGAGGTCGAGTCTGGGAAGCGAGTCCGGATCCTTGGACAGAACAGTCAAACCTCTGGCCTTATAGGGAACTTCTTATACGCAACAGCTTCCCTCACGCAAAGCACCCCACAGTAAAATGTACTAAAAATATACACAAAACATGCAGGATGGCTATTTTTTCTGCGTACGTTATTTGTACTTCACATTATTTGTGATGAAGCTGTATTTTTTCTTTTAATGTTTTCATTCTGCGTGTGTACAGCAGTTGTGTGGATCTGCTGCACGGTGTGTACATTATTTGCGTTTTGTTGATACTTTTTTATGTTTGCCACGTAAATTAGTTTACAATATTTGTGTTTGTGGATAGATTTGTATATGACCATATTTGCTTGTTATATTAATTTTGCATGAGTTAAATTTGAATATGCGTATATTTTAAGTATCTATTTGTTGCACAGGCCCATTTGTGTGTTTTATTCAGTTATTTACATGTATATATTTCTTCGTGTGACAGTTACGCATGTTTACATATGAAGGGTAGTGTAATTCTCTCTGTGTACATTTTTTATGCGTGTGTTTTTATATATGTTCATGTTTGCAGTGTACTGTAGTTCTGCATCGGTACAGTGTGTACACCTCCGGGTGATGACGCAGAGTGTTACAAGTGTAGTTGTCACGGGGACACTCCTTTTTTGGAGTAACACGGTTCGCAGTCGTTCATTTGTATTTGTGTGCGGTTTTTGTGAGTGTCCAGCTGCACATCACTTGCGTTTGTGTGCGTGTTTTGGGCTATGAACGCGTGCATTATTTATATTTGTTTTCAGCATATGTATATTTTCCGCATATACGGTGGTCTCTTTTACGTCCATTTATCGCAGCGTAAGTGTGCTGAGTGTGTGTGTAATTCGTTTTTTGAACGCATTGCGGGTGAATTAGTTTTCGTCTCGCTCGCACTGCCCTCTAAGTGAGATATATATATCTATATATATATATACATATATATATATGTGTATGTGTGTGCGCGTGTATATCTTAAGACGCACCTACATCGGTCTGATTTTTCCATCGAGTAAGAATTGTTTCCCAACCATCTGTGCCACTTCTCTTACACCGAACCTGCTTACATGCAAATTAGCTCCGTGTACCGAGGCGCAGACAAGGTACTGACCCTGGGTCTTGTTAATTCCGGTCCTAGCTGCGCCATTCGAGGTCTGCAAAAATAACCTTCAAACACCTGATTTTTGTTTATAATTTGCTCACATTAATGCCCGCATCGAAAGCTATCGGTGATGTGATACCGGACACGTTGGTCTACCGCTGGCTTACGTTGTTTCGTCCTGCTTTCTAAAACGGCTGCTTTTCAATAATTTCACCCACCCAGTCCCGTGCGTGTTTTTGGAAAACTATATATAAAGGGCGTTTCTAACCCTAATGTCCTGTGCTCTAAATGGAAACAAAGAAGTGCAGGTGCTCACTATTTACAGTACCTGCTTGCTATATAAAAGGGCCGATGCTCTCCCATTAAATTCATTGCAGCAGTGCTGAGAAGTGCAGGCACTCTCCCTTTCCAATTAGAGAAGTGCAGATACTCAGTGCCGACAGTGCCTGCCCATTTAAAGCACTGCTGGTGTCCACAAATAAACAGAGGAGAGAGATGCGTAATGTGGTCACACACTGCGGTCACACACCACATGGGATACACCTCTAGTTGATTGCCCTCGGAGCTGCGCCCTGGGGTGGGCTGGGCTCGCTTGTCAATGACTTAGAGGTGGGCCTGCGAGTCTCCAAGCCTCTCTCCGCTGAGAAAGCGCCACGGGAAATTATTGATTCTGCGGCCACAGCTTTTCCCACATAAGTATAGATTTGCCGCAGGAATCATTCACCTGCTGCATAATCTGCAGACTTTAACCATAATATGTTTCTGGTTCGGAAGTTATTAGAAGCGCAGCAGCACGTGTCCCTCGTTCAGTTATTTATTGCTGTTTTTCGGTAAAACCCAGGAACAAATAAGGCGAACCCTTTGCCCAGGCAACGTTACGCTGTGTAATAATGAAGAATGAGGCAATACTGTCACAAAACATGCTGCATTACGCCACATAATTTGTTTTTTTCCACACAATTTACTGAACTCTGCGGCAAAGTTTGGTCCTCCTCTGGGGCATAATCCCAATGCCGTCGGATGGGTGGTTTACTATATCAATACTAGACATTTGCATGGCACATGCTTTTAAATATATTCAATGAGTACATAAGAACAGTTCCACCTCAAACAATATCACCGAGTTATTTTTATTACAAAACGTAAAATAAATATATTACACTTGTTACCCGCACTGACCGCTCACGTTTATGTTTTTAGCTCATGGATATTTTTATTTGCAATATCTGAAGCATGTAATTGTCGGAGGCTTCGATAAACTGGAACCATGGCAACTTTTTTTTACTCAGGGGATCTTGTCACTTTGATACAAAGAAGTTACAGTGATAACTTCGTACTAAAGAATGCGGGATTAACCGTCCAAACTGTTCGATCCTCCTACGACCTTCTTTAAAGGCTTCTTGTAATGCGAACTCTTACAAGGAAATTGGAAACTCGTCGGATCAAGTACAGACGGAAGTCCCTCCACTGTGTGGGTAATACGTTGGTGAGAATTTAAATGATTTCTGGGCATACTTCTATTTAGCAATAGCATGTTTTATGTACAGCACCCCATACCGCTTCTAAGGCTGTGGACAGATTTTAAAATCTCCTTTCTTCGAGGATACTCGATTTGCCGACATAGGGTGCATGGGAGGCCGGTTCGCCCCTTCGGAATTCGAGATGCTGCCCCTCAGAATACCTCCGGTGCCGGCGGCGCTGGTTCCACTCACGGCAGTTTGCTTTTGCCGGGTGTACATCCTATGTGAGGCCGAGGCGGGTGTTGACACAAGGGTGCCCCGACACATCCAGTTATGCCAGTGGTCTTCTAACTGGAGGGCGGGCCCCCCTAGGGGGGGCCTCAAGTGATCCCAAGGGGGGCGCCAGGCTCTGACCAAAAGAAGCATTATAGAGCTAACAGGGCTTTGTTTTGAGCAGAGACGTGTTATTACATTTTTAAAGAGGTAACAGTACATAACTGCAATGTTTAAATAAGTCTAGACATATTTAAACATTGGCAGCTTTAAAAAATAATTGTGAAAAATTCTGAAGGGGGGGCCCAGTGGTTTTTATTTTTCAACTGGGGGGGGGGCGTGGCATTAAAGAGTTTGGAGACCACTGATTTATGCAGTTAGGAGTGCATCCAGTGTATCTCATTGTCTTTGCAGAAATACTCCCGACACCGCAGTATTTTTACGCTAATGAAGCGGTAACGATTGCAGCAGTTACTAGTTCGGATTACATCCTGAACAGTGAGAAGCCTTTGCATGGTGAAAAGTCGTGCTGCAGGACAAGTGCAATAACGTATTGTAAAGGCAGATGCTTATACAAAAGAAGTACATTTTCTGGGGGAAATGCAAACTCGGGAGGTCTGCCTGCTGGCGGCATTGCGCTTCAGGCCTTCTGCGGGACAGACGCGCTGCAGCGAAGCCTCAATGGCAGGATGTATTTCTCATACGTGTCTTCACTTCCTTAATATTACCAACCGCGGGCTGTATCGCTCGGATAAAACTTCCCATTTCGCCATATAAGCTTAGATCGTAAAAGAGCCAATTCACATTTATTTCTGAAACGCAGCGAAATATGTCAGGAGAAGCTGCAATTAACTGAACTGAATGTTGTAAATTCTGAAGCATTCCCTTGAAGTGAAATTGACTAGTGGCGCGTGATTGCGTGAAGGACGCACGTGCGCAACTGCCATTTTCATTCTGAGGTCCAACGACCCTCGAACAAATTCGTAAACCAGCAGCCACAAAAACCGTAAAGTCCCCACGTGAATTTCATTTCTGTTTTTTAATAATCTAGCTGCGGTGACGTGTCACTTACAGTGTAAAACAGGGCTTTCAATGGCAATATAGAAGAGCAAGTACTCACTCTTTAGAGAACCTGTTTGCTCCTGACAAGTGCCGGCACTCTCCCATTGAATGTCTTCCAGCAGTGCCCAGAAGCGCGGGTACTCTCCTTTTCAAATTCAAGAAGTGCGTGTACTCATTACCTGGCAGTAAGTGTCCATCTAAAACAATAGTTTCTAATATATACAATATGCGTTATTCACCACAGCTTTTAGATTATTAAAAAAATATATTTAAAGGTGTATTAAATACATTTACGGAGATTGAGAGTTTAGCAGCATATTACACTCAGTATAATAACAACACAAATTTATTCCGTACAAGTGCTTAATCATATTTAAAAATCGTGACTTTTGCCTTAAAGTGGGCTTCGGTGCGCAGTGTCCATTTATTCTCGGTTCCCTTTCTTATTTGTACAATGAAGAAATGAACATTGTAATTCTGAACTCATGTTAAAGACATATAAAGCAATTGTATCCTCGCCGGGGCAGGTGCATTCACTCCTCTCTCCCGCCAAAAACAGAGTGCCCAAGTATCTGTTCGGTATTTCCACCCTCGGAGTTACCGACACAGGGGGGCTTAGCAATTCTAGGGGTGGGACCGGAAGAGGGCAGTGCGAGAAATACCAGAAGTTAAGAGGTACCCCTTGAAGGTACCCTCAGAAATTAGCAATTATCAGAGAAATCTATAATCCATCACCCGTTTCCGATAGTTATTCCTCATTTTCCCCGTTTCTGATACCCGCAATTTCAGCTGTTTTCATCAGCAGGATGTGTCCTAAATGCACAAAACCGAAGCTTTCATTTTGGTTCCGCATTAAAAACAATGTACACAAATGGCCTCCAGCTAAAAAATCAAAACAAATAGATGAATAGCCCCGCCAGCAAGACCACCCCACGTCCAAAGTGCAAACACGCCAAAGAATCGCTACCTCACTGTCCCAGAGTCCAGCCTCCCTGTAGCAGTCCTCCTGACATAAGAACCCACTTCAGGAGAGGTGACATTTCGCTGACTCAGAACATGCCTGGAAGCGGCGGTAGGATGTACATGGCACAGCATTGCAGATTTCTTTTACACAATTTTGAACTTGCACTGTGGTAAAAAACCCGAGGCACCGGCAAGTGCTCATCAAACGCAGGTTGATTCACCACAGTTGCGGATTAAGAAAGCGAGTCAGAAACAAACTCAAAGTGAACAGAAGCGGTTCTAAGTTAGTCCCGTAGAAGAAGAGGCCGAGAGACACTTTCTTCTACACTCCAAGTGCTTCATTTATGTCAGTGCTTTGGAAAAGATGAGCACCGGAATTTTCCTTCTTTTTTGTGAATCAGAATTTATACAACATCATCAGGCTTCAATCCAGAGCAGAAGAGACAGAGGTAGAGAAGGAAGAGAATGGAGGAAGAGGACAATAGGGAAACAGCAACAAATGGAGAAAGCAAACAATAAAAAGTACCTGCAAGACTGACATTAAGAGACAAGTAGTGAAGGGGATCAAGGAAAGAGGCAAACACGACAAGGCAGCACTGGCATTCTGTAACTACAGCGTTCAGCAGCGCTGGTAGTAGGGTCCTAACAAAAACTTTGAGCCCTTGCGGATGCATGCGCACACATGCAAACACACACACAACATGACATACCTATAACTACGAGGACCGGCCATTGACCGTGATGAAGTGTGTATTTACTATTCTAACTCCAAGCGCACTTTGATAGTAGGAAAGGTTATAAAGTGGACCAAGGCAAACATAACTGGACTTCTAGTTTTTCGATACACGTTTGAAACTACCTAAACACACTACGGCACTGGTCCTCAAAACACACGGTCCTCACAAGGATAGTGTCTGTCTGGAACTGGCAGTGTTTACCCATGGCATGAGGACGGTTCGGGACTCACAGTGTGGGACACACACACACACACTCTCTCTCTCTCTCTCGAAATAAGCACTGTAGATGTCATGCTTCCTTACAGCCTGAGACAAAAAGGAAGACTGGAATAATAAAATCGAAAAATAATGGTGCAACATCCTAGGAAACTTGCCAGAAACAGGGAAGAGGGCTGCAAAAGATGTCTATGCATGACACCAAAGTAACTTCTAGGCATAAAACATAATTCCGGGGATTTAACTTGACCACATTTGTCTGACATCTCAGCCCAATAAAATACCTATTTGTGTCTTTATTTTTATTTTTGTGAACTCCGGCCAGCAACCTACACATTTTCCCCTGCTTGATTTAGGAATTCACTTTGTCAGGCAGAGCTCATATCAACATTCAAATATAAAAATACAACGCAATAAATAGAATGATAGCAGACTACAGAGCAAGAGAATGTGGCATGTGTTCCATACTTCTATGGGGGAAATCTTTTCACTCAAATGTGTAAGGATATTATTTACTCAAAAAAGAAAGTCACTACACCCTGTGAAGCTAACAATTGACAACCTGCTTAAAATCAACCATTTATTAGAATTATAACTTTAAAGGTGTATGAAACAAGATTAAAATAGATATAAAAATAACATTTGAATGTTTGTTTGCTTTGATATTCCAACCCAGTGCTTACGGCAAGAACACTACTTTGCTATTGATGGGGGCAGAGATCGCTAAAGGAGGTTCAGACTGATGCATGCCACCTACCCAGGGGCCTGAGAAAATCCAAACCAGAACAGAAGCACATCAGACCACTTTGAATCTTTGCACACCAGGGAAATCTACTCTTTTAATTTTAACTAAAAAAAAAAATCAAATCTGGGTCTTTAGTCTTTCGTTGAGGACAACATTCATGTCTCTTAAAGTGGGAAACATGTTTATCACATTTGAAGATTTCAGCAGTCCTCCCAGAGTCAATATAAATTATGTACGTTTGTTAGCTTCACTTTCACACAGGCATTAAAACTCCATCTTTGCGGTTTCCCATTTGTGTTTTCACTGTGGTAACAGTCTTCACAGATTCAAGTGCTGCTCTGATTGCAGGGGTTTTGTGGTGCACAAGAGTGTCTCAGAACTTGTGGTGTCCCCACATCTTTTCAAATGGCGGACACAAATCTGTCCATGTTGCTTGTGTAGGAGGTGTGTCTGAGGTAAGGGTTGGCTGCACTCATCTGGGCATTGCTGCTGTTGTACGCTGTCAAGGAGGTGTATTGACCTGGGGACATCCTCCCGTAGAAGTCCGTGGGATCACTGTTCACTGCGGGAGAGCTAGGCATGGCCAACCGCCCAGGAGCCCCAAACATTGGGTTGCTGCCCTGAGGATATGATCCCTGGTTCATTGGCATATGCCCATTGGAGTAGGAGTAGCCTATGGAGTTGGATGGTCTGCTTGTAATGTTGCCTCCACATTGGCCTTGATACCCACTAAAGGTGCAGGAGCTGGGGGAGTTCCTGTCTGGGCTCATGGGCTTAGTGGGTTGCTGTAGGGTCTCAGGACCGGCTGGATGCCCTATCAGCGTGTTTATGCTGAACATCCTAGGATGGCTTGTGCTGTAACCCGGGGATGGTGCTGGATAGTACACTGAGTGGTGGGGGGCGAGTGGCTGGCTATAGGTTGGGCTCACCGTCATGTTCTGATACACTGGATTTCCATACGGTGGTCTGGCTACTGCTCCAGGTGGGAAGAGCCCAGGGTCATGTATGTAAGCTGGATAGGTGGTGAGGTCAGTGCGTTTGAATCTCTTCCTCCGCCTCAGGAAGCTGCCACTGTCGAACATATCCTCAGCGTTGGGATCCAATGCCCAATAGTTGCCTTTGCCTGGGCGGCCAGGCTCACGAGGAATCTTGATGAAGCAATCGTTGAGGGTGAGATTGTGGCGAATGGAGTTCTGCCACTTCTTGGGGTTGTCCCTGTAGAAGGGGAAGCGCTCAGTGATGAACTTGTAGATGCCGCCAAGGGTGAGCCGGCGCTCCTGGGAGTTAGCAATGGCCATGGCGATGAGCGCGATGTAGCTGTAGGGTGGTTTGCCCCTCTGCAGAGGTCTCTTCCTCCTCCTGCCTTTTGGGGCCTCCTCAGATTCGGGGTTGTTGCCTGGACCATTCACCACCGGAGAGACATCCTTCTCTACCTTCACTACCATGGCCAGGCTTCCAGGCTGTTGTAAGATGGCACCCGCAGCAGCAGCCCGACACGGAGACTGCTGGCTTTCTGCTGTCATTCCCTTGAGGTGTGGCAAAAGAGCAACTTTTGCACAGTTACAGCTGGAGAAAACTTAACTAGAATTGGCAGCAAGCAACAAACGTTCTTATAGTACCGAAGGTTTGGTTTCAATGAAGTGAAACAATCTGAAGATATTCACAAAGTGCCTCCCAACGCTGTTGACAGGATTGCCTACAAGTGATATTTGTTCAGACACACTGCAGTCTTTGTCAGACTTTGGAGAGTCTCATTAAGGCCAGATCTTGAAACACATCCAAGTGCCAGACACGCTTATATATTTTTTTCTCGAGGGTGTAGCCTGTTTGAGGAGGAAGCTGCATTTAAGTACACAAAATGAGGTCAACAATACATCCCACGGAGGTCTCACCATCAACCGCATCAAACCGAGTTCTCGTGAGACTATAGACCTCACCACTGCCCAAAATAGAAACTCCAGCTTTGTAGACAGTGAGGCAAAGCTTCAATAGGAAGACTCTAATAGGTCAGACAAGATCCCTCTGGTCCCAAAAATGTGGCGGGTGTCTGCAGCCTGGAGAAAGATTGCACAAAACAGGCCTAGTGTGGCTTCAGGCGGACTTTTTCTCCAATGCCTGGACTCTAGAAATTACTAGCACCTTGCACTGTCAGTCACACTGCCATCTGGACTTCCCACACCTCCTCTTCTTCCAAGGCAGGGAAGCCTCTGAAAGCCCAGCAGGAAATGCACGCCTTAAACAAAGAAATAAAGTGTGTTTAGTATGAACAGAGATACGTTCAGTTTGTAGCAGTGCACACTGATTTAAACAGGCGTATATCATTGAAACCAACTTCCCTGACACATTTACAATGAGAATAAGTTTCAACAACCATAAAGGGAATGTTTTAATAAAGTATTATTGAGTCTTTGTACCGAGGCATAAAGATGGCTCACTTCAAACCTAACAACAAAGAGTCCTGGGCCTCAGTGGCCAAGCTCAAGAAAGTAGTTTAGTGTCCACCACTGATGCAGGACACACATCTGTGCCCACTTGCAGTAGGACCTTCCAATAACTCTCCACTGTTTATAACAGGACTCACCAGCTATACACCTAGTGCCAGAATCTGGCATTCTTATCATCTTTCAGTTATTTGCCCCTGGAAGACCCCAGAAATTCGACAGGGTATTATAACAGCAACATCTAGGTATTGTGGAAATGTGCAGCGGCCTTGGTCCAAACACTTTATGCAACTCAAGGAAGAAAACACAAATTGTATGCAATGCCTTAAATTCTAATTCGGTAAAATTAACATCTACATTGTAGTTCGAGGGTAAACAAAGTTTTCAAGTGTCATTGTGTAAAATAAATATTGTCTGGGTAATTAGCCCACAAAAATGGCAGTGCAAAACAAAAGCATGCACTCACCATTTTGCAATCCCTTTTTTTTCGGTTCGTGGGAGATTTTGCATGCTATAATGTTGCTGCAGCAAGAAGAAATATTTCACCAGTGTTATTAAACAAAAAATCTTTGCAATTGTATTGAATGGAAATTCAAGAACTTTCCATAAATCTTTGGAAGGGGTGCACATTCTACGTACACTTTAAAAAATCTAATTCTTTGCATGGGCTACTCAATCCAGGCGATCCTCTGCATCACAGCTCGACCCAAGGTCTTTGTTTATCTACTAGCTTGTCTTAATGACTAATAGGTCTGGCATATGGCAGATATACTCGGGCGCGGGAGTGGTCATTGAACACACTTCGAAAGGGGGCAGGGGAAGTCATATTGTGTTACACCGCTGCAGAATAAGGTCTGTGCTTTCCTTTCTGTCATGTAACTCCCCCATTTTCTTTTCACTTAGTCTGCCTCATTAGTCTCTCCTAATACCAGAAAAACTAAGACTCCCAAGTGTTACCGCATTAAGAAGATAAATTAAATATTGAATGGGATATCAAAGTGTTAAAACAGACTCAAATGAAAATGTCAATACTGCAAACATCAATATGGTGATTATCACACTGCAGGGCCTGTGTGTTTTTCGCTGGTGTTTAGTTATAGCTGAAGAGGCTCCTTTAACAGGGCAAATGAGCACAGAATTATTTAGGATGATTTATTTTGGTTTCATAAGCCCCTGAAGGGACGCATAAAGCGTTGCCGTAGACATAAGCACATGCAAAGAAATAAGTGATTAAATTGTAACAAATGCGTATATGAGAGATCACAAACAATGTGAGTCTTACGTTCCTTAACGAGAGCAAACCCTCAAGCATGTCGCCAGCTACAGCACATCTCTTCCGTGTGTCATTTCCTACTATTATTATTCGAACGACTGTCGTCACAAACTGACATCTGACCACTGCTGCTCTACCACTGAGGGTCCTAAGTGACAACGACCTCCATTCCCTTCCCTTCCCTTATCCGTGTCTAAGATAAACTACGTTTTTCGTTTGATGACATTACAATCATATCAGTGCTGACCACGCAGGACCAAAGGGAGCACAGAACACACAGTGAGAGAAAAAGCGCAGAAAAACTGGAAAAAAGGAGTGTCCACCGTGACGGGCATTATCAGCAGAGAGAACTTATCAAAAGCGGCAGCACACCCAGGGTCCATGAGAGGGGGACAGCCCTCGCCGGGAGGTGAGTGACCTCCGAGGCACAGCGGACTTCTGCACTCCCTGGCACATGCCTAAGGCGCCCGGCGTAGCACATGGGCCCTGGCCACACCCAGGCATGTGAGGTGGACTTAGGCTCTGCCGTCCTGCCCTGGAGCCGGAACCCGGATGGTACGATGGGCCACTTTAATTACAAATTCTACAGAGTTTATAAGAGTTTGAAAAGCGTCTAATGTGTGTCCCGATGGCAGCATCCGTGTGCCAGTCACACTGTGTACCCTGCCCCACACTGAGTCTGCAGAGTCCGTCTCCTTACCTCCACAGAAAGCAAGTTCATGGGCAGAGTGCCTCCCTCTAGGCGTCCGCAGTTCCCCTCACTGCCGGGCCGCCTAACCCTAACCTTTAAATAGGGCAGTCGCAGGTACCTGGAAAGGCTGCCGAGCTCCCATGAGCGCTGTCACAATAAGAGTCCTCGGCGTTTACCTGCTGAAACCTGAGATTCCTGCAACCTGGGAGCACCAGGCCCAACCCCTCCATCCTCAGCGAAGGGATGAGCAGCGATGAGGGGGGCACAGCGGCCTGCACAGCCTCTCTCGGGCGAGTGACGTCAACAGGACCCCATAGTTAGTGCCTTACTTGAGGAAGACGACGATTGACGCCCTACAAAATCACCTGCGACCAGGAACAATACCAGCAAAACCAAACTACTCCCTCGGAGAATCAGCAAACAATGCTAAAGTGAAAGACTACTGAGAAGTCACAGTGTCGTGGCTTTTCCGAAGGGCGTCAGTTTTCTGGGCTACTATAGCTGACGAGGCATAGCTGCACGTGAGCTTGCGTGGATAGGTAAATGAATGAATGAACGAATGCAGGATGAGTATGGTTAGATTTAGATCACAGGTTCACTGGGGTCAAAACGAAAACATTGATTAATAGATGAATGAATGTCCCGCTTGCTGTTGCAGTGGCAATTTAAATGGTCATAATAATAAACTGATTAGCATACCGTTATTATTACTTTGTAAATAGATTGAAGATGCTTTCAAAGGTCTGTAAAATATAGTATGGACTATTTGCTTTGCAATTTATGTATGTTTTTCTGAAATTAAGGTTTCTATTGAACTATGGGCCAGATGGACAAAGACCTTTTGCAATTCTTAATGCTCCAAATCCATATTTCGTGCGTTAATTAAATGCAAAACTGCCTTTTCTTATGTACAAAGGCCTTTAAGAAATCGCACACATGGATTTCCTATTTGTGATTCCTATTCTGACGTTCAAAGCATTTCCCTAATGTGATTTGGACATTTAGGAGATGCAATTACCACAGAGTTGAAGTTGGTGGTAACCAGGTGCAATTTAAAAAAAAATAACCAAGATGCTTTGTTAAATTGCAATAGAGCACACACATGCCCCTTAGGCATATGTGTGCGCTACAGGTGCACCCCTATCTTTGGGGTGAATCAAGGGGGGTCTTTTGCCCCTTTGCCATCCTTGGTTTTGCATTTCCTAAATAACGATTTCCTAATAAGAAATCACTATTCAGGAGTTGCAAAACCGACCCACTGACTAAAATGCATTGGGATTTCTTAATATCGATTTCCTAATAGCGATTCCAACTTTGCAAGAATTGCTATTAGGAAATTGGAATCTCTGTACATAGTGTTTTGCTTTTTTTAAATAACGATTTTGATGAAGTCTCTATTTATACATCTGGCCCTAAATTTTTGTTGTAAATAACTTGCGCCCCTACTACACACAATTATGTGATCAATAATTTCACTGCAGATGTTGCAGCAACATTATCAATGATGTTATCAAAGATGTCATGACTGCTGTAATTTGTGGGATTATTATCAGTGCATGGCGAGGGCGCAAGTTATAGTTACCTTAGGGCACTAGTTATAGTTACTTTCAGTAACTCTAACTATAACAGGTGAATTTCTATGGTTTGGTAAGTTTAAATGTGAGCCTAACTATAACGTCCCTGTACCTTTGTTTTTTTAAGTGAATTTCTATGTTTTTTAAAATTCTATTTCCAAACTAGAACTTTCCTGTAAGCTTTGTTTTTTTCAGTGAGTTTCGATGTTTTGTTAACGTAAAGCAATTTTCATTACTATACATCCTTCACCTGTGAGTGGTTGCTGTTGGCCACAGGGCCTGGCCTGCATCCAGACCCTGCAGCCAACCCCCCTGACCACCCAAACCCACTCTGCACACAGATGTTAGGCTTTGCACGATGGGAGCTGGCCACGGCGTGTTTCTCTGAATGTGAGAATAGATGTGAGAAGGTGTATCTGAGGGTGAGAGTGGGTGTGAGAATGTCTGTCTGGGTGTGAGAGTGGGTGTATCAGTGTCTTAGTGGGGGCATCAGTTTCTGTGTGGGTCTGTGAGTGGGTGCGTGAGGGTTTTAGTGGGTCTGCAAGTGGGTGCACAAGAGTCTGAGTGGGTCTTTGAGTGGGTGCACAAGGGTCTGAGTGGGTCTGTGAGTGGGTGAAAGAGATTAAAAAAGAGAAATTGAGAAAGAAAGAGAAAGAGAGGGAGAGGGAGAGGGAAAGAGAGAGTTTTTAGGCTTTGATGGATGATATACCTACAATGAGATATTTCTGGACAAATTGAAAAGAAAAATGTATTTATCAATTAAAAATGGCAAGATCACCTTTCAGTATGAATCTTAAACTTTTAAAAGAAATGAAAGTAGGGGAATGCCAGCAGACACACCTGGACTAGACCCCTCAGCTTTCATTGTGAAGGTCTGTGACCTTAACCATTATGCTTCAAGTGACTTTCTTACAAACATTTAAGGTCACAGACCATCCCATTTTGGGATAGAAGAGAGAAAGCGAGTGACAGGACTGCAGTGGGGAGCCTCAAGGCCTCTGTGGTCCTAGCCAGATCCCCATGTCCTGTGGGAGCCGGCATTCTTCCCACAAGCAGGGAGCTGCTTTAAGTAGCAGCTCCCTGCATGCCAAAGTAATGTTTTCTTCTGTCTCCCCTGCACACATATTTGTGTGCAGGGAAGACAGATGAAAACTCCGCTTTCTGCAAGGGAGAGCAGTTTGATAGCTCTCTCTTGCAGAAAGTGGACTTTGTTTGCTTTTGTTTGGTATTAGTATTTTAGTTGTGAGATTTCCTCCTCTGTGTAGTTGTATGATGTGATCAGTGTGTTGTTTCTGTGTTTGGTTTGGTGTTCTGCCTTTCCATTTCATGCATTCAGTCTACCCACCCTGTCAAGCACTCATCTATCCAGCCATTGATCTATTCTCACAGGCACCTAACCTCCATTCAATACACCTCAAAACACCTGATTGCCCATCAGTAGCTTACTACTTTCACTAATAACATTTTTATATAATATATATAAATATATTATATATATAAGAGTTATATAATAACTATTGGCTTCGTCAGTGCTAGCTATTCTAGGCAACTACTTTGGGTCTAGTGGTATAGGGTATGATTCACTGCACATCGAGAGCCCTTAGTGTCCATTTAACAAACCCCACACTAAGAAAAAAATCTTGTTTTACATCTCAAAACAGAGAAATAAAAATACTGGCCTTTGCCAAAAGTATCTACTATACAAAATGTTGTTGTGTATCATTTTTTACTTCTCTGCTTACAAAGCAAACGTCATTGTCCTCCTTTCATAACACTGTTCTATAAGAGTAAGGTTTACTTCTATAGTAGGGGTAGCAAAGCACATACAAGCAATGTTATTAATTCGTTATTTTTCTTTTCCAGCATTAGTGATGTTCTACATCTTCATATTAGTAATTGTAAGCCACAAGCATAAACAATTTACATCACGTGCAACAGAAATACGCACCTTATAGGGAAAAGTTACTTTAAATATAGCAGTATGTGTTTGAACTTTTCCTTAACAATGCTGTGTAACTCTCCTAAAATACCTACCGTACATTTCATATCACAACTACCTACAAAATCTATTCACTGTAATTACCAAACCTAACATACTTAACTCATATCTACCTACCAAGCCTACCTGACTACCATTACCTAACCTGCCATAACAATAACAGAATACCCACCTACATATTTCCACGCCTGTTGTATCATACCTAACCTATCCTACCAGCGATTACTAACAAACGATACCCACCTACCTATCAACCACATCTATCGTACCATACCTAGTTTACCATAATCAAGTTACCATTCCTAACCCACCTCCTCCTCTGCAGTGAGTGCCCTGGGGTGTCGGTTTAATAACAAAAGGCGGGGTAGGTTTCTATTGAATGTGACAACACTGAAGAAGAAGTAATAATATACTTCATTATTACATTTGAAATATTAGTCTTTTGCAATGGCTGTATCCTGGAAATTGTTTAACCCTGTGACTAAACTAATACAATCTGCACTAACACTTACTAATTGCACACTTCTCACATGCTAACCTTTTGCATTATCACATAAACTAACATTCACACAAAATTGTACAAAATAACAGGCACCAAATATAACAATTTACAAACACTCACAAAGCACCCGACAATGACATTAATCTTACAATATATCAGCACTCTCCCAGCAACCAATCTACCTCAAATATTAGCATTAAACAAATTAAACTACAGCAATATCAAATTCAACAATTACTAACCCACCATACCTACTTTAAAAAAAAGTACTCAAGGGAGCAGAGCGAAGTGAGCTATAGGGCAGACGCGCTTCTGTGAAATTCCAGTGTGGCCCGAACCCCGGAGTCCCACAAGGCAAGCACAACGGATGTTATAGTCGGAGAATTTTCCTCAAGGGTACGACAGACCTGTGAGTGCCAAAGTCTTCTTCTCCGGAATGCCATCACCATAGACCCCTTCGTCATGATGATATAGAAATAGTGCTTTCTTCCCTCGGAATCTAAAGAGTTAAGCACTCCAAGTAGGGGTGGCGGTACATGAGTGAATAAACCTGCACACAATGGTCCCTTGAGGACTGCACTGACAGTCTACGAAGGGCCATGGAAAGCCCAGTCCACCCTCACAGCCGTGTTTATGGAATGGAACTCTGGAATGGAGATTAGGAGGAGAGACGATGCTGGTGATGAAACGAAGACCAAGGCATTGCAGGACGGAATAGGAGACTCTGTGGAACACGTTTCTGTATGTGCCTCGAAGTGCCAGGCATGGCACTTTTCACTACAAACTGAATGTGTTCGGCTCCACTCTCAACTGAACGTGGCAGCCTGTAGAAATTACAGTGATGCCTAATGTAGATTCCAAAACCTGAGACAGGAAGTAGAGGTCAAGGGACTTCACACCTCAGAGGATTGATGCTCGTTCTACGCAGGCTGATGCTGAATATCGAGACAACTGTGCAGATATGGAGGGAGGCTCGTCTACTGGTGAGCCGTGGATTTTGGCAGCATTGCAGGACTTGCGAGGCCCAGGTGAGACTATTAAAGGGTATTGCAGACAGAGTAGCCTCAAACGGTGTCATTCTCCTAAGCATGGAAGAGCTCTCTCCAAGATGGAGGGGATCCCACAACATATAACTAAGAGGGTTTTCGAGGTGGAGTTAAAATAGGGCAGTAGAGGAATGAAGTAAAGCACAGAGGGCCAGATGTGCAAAGCCAGTTTACAGTTCTTAATGTTCCGAATAGCTATTTCCGGCCATTAAGAAATGCAAACTGGGCTTTTCTTATGTACAAAGCCCTTTCTGCTGTGTGTCAAATTTCAATTTGATATTCCCAGAATAGCACATCTCAAATAGGGATTTCCTATTTGCGTTTTCTATTCTGATATACCATGCACTTCCTAAATGCGACTTGGGCATTATAACCAGGTTCAATTTCAAAAAAGCACTCCAAAATGCTTTTTCAAAATTTTAATAGAGCACACACATGCCCCTTAGGCATATGTGTACTCTACAGGTGCACTCCTAGCCCATTGCTATCCTTGGTTTTGCATTCCCTAAATAGCGATTTCCTAATAAGAAATTGCTATTTAGGAAATGCAAAACCGTCCACTGACTCAAATGTAATGGTATTTCTTAATAGTTATTTCCTAATAGCGATTCCTACTTTGTAGGAATCGCTATTAGGAAATTGGGCCACATGTACGTACGTTTGGTTTTGCGACTCGCAATTTGCTAGTCGCAAAACCTTATGCACAACAGTGTCCATGACACTGTTAGCGATTCGCAAGGGGGTTGCAAATGCCTACCTCATGAATATTCATGAGATGGGTCGCAATTTCGACCACCTTGAAAATGGCGGCCCTCACAGGGATGGTGGCCTGCTGCGGACAGCAGACAAACATGTCTGTGACTGCTTTTCAATAAAGCAGTTTTTTTTTTGTAATGCAGCCTGTTTTCCTTAAAGGAAAGCGAGATGCATTACAAAAACAAAAAATGAAACGTTTTCGTTTAATTTTTTCAGAGCAAAAAATGTTTTCAGTGACATTCACAACGGGGAAGGGGTCCCATGGGGACCCCTTACCTTTTGCAAATGGGATAGCACCCATTTGAAATGGGTGCTAACTGCGATTATTTTGCCACCGCGTTCACGGTCACAAAACAATCCTACATTGCACTGCCAGTCACAATTAGGAAGGGAACACCCCTTCCTAATTGCGAGTCGCACACCCATTTTGCGATTCGGTAACAAGGTTACTGAATCGCAAAACTGGGTTTGTGCATCGCGATGTGCTTTTTGCACGTCGCAAACAGCGAAATTAGCTGTTTGCGACGTGCAAAAGGCTACCTACATGTGGCCATTGGTATCTTAGTACATTGCATTTTGCATTTCTTAAATAGCGATTTATATAAAGTCTCTATTTAAGAAATGCAAAATTGCATTTTCGTACATCTGGCCCATAGTGAGCATCATAACTGTGGTGCTGATGCTACTTTGCCTCGAGTCTCAAATTCAGTCCATGGAAGATAGAGCCCACGCAGTAAACAAACATCTCCTTGATGTGCCTGCAAAGATCAGGAGATTAAAACCACAGGCTCCATAATACAATGGTTTACATTAGGTAATAGTGTGCAGAGCTATTAATACTGAGGGCAAAAATTATGAAGAGGAACAGAGAAGCCAGAGGTATGGTTATTGTTGAAGAGACCCGTCATAGTGAAATAGTCTACTACTAACAGCAGTGTGGTGTATCCATGTGAGGATGGGACTTCTGCAAATAAAATCCATGGATATCATAGGTCATTGCTGTGTACAGATAGGCAATGGATATAGTAACCCACTACATGGGTACATGGGAAATGAGAGACCTTTGCTTCTGTACATACAGAACATAGTTAAGCATATTGTTTGGTTGATTGTTTTAAGCAAGGCCACCAAAAATGTCTACGGATCATCTCTTTCATTTTCCTCAATCTTGGATGCATCTGCAGGAGAGTTATGCCACCACTTCCTAACCTGCTGTTGGATCACAGCACTGGGAAAATAAAGGGTATTCTTTCCAAACAATTGGGCCCAGATTTAAGAGGGCCTTGTGCCATTCTAACTCCACATTAGCATAATTTCTTTACACTAATGTGGCTCAAGAAGGCTAAAAACACCTCACCATATTTACAAAGTGGTGCAGTGCATGCATAGCGCCACTTTGTAACCCTTTGCACTACATTATGCCTGCCCCAGACATAATATATGCGAAGGGGGCATTCTCCTGTTTAAGGGGAGGGAGTGAAAAAATGTCACAAAGAAATCTAAGAGATTTCTTTGCGTAATGTTTTTCTGCAGTGTTAACTCCTGCTCAGAGCAGGCATTCAAAGGAGACACACCCTTGTTTGCAGTGGGCCTCAATGGGCTTTGCAGGATTAGCGTTAACATATTTTACTCTAGTCCTGCAAAGCACCAAACTAGCGTCAACAATTTAGATGCTAGTTTCCCTAACTACCTTCATGGTGCTCCGGTGCACACATGGTGTCATTAGGTGGGCTCTAAGGGGCGCAAGGAAAGTGGCGCCCTGCACCTGTTCTCAGCTGAAAAGGTTGGCAGAGAACCAGGTTGTAGTCAGCAGGGCAGCGTTCATCGCCGCCCTGGCTGATTGCAACCTGTACCGCCATCAGCCCATCAGGTTCTCCAATCCTGGCAGAGATGGCGGTAGGTTGGCGGGGCTGCCCACCAACCTCGTAATGTGGCAGCCGGACCACCACAACCGCAGCAGTCCGACAGCCACCGCGAGTGTGGCGGTCCAGCAACCACCACACTCATAATTAGGCCCTAGGTCATTGAACCTAGAGAAGAAAAATGTCCATTTAGCTTGCTGTGCATGAACCTCATTGAGGTGATGTATAGCAAGTTTTTAAAGCCTTGTCCCTGCTGTGATTTTGTGATATGCCATCTCCAAATGAGGTTGCTTCTTCAAGATGGCCGATCAGGCAGGGCCAAGCTGCCACACTGCCCAAAAGGCCACTCCAACACTGGATGTTGGTCAAACAACAAACAGAACACATACTTTGTCTGTATAAAGCAGATATTGCAGCCCTGGAAATTGGAGGTGGTAGGCATGTCCCTGGACTTGCTCTGCCTCTTCCATAGCGCTATACTATATAATATATAGAATATATAACCACATGTAAAACCCCACCTTTATGCAGAGCTTTGTAAACCTCGTATATTTGTCAGAGCTTTGATGAGAAGTACATGAAGTTTGTGAAAGAAAAACTTTGAATCTTCCCGGACCCTCACTATTTTACTGATCTTTGATTGCAATGGGAGCCCTGGAGGTGAGGGACTGCCGAATGGAGGGGGGTCTCCCCCCTGGGATCGTTTGGGGAAGGTGGTACGGCCCAAGGCATCGTTGGGCTATTTGGGCTATATCGTTGGGCGGCGGGAGGAATTATATGTAGGGGTCATTTTGTTAGCCCCACCATTTTGTCAGTAGGTGACACGGTGGCCGGTCAAAAAGTAGTTTGGCAGGTATAAAACATTCCCCTCCCCCCCCCACCCACCCTCTTTTATTTACGGACAGTCACAGGCTTTTTGGAGGAAGCTGGTGGGGTTTTAGCATTGCGGTGGAGAACGGGTGCACAGGTTGCGAGATGTCTATGTTGCCGCTGGAAGCAGGTGCTGGTGGAGGCAGTAAGTTACATGACAAAACGAAATACGTACGGATAGCAATCTGACAGGACTCTAGCAGACATTGAAAGGAGGGGGGACAACAGCTGGACAAGACGGACAGGAAGATAGATTGCCATTAGCAGTTATGATACTTGCCAGGGTCGATTGTCAGGTTGCATTAAGGAATGGATAAGGTCAACAAACGGGTTTGACAAGGAAAGCATGAACAGAGGAAGGAAAAGCTGGGCAAGGGAAAAGGGAGGGGGGAAAGGTAGGGTAGGGGCAAAGGGAGGTCTTTGGATAGGTGATGTTGATGTTTAGTGAGGTTTTAGTTTTGTAAGGCGAAGGCCAAGGATTGTTATTTGTAAGTGCACCTGTTTCCAATAAAGCAGCCTTTTCCACACTCAGCAACGCTGTCATGGCTTTGTTCTCTCTTCCCCAATGCAACTATGTGAATGCTTCAGTTAAACGGGCTCTCCAGTATATTAGCAAATACTTGACTGCCTGCAGCCCGAAAAACACCTTTGTAAATCAGGCGCCCTGTGCTTATGGAGAACTGCCTCCTTTTCAATTGTGAACACATTTTACTATCTTAATTTCTCTTGCGGAATCACAATATAATGTCAAGTTGTTACCTGCAAATTACATTACATCTTTTCTCCTGACTGTTTTTATTGTACGGTAAACACAACGTGTTCTGTTATTTGTGTACCCACCGTTCATTTGTATATGTGCATTTCCCTTCTTGGAGGATCAACATTTCTCTTGACAAGTGCATATATTTAAGGTAATTTTAGTTTTTGTCCAGACAGGAGCAAATGATATTATAGAGTGTGTGGTGTACAGTACAAACCGTGGGGCATATTTATGAGCCCATTGCGCCGCCGGAGTATCAGTTTTTGTGACTCTCCGCAGCACAAACTACAAAATCATACCTATGAGGCCACGCAAAGCCACTTTGCGTGGCTTTGAATTGCCTCATCAATAAGGATTAAGGCAAGGCAGAGCAAATCACTGCGTTGCCTTACTCTGAGCTCAGGAGGCAAACCTTGCACTCACATCTATGAGGCCATGAAAGTCACTTTGTGTGATTTTGAGGGCCTCATAGATATGGAGTAAGGCAGGGCAGTGCAAATGGCTGCATTGCCTTACTCTGCACAAAGGAAGCGTTCCATGGGCATTGCAGTGGGTGTTCCCACACAGCATCTATGATTCTGAAGCATCCCCAGATTCACAAGACCTTATAAACCTGGGCATTCGCCAGACATTACTCCTCCACAGGGGAGGCGCAACAAGTAGAAATATCTTTATTTCTCCGCATTTTTTTCCTCTTTCCCTTTGTGCTGCATAGAAAGCGAAAATAGCCTCCCAGGATTATATTTATGCAGGAAGGGGACCCATCCTGCACAAAAACAATCCTGCATGCAGTGCAGACACCTTTGCACCATGGTGCACGGTGCCTATGTTGGTGCTAGACAGCTTATAGTGCGACAGCGCAGGGAAAAAAGACAGGAATGCACAGTATGCTATAGATACAGCGCATTCCTGCGCTTTCACTTTGACACAAGGCAGCATAGCTAGGTGACTTTCTGAGCTGCCCTGCGTCGAACCCCCATATATATGCCCCTCAGTGTACATCTTCGGGAGCCACAGAGGTGC
Source organism: Pleurodeles waltl (assembly GCF_031143425.1). NCBI lineage: Eukaryota > Metazoa > Chordata > Amphibia > Caudata > Salamandridae > Pleurodeles > Pleurodeles waltl. The sequence goes on along the minus strand of NC_090437.1, from coordinate 80,042,783 downwards.
AATGCTCTGTGCAACCACAAGATGAATAAACCTCAAGGAACATAGTGCTTACCCTCCTCCCTGCTTGTAGGGGCTGGCCATTAACTCTCCCACCCCCCAGGCAAGAATTCTTTTAAGGATCCTGTGATGGCCCTGCTGACGAAGGAAAGGTTAGACAAAGAGGAGTCTATAGTCCACACAGGAGTCATGGATTTTTATGAAGCCGTCTTGCCTATTTAAATGTATGGAGAGGTAATCTTTGCACTGCATGTTTGTGTTCTGAATTTAGGTCCAGATGTATCAAACATTTTTGTGATCGGAAACGGCCCAACGGGCCGTTTACAATCGCAAAAATGCATTTTGGTATGTAAGTCCAATTGCAATTCGGTAACTTGTTACCGAATCGCAAATTGGATTTGCGAATACATACCAATTCGGTATTAGGAAGGAGCATGTCAAGGGCGTACCTTCCTAATACAGAATCGGAGAGGTATGTATGATAGTTTTGTGACCGTCAATGCGGTCGCAAAACAATCGCAGTTACCACCAATTTCAAATTGATGGTAATCCATTTGTAAAGAGGAAGGGGTCCCCGAGGGACCCCTTCCCCTTTGTGAATGCATGTAAAATCATTTTTTAAGAGCAGGCAGTGGTCCCACGGACCACTGCCTACTCTTAAAAAATGAAAAGAAAACTTTTCATTTTTCATTTTTAAACGTATCCCGTTTTTCTTTAAGAAAAATGGGCTGCATTTAAAAAAAAAAAAAAGATTGCTTTAGTGAAAAGCAATCACAGACATGGTGGTCTGCTGAGCCCAGCAGGCCACAATCCCTGTGATTGTAGCCATTCGCAATGGGTCGCAAATTGAGACCTACCTCATGAATATTAATGAGTTAGGTAAGTCCATTTGCGAGCCCTTGCTAATCGCAGTATGAAACTCCTGGAGTTTAATACATTCCAATAGCGGTTACTTAATTAATTAATTGTGATTTGCTAAAAATCGCAATTAGGTAATCGCTATTGTGAAGAATGATACATCTGGCCCTTAGTGCAGTTATATTTCACATGACTGACCACCTCATCCAGTGTGCATACACCTGATATTAAATTGTGATTGGACCTTCAATCAAATCATTATATATTGTGCTCAAAGTGTAGAGTGGGCATCTATTGATGATTGAGATGATTGAGATTAGGACTATTGAGATTAGGACAGCACTCGGAGTTTATGACCTAGAACAATGCAAATCAGAAGCATGTGTCTGAGAATATCTAGAAGACTTTTTGGGCCAGATGTAAGTAGAAAGCAAATTGTGAGTTGCAATTTGCGAGTCCTTCCGACACGCAAATTGCAACTCGCAATTTGCTATGCAGAAAGGTGTCTCAGACACCTGCTGCGACTCGCTATGGGGTCGGAAAGACCCACCTCATTAATATGAATGAGGTGGGTCGCAGTTTGCGACCCCATAGCGAGTCTGGGCACTCACGGGGATGGTGGCCTGCTGGAGACAGCAGACCACCATGTCCGTGACTGCTTTTAAATAAAGCAGTTTTTTTTTTTCTACCTGCAGCCCGTTTTCCTTAACGGACATCTCTGTGTCTGGCCTGGGAGCAGAGTCCCCTGTCATTCTAGGGCTCAGCCATCAATATCTCCCCCGACTTCATGATGGTGGACCAGGAAGCAAGGAATAGGTTTACAAATGTGAAGAACACCATTCGCAAATGTGGATGAAAATACACTATGCTGTATCCCGCTCGCCTGAAGGTTGAGGTCAGTGCCAAGGCCCACATCTTGGCTACACTAGCCAATACTGTGGACTTCTGCAAGCAGCACTGCAGAGAAGGGAACTCTTCCTGATGTACCACCCCGATTGACTCCCCACATGCTGACACCCCTGATAATGTTCCACCGCAATCTGAGCAATCATTGACTAATCCTAAACACACTGCTTCCTTTCTCTCTTTGATAGATGCAGGCCAACATGAACTTCCTAATGCATTAAGAACTCCAAGCAAATGAGAGGGCTAATTGTTATTACATTACCCATAATCAGTCATAATGCTATATTTCGGTACCTTTATCCAGGCGGGTGCTGCCTGCCGGAGTGTTGCCACCCTTTGGGGTGTACACTGCAATGACTACAGATAGGTTACTTTTTATGTTGTTTCAGAACTCGCTGGATGTTTCGCAATCCAATGTGGGTGGGGGATGTTATGTTGATGTGCAGCTATCTATTATTTGACTGCTGGCTGTCAGGCTCTCATATCACATATCAGGTGCAACCCTTTGGTACAGGCCCCTACACAACTCATGTTGGAATATCCCCTTTCCTGGTGCGAAGAGACAACTAAATACTTGGGCATTATACTTCATAGACAAAAGGAAGCAGTGATTCGCTTAAATTATGGTCATTGGTAAACTGACCACACAAATGTAATGCTGGATTAAGCTACCCCAATCCATAGCAGGCTGAATAGCCATTATCAAGATGGTCGTGCTTCCCCACTTATTATATTTGTTCACAAACATCCCTATTTCTTGACGAACAGTCTCTTCGCCAGTATAAAGAGCCTCCTAACATGGCTAATTTGGGTGGGCCATTGACCCAGGATCAATTTGGACACATGGATGCTTCCTTATGAAGGGGGGTGGGGGGTTGCATGCCAGACATGAAGCTATACTTACTTGGGGTGCATTGCCAGTTTGAGTAACATTGATATCATGCTGATGCACTCTTGACTTACGTGAACCCAGAGAAAGACCTGGCTGGGGATACCCTGCTTTCATCTATACTCCCCCTAGGAATTACCAAGGGACCAAGCCGATATTCAGTCATTATTCACTATCTTCTGGGCTTGGGGGAAACTCCATCGATGCTCGGGCAGGGGTCTAATTTATTCTCCTGCAATTCCTCCGAGGCATAACCCACGTCTCCCTCTCACAGCAGAAAAACTAGTACAGCGCACACTAGTAACCTTTCAGCTTTGCACAGTGGGGGGCCTATTCTTGGAAGGCCATATCATCACCCATACAGATACTGCCCGATGTAGCAAGGCTACATACATAGACCGTTTCATACTCCAACAGCTTCATAATACCATACAGACTTTCCCGCTGCAGCTGGAAGAATTCCCCTCTCTGACTCTAGTAATTACCTCACTCCACAGAGGGGACAAGGCTGGTCTCCAGGCTCTGCCAAGCTAGAATTGCACTGCGACCAGAATGCACTGGTAAGGTCAGGGCTGCATGGGAAAAGATCTGGGACGCCCAGTACTTTACAAGCCATGGTGCTATTGTTGTACTCACATCAAGCTTCTTTCCCCCAATCATCGGCATGAGCTGCTATATTAGAAGTTTCTTCATTGTGCATACACCACCCTGCAGGGCCTGGTTAGGATCGGTCCCACAAGCCCACACAACTGCCCCAAAATTAGAGATGATAATGCAGATTTCATACACCTAGCCTGGACTTGCCCAACTATTCAAAATTGCTTTGCAAAAAATCTCACCCTTGTCTCCACCATGACTGGCACTGTACTTGTTCGTGATCCCCTACAGGTCCTTCTTGGCTACATCAAGGATATCTCACCCCACATATGCAGTTTTACAGCTGTAGCTCCGGTGCTTGCTAAACGACGGCTGGCGATGTGCTGGGGAAATAGGCATTGCCCCACTGACTCTGACTGGTTAAAGGATATGGTTTATTGTGACACCACAAGTGAAGTGTACGCCTCCCTGCAACCCTTCACACTGCAGTCCAAAGACCTTTGCACCCACTACGTGATTACCTAATGCCGCTAGACTCAGATCTTTCTGATTAAGCTACTCTGAGGCCCTGCTTTCTATAAGCAATGAAGACCCCATTTCCATCCTTGTGTACCACTCTGTTCACATGCTGACCAATCTTTTGGGTTCTGTCTCTAATGGGTCGGATGCATCCTCTCTCTCCTTATGTCCATTCATACCTACATGGTTTACCTGTACCTCAATTGCAGTTTCAATATTGCACATGCCTGATCAGCTGCCTGAAGCTATTTCTGATGGTCTGTCTGTTTATAGTGTTTACATTTATAACATATGAAAATGAAAATAAAGAATACAAATATATATGTGCCCGGTACTACCTTGCACCCAGGGTGAGATGCCTCGAAACTAGAAAATGTGCTAATTCGCCAAAGAACAAATGCCATGTACTACAGATTCTATTATAATTAATTGTAAAGCCGCTTATCCCTGGTCATCAAAGTGAAATGTGATTGCATTTATGTAGGGCTTACTTCCCCTATTGAGATTAAATTAATATAGCCTCATATCCTACCGCCAAGGCCTATTCTGATTCTTAAAGGTCCTGACCCTGAGTTACCGGTCTGAGCCCCAGGTGAGTTCTGAGTTTGTCAGGTGATAGATGGTATGTAGGCATATAGCGATGCATGTGGAACTTTTGAGGTGTTTAAATGTGCTATAATTTATGGTAGTCATAGATATATATTTATGTCAAGGACCGAGCACAATGAAGGTGTGTTAAGTTTCCTTCTTGATAGCCCGAATAATGGGCAACTCCTCCCAGTGGTCAAGTTGCTACCTTCCACTTAGTACTTGTAAAAGGCAAAAACTTTTCCGTAAGTAGGTCCCAATCAGGCAGAAACCTGTAACTCTTGAGTGACGCTGAAGATTATTAAGAAGTAGATGTCAAACTCGGAGTTAAGTATTACAAATCATTGAGCATCCTAATCACTTTCTGTTGAAGAAGTATACACACACAAACTCTTCAATATAAGAGATTGAGGTGAAAAAGAGGAAAGAAGCAAGAGAGGCATAAATGACACTTGTCTGCCTCTTTGGGACATCAAGCGGGATGGGAAGGGCAGGGATATAGGTTTTGTTTTACAAATAAACATACATTTATCAGATTGGTAAAGGTAGAGGATGACCATTCACCATACTCAGCAATTGACAGTGCTTACCGAACTCCTTGGTGAATGATATTGTTACAAGACCCCACGCTGACCAAAATACAGGCGATGAGTCTCAGGAAAGTGAAGGGATTTATAACTGCCAGTCGAGGGTAATACTTACCCTGTTCAAATAAGGAAACACACAAGGAAAATCCTTCTTAAAATTGAACTAACATGAAGGCACTGAAAAAAGGGAAAACCAATAAAGTTGTGGGAGCAGCAATTGGGTGACAAACTAGCCAGAAACAAAAGCCATATAATGCAACAGAACGTTGCCAGGCAGGTTGTGAATACTTGCAACAGGCTCAAACACCTGCCTGGATTGCCACAGGAACAGGCCCCAGCTTCAAATGTACAGATTCCCATAACTTACAACACTCTATGAACACAAACTCTGTAACATGCAATTATGTATTGTGCATTCCCCATCTCCAGTTCCAGTCAAGATGGCCGACTAGACATCATTACCATTATCTCCTGCTGCACTGCTTATTAACCCTATGGAATCTTGACCTAAAATATATTTCCCTCACCCGGGACATGTGCGATGGAGCCCCCCTCTATGTTCAACTCAGCAGCAGCCCGAGAGCCCCTGTGGAGGCCTGTAAGGAGGATAAATGGCCGCAAGCTGAGGTAGGGCTGGGTGCTGATGTGGTGTGTGCAGATGCCTGCATGGCCCGGTGTGGAACTGCATCAGCGGTGGGGTGTCCAATGCATTCCAGCGTAACACAGGAGGGACCGGACTGACATGAGGCATTCAGCTGCATGACTTGTTACAGCACCCAGGGTGCCCTGGAGAGGTGAGCTGCGTGCAGGGCATGGACCGGACTGGGACCGCAGCCCTCCCAGCACCCATAAACTGATGGGAATGCGGTGCAGCAGCTGCAGTGCCTGTGGGTGCTGAGGCACGTCATGAGGAAGGCGTTGCCTGGACTGTAGTGAGGTGAATGTGGGGCTCACCAACGCCAGAGGAGTGTTTGGGAGAGAACTCCTCCCTGTGTTTTGTGACTGACGTGACCAGGGCCAGAGTGGCTGGGTTTGCTGGGTGCCCCGCCTCTGGGGGCCTGAATACAGAAACTGACAGGTGTGAGAGTGCAAGGCCATTCCTGATGTCTTCCGTGCTCCACAGCACGGAAGAAAGTAAGGAGTGGGGGCTGCACCGGGCAGGAGCTGGGAATGAACAAGATGGCAGTGGACCTCTCCGAATCCTCGAATCGCGGGTGAAGTGTGGGCGTGAGCACCTGCGGAGATCCCAGCCTCATGCCTCTAGACTGTGCTGCCTAACTGTGACGGGGATGCTAGGGTGTCTCCAGGCATGTGGAGACCAGGTGATCTGGAGACCAGGTGGCTTATGTGCTGGTTTTGTGCTCCCAACTATAACTGAGTAAATCCACATGATTGCCCACTTCAGCCTAGCATTACTATAAAGGTCCTGGAAACTGCCTGTGACCAATACAATACACTGGCTACCAGGGTGAGGAACCCTGGGATTGGCACAAATAACTAAAATGCTTGGTCCAGTTACCTGACATTGTGCCCAGAGATCTGATATGACAGCTGTATAAAGGGTGCACCAGAGGTGCATGTGACAACCACTTTGGGGTGCTGATTGTATTTGGCATTCCCGGTGTGCTGCGATAATGGGGAAAGACAGGGGGGCAAAACTGGCACAGTCCAATAGTATTGACCACTATACTGTACCTATCCCACAGGCAGCACTGATACACCACGCTGATGAACAATTCACAAGCACGCTGATTCAGGGTCCTACAGCTGTGAAGCCCCTGACAGTGAATCTGGGCTCTCAGTTTGCACTCAAGGGAAAGAACTTTCGAACTTTTGGCTTTTGAACTAAATCACTTACACCTAGACCTTAGCAAGGTTGCCAACCGGACCTCGGTGGTGAACGGCGATGTGGAGTAGATAAAAAAAGAGGTCAAGTCATTGAGAGCGGAGGTGGAGGGGCTCAAGTGCAGTTTCACACATGTTGATGAACACATACAGGGAGTGCAGAATTATTAGGCAAGTTGTATTTTTGAGGATTAATTTTATTATTGAACAACAACCATGTTCTCAATGAACCCAAAAAACTCATTAATATCAAAGCTGAATATTTTTGGAAGTAGTTTTTAGTTTGTTTTTAGTTTTAGCTATGTTAGGGGGATATCTGTGTGTGCAGGTGACTATTACTGTGCATAATTATTAGGCAACTTAACAAAAAAAAATATATACCCATTTCAATTATTTATTATTACCAGTGAAACCAATATAACATCTTAACATTCACAAATATACATTTCTGACATTCAAAAACAAAACAAAAACAAATCAGTGACCAATATAGCCACCTTTCTTTGCAAGGACACTCAAAAGCCTGCCATCCATGGATTCTGTCAGTGTTTTGATCTGTTCACCATCAACATTGCGTGCAGCAGCAACCACAGCCTCCCAGACACTGTTCAGAGAGGTGTACTGTTTTCCCTCCTTGTAAATCTCACATTTGATGATGGACCACAGGTTCTCAATGGGGTTCAGATCAGGTGAACAAGGAGGCCATGTCATTAGATTTCCTTCTTTTATACCCTTTCTTGCCAGCCACGCTGTGGAGTACTTGGACGCGTGTGATGGAGCATTGTCCTGCATGAAAATCATGTTTTTCTTGAAGGATGCAGACTTCTTCCTGTACCACTGCTTGAAGAAGGTGTCTTCCAGGAACTGGCAGTAGGACTGGGAGTTGAGCTTGACTCCATCCTCAACCCGAAAAGGCCCCACAAGCTCATCTTTGATGATACCAGCCCAAACCAGTACTCCACCTCCACCTTGCTGGCGTCTGAGTCGGACTGGAGCTCTCTGCCCTTTACCAATCCAGCCACGGGCCCATCCATCTGGCCCATCAAGACTCACTCTCATTTCATCAGTCCATAAAACCTTAGAAAAATCAGTCTTGAGATATTTCTTGGCCCAGTCTTGACGTTTCAGCTTGTGTGTCTTGTTCAGTGGTGGTCGTCTTTCAGCCTTTCTTACCTTGGCCATGTCTCTGAGTATTGCACACCTTGTGCTTTTGGGCACTCCAGTGATGTTGCAGCTCTGAAATATGGCCAAACTGGTGGCAAGTGGCATCGTGGCAGCTGCACGCTTGACTTTTCTCAGTTCATGGGCAGTTATTTTACGCCTTGGTTTTTCCACACGCTTCTTGCGACCCTGTTGACTATTTTGAATGAAACGCTTGATTGTTCGATGATCACGCTTCAGAAGCTTTGCAATTTTAAGAGTGCTGCATCCCTCTGCAAGATATCTCACTATTTTTGACTTTTCTGAGCCTGTCAAGTCCTTCTTTTGACCCATTTTGCCAAAGGAAAGGAAGTTGCCTAATAATTATGCACACCTGATATAGGGTGTTGATGTCATTAGACCACACCCCTTCTCATTACAGAGATGCACATCACCTAATATGCTTAATTGGTAGTAGGCTTTCGAGCCTATACAGCTTGGAGTAAGACAACATGCATAAAGAGGATGATGTGGTCAAAATACTCATTTGCCTAATAATTCTGCACTCCCTGTAGAAGACACGGAGGGTATTAGCAATGCAATAACTTACATTTGGTTGGTTTCCTGGAGACAGCGGAGGGCCCCTTGGTGGAGTTCTTTCTGGAGCAATGGATCACTAAGGCTGTTTGGCCCCTGAGGCTATCCAATTTCATTACCGTAGAGAGGGCCCACAGAGTGCTTGGCCCGATGAGGCACCCCAGAGCACCTCTAGGAGGCCTGATTGCTCTTCCCTTAACTACTGTGATGCCATCCTGCAGCATGTGCACGCACGTAGTCCCCCCAGATATGAGGACAAACAGTTCTTCATCTACCTGGACTACACTCACAAAGTCCAAACTCTACGCAGTAACTTTTTGGTAAAATAAATTAATAGATTGCAACATCAAATACAGTCTCCTGTTCCCTGCCAGGCTGCCTGTACAATATGACGGCCATGTCCACTTCTGTGAGTATGTGCACAAAGTTATGGACTGGTTGGACAAGGTTGGGTCAGAAAAGTGGTGCGGGCAACCCGGGAAGATGGGAATCGCGAATCTGCCTGCAATTGACCGACACCACTGGACCACGCAGAGAAGGGAAAGACCCCAGTTTCAGACCGGATCCTGGTTTGCCCTGATAGTACTGTGAAATCGGAGGCACGAGGCTCACTAGGTCAAAGCACCTTTTCACAGATATGTTTGATCCTGACACACTCAGTGACAGTACGGATGCTAGTTAGCAAGTCTTCATACACCGTACAACTATTTGCACAGTGCCCCTAACGGAGGAGGAGGTGCCCTGAGCCCTAATGGCTGAAAACAGTGAGAAACAGAATCTCCCATGCACGACTTGCCCAGGTTGCTAGTTGGCATCCAGCCTGGGCCAAGGACTTCTGGTTCTGTGGAACAACTGGTATAAGAAATGCTATAATGTCTTGTTTATTGATTATTAACTTGAGGAGCACTGATGTCTGATATGGAGGGGGCCCAGGAACTGCTGCCTGCAGGGAGGGGGACACCTGGGGACATCCTGCTTCCTGTTACATATGGGAAAGGATAACAAAAAGCATGTGAGAACCACTGTGTCAGATTGGACTGTGACAGGAGAAGATGGTGGGGTGGTGACTGGTATCCTACTGGCTGATGGTTGTGTTGGGAGGGATTCTGTGTATTCTGCGTGAAGGAGGGCGTGGACAGGGGTAATGAGGATGTTGAGGTTTGTTGCCTATATTGGTTTGTATTGTTGTGAAAAAGTGCTCTTGATGCTCATATGCTATGGATGTTATTTCAGAAATTGCTAAGGCCCTGTGGTCTGGTTTGCAGCGACATGCTAAGCCAGGGTAGTGAATATAAATTCCTTACATGGAACAGCAGGGAACTGAATAAGCTAGATAAACGTAACAGGGTCTTCTCTTCCCTCAAACGTTGGATCTCTATCGCGTTACTGCAGGAAACCTACCAAATATATGCCCCAAAGTACTCCGGCTTTGCACAAGGTGCCGTTATCTGTGTGGCCACTGGTGTCCCTTTCTGTAACCTAGGAATGCATGTACTCCTGGAGGGTAGGTACATTATTCTTCATGTCTTCCTGGACACCCACAACCTTAGGCTGATCAATGTATAAGTTCCAGCATAGATGATGGGACCTTCTTTTGGGAGGTCTTGATGGCAACACAGGGTTTTCTGCCAGTAGTGCTGATCCTGGCAGGAGACTACAACTGCGTGTTAGACAGCAATCTGGACCAACTTTCCATGCACCAGGGCACTAAACCATACTTGACTGAATCCTTGCAACACATGATGAGGACATGGGGTTGGTGGACATATGGAGGGCTGAACACCCACTGACAAGCACACACTCATGCTACAGGCCTGTGGCGGACACACATATTAGACTGGACTATTTCCTTATGCAAGCAGAGGCGGCACAACATGTGTCAGACATTACATACTTGGCCAGGTACATTTCAAACCACTCTCCTCTACTCGTAACCTACCCTTTGACCAGAAGGGTGCCCAGAGTCCCACTGTGGAGGATTCGGGTAGAGTCCCTTGGTAACCCTGTTTACAAAAGTGAGATAGTGGATGCCCTGATGGAGTATTCCACCCTTGACGTGGAAAGCACCCAGCTCAGGGCAACGGAATGGGAGCAATGAAGGTGGTGCTCAGGGGAGTGGGCATGGCGACCTCTATTGCCATACGACATACATTAGAGAAAGACCTCACCCTAAAGGAGGGGAAACTGGCAACACTGGAGTCAACACTACCACATGACCTGACAGTAGGCCCAATGTGGGGGAATGCTAAGAAGCAAGCATTCTCATTGTGGGATAGGCTGGGGAAAAAAAGGTACGACTTACTTATAGACAGAGATAATACATGGAGGGTGAAAAAGCAGGTAGATTACTGGCTAGACTAATACATCAAGAGCACCATATGAACCCTATATTACAGATTAGGGATCCAACGGGTAGCGTGGCCCACACTCAACAGGCTATTAATGCCTGGTGAACCACCTCTGTGAGGTATACAGATCGCCTGGCACAGCGCCAGCCACAGAGGTGCTCACATACCTTGATTTGCTGCCACTTCCATGATTGGAGGGCCTGAGCAGGCAGAAATGGATGCTCCACTCACCAAACATGAGATTCTATGGGCCATTAATTCTCTTAAAACAGCTAAGACTTCAGTTGGTGATGGGCTCCCCGCTGCGCTCTATCGGGTGCTCCCGGAGACTATGGCTGATAGAGTTCTCCCAGTCTGCCAGGAGGCCCTGTAATAGGGAGAAATTCCCACATTCATGTACGAAGCACTGATTGTGCTTCTCTCACAACCCAAGAAAGACAATATGGAGGCAGCCTCCTAGCTCCCCCATCTCTCCTGAATATGGACCAAAAGATTCTCAAATAACTCTTGGCGAGGCATCTGCTTCATCACCTCCCCGGATTGGGTCACGCTGACCAATCGGGCTTAGTACCATGCAGAAACCCTATTTGCAATTTGCAACAGTTGGCTTGTGATTCATGAGCCTTGTTAGACCCAGACCAATATGCCCTTGCCTTTCTTGACATAGAAAAGGCATTTGATTTGGTCTGCTTCAACTATGTGTGGCAAGTGCTTGATAGACTGGGGTTCGGTCCCAAGTATATTGACTGGATGAAGCTGCTCTACACTAGGCCGTTGGAGCAAAAGGTCACTGGTTCCCTGGTGTCTGAGGTAATTCAGTTGCAGAGAGGAACCAGTATTAGATGCCCTTTGTCTCCTTTATTTTTCACCCTGGCGATGGAGCCAGTGGCGTGCAGGCTACCTTAGATATTTCAGGGATGGGGGATACAGGTAGGTCTCACAACCCACGTAGTCTACCTATAGGTGGATAACACTATGGTGTACTTACGTCAGCCGGACATATCGGCCCCAATCCTGTTGAATGTAATGAGGGAGCTAGGTGAACTTTATGGCCTGCTTGTCAATCAGTCAAAATCTGAGCGGTTTCCATTGGGATAGTTAAAAAGTCTAGGGGCCGCCCAGCTCCCTAAGTCAGGAATACCCAGGCCCACCACACGTTATTTCACAGCCATTTTTCACTGCACATAATTTACTTATAAGTCACCTATATGTCTAACCCTCACATGGTGAAGGTTAGGTGCCAAGTTACTTAGTGTGTGGGCACCCTGGCACTAGCCAAGGTGCTCCCATATTGTTCAGGGCAAATTCCCTGGACTTTGTGAGTGCGGGGACACCATTACACGCGTGCACTACATATAGGTCACTACCTATATGTAGCGTCACAATGGTAACTCCGAACATGGCCATGTAACATGTCTAGGATCATGGAATTGTCACCCCCTGGATGGGGGGGACAATTCCATGCATGCCTGGGTCTCTAGCACAGAACCCGGGTACTGCCAAACTGCCTTTCTGGGGTCTCCACTGCAGCTGCTGCTGCTGCCAACCCCTCAGACAGGTTTCAGCTCCCCTGGGGCTTGGGCAGCCTGGTCCCAGGAAGGCAGAACAAAGGATTTTCTCTGAGAGAGGGTGTTACACCCTCTCCCTTTGGAAATATGTGTGAAGGGCTGGGGAGGAGTAGCCTCCCCCAGCCTCTGGAAATGCTTTCTCTGCATAAGCCAGTCTACACCGGTTCAGGGATCCCCCAGCCCTGCTCTGGCGCGAACTGGACAAAGCAATGGGGTGTGACCACTCCCCTGACCAGCACCTCCCAGGGGAGGTGCTCAGAGCTCCTCCAGTGTGTCCCAGAACTCTGCCATCTTGGATTCAGAGGTGTTGGGGCACAATGGACAGCTCTGAGTGGCCGGTGCCAGCAGGTGACGTCAGAGACCCCTCCTGATATGTGCTTACCTCTCTTAGTAGCCAAGCCTCCTTTCTCAGTAGCCAATCCTCCTTTTTGGACTATTTAGGGTCTCTGATCTGGGTTATTCCTCAGATAACGAATGCAAGAGCTCACCAGAGTTCCTCTGCACTTCCCTCTTCAACTTCTGCCAAGGATCGACCGCTGACTGCTCCAGGACGCCTGCAAAACCGCAACAAAGTAGCAAGGTGACTACCAGCAACATTGTAGCGCCTCATCCTGCCAGCTTTCTCAACTGTTTCCTGATGGTGCATGCTCTGAGGGCTGTCTGCCTTCACCCTGCACTGGAAGCGAAGAAGAAATCTCCAGTGGGTAGACGGAATCTTCCCCCTGCCAACACAGGCACCAAACTTCTGCATCACCGGTCCTCTGGGTCCCCACTCATCCTGGCGAGCGTGGTCCCTGGAACACAGGAGATGGGTCCAAGTATCTCCCACAGTCCAGTGGCCCTTCTGTCCAAATTTGGTGGAGGTAAGTCCTTGCCTCCCCACGCCAGACAGCAAAACTGTGTACTGCGTGATTTGCAGCTGCTCCGGCTTAGGTGCACCCTTCCAGGACTTCCTTTGTGCACAGCCTAGCCTGGGTCCCTAGCACTCTGTCCTGCATTGCCCAACTCGCTGAGTTGGACTCCGACATCGTGGGACCCTTCTTTGTGACTCTGAGTTGACTGCTGTCCTCAGGTCTTCTAAGTGCCTGTTCTGGTACCTCTGTGGGTGATGCCTGCTTCTGTGGGGGCTCTCTGAGTTGCTGAGTGCCCCCTCTGTCACCTCCTCCAAGGGGCGACATCCTGGTCCTTCCTGGGCCCCAGCAGCACCTAAAATCCTCAACTGCAACTCTTGCAGCTAGCAAGGCTTGTTTGCCGTATTTCTGTGTGAAAATACTTCTGCATCCTCCAGCACGCCGTGGGACATCTTCTGACCATAGGAGAAGTTCCTGGCACCTTCCGTTGTTGCAGAATCTTTGGCTTTTTCCACCCAGAGGCAGCCCTTTTGCACCTTCATCCGGGGTTTAGTGGGCTCCTGCCCCCCCTGGACACTTGCGTGACTCTTGGACTTGGTCCCCTTCCTTTACTGGTCCTCAGGTCCAGGAAACCATCTGCAGTGCTTTGTAGCAATTGTGGTTCTTGCAGAATCCCTTATCTCGACTATGTTGTCTTTCTGGGGTAGTAGGCTAACTTTACTCCTACTTTCAGGGTCTTGGGGTGGGGTATTTTGGACACCCTTACTGTTTTCTCACAGTCCCAGCAACCCTCTACAACCTCCTATAGGCCTGGGGTCTATTCGTGATTCGCATTTCACTTTTGGAGTATATGGTTTGTGTGGCCCCTAGGCCTATGTCTACCTATTGCATTCTATTGTGATTCTACATTGTTTGCACTACTTTTCTAACTGTTACTTACCTGTTTTGGGTTTGTGTACATATAATGTGCGTATATTACTTACCTCCTAAGTGAGGGTATCCTCTGAGATACTTTTGGCGTATTGTCACTAAAATAAAGTACCTTTATTTTTAGTAACTCTGAGTTTTGTGTTTTCTTATGATCTTGTGCTATATGATATACGTGGTATAGTAGGAGCTTTGCATGTCTCCTAGTTCAGCCTAAGCTGCTTTGCCATAGCTACCTCTAACAGCCTAAGCTGATAGAAACACCTCTATTCTACTAATAAGGGATAACTGGACCTGGCAAAAGGTGTAAGTACCACAAGGTACCCATTATAAGCCAGGCCAGCCTCCTACAGATCAATGCTGATCCTAACTGGGAAAAATCCCTATTAGCTGGTACACCTGTAGACTCAGACCTGGGGACTCTCCTACTCTATGCCAAGGGGACACCTGAGACCTTGCCACATGTGCTAAAACTGGTGTGCAAACTCTAGCAGCGGGTGGTACTTCGTAGGGAGCCATATACACCGGAGATGGAAGTGTGGCAGATCTGGCCCTTCATGCAAATAGCTGAAAGCATGTCTGTAGTTGGTTAGTGGGAGGGGGCTGTACCACACTGAATGACCTGTACCCGTGGGGCTAATTCATTACCCCACAGGCTTAGAAACGTTTGGGATGGGATGAGGTCAGTTTCTCCAATATACAGAAATAGCAGCCACAGTTAGGGAGATATGGCATCAATGTCCCGATGCCCCTTACCTTACTCAGACCATGGTGTACCTCCTGGTGCTGGCGGGCAGGCAGAAACGTATTACCCATATCTATCGCAACCCTAAGGGACGATTGACTCAGAACTCTTCTATATATATATGTGTATATAGATATATATGTGTATATTATTGTATGCTTAACATGTTCATAGGTCATTACATAGCTCCTAGATAAGTTGTTATGTTAGATACTTATGAATCCCTGGTTTCTTTTTTTAATCACAATGAAGAAATGTTATCTTAACTATTTAACAGCAAGCATTTCGCTATTAAAAAAAATTGAGGAAAGATAAATGAATGTTTGAAAAGTACACTATTAATACACTTATTAATTAACTTCAAATATTACAAATCTTGAAAGAATGTGTTTATACAATACTACTTTTCTTCTCATATTATTACACCCATTATTATATTCCTTGCACATATATTCCTTTGCTGTGTATTTACATATCTATTTATTTATTAATCTAGTCCTACTGACTAGAGAAAAATAAATACAAATAAATAAAATTAAATCTGTAAATAAAATTCAAAATATAAATAATTAAATTAAATTAAACAAATATAAAATAGATCTATCATAAGCTTTACTCTGTCTCCCTATCACCCTATATCTCTATCAATCTTTCCTCCATCCCACTCTGACTCATCCCAAACCCATTCTACTACTTTCATCTCCTAAATAACCTGCCTAAGCTCATTCCTTCTCTATTGCATCTCACTCACCTCAAACCTCAGTTTACTATCATGATCTCCCAAACAACCCTACTAAATTCTTCTTCATTTATCTCACCTTTTACTCATCCAAACCTGCTCCTGCTACTATGATCTCACTAACCCCTTCCCACAGACTCTTCCCTCCTCCAACTCTCCTTTACTCATCCCAAGCCTCATACTATTACTATAAACTCCCAATTAACACTTCTGAATTCTTCCCTCCTTTATCCCTCCATTACTCTAGTCAAACCAACTATCAAATTCACATATCCTCTGCTTAAATTAACTCATAATAATACTAATACTGTACTCATATTTCCCTATTCTAATCCACCACTAATTCCTCTTGGGTTCCCGAGCAGCGTGCTCACCGAAAAGCGCTTCCACGCCTGGTCAAGGGAAATAACCGCTATATAAAAACAATTACATTTACAATAAAAGCATGTATTTAACAAATTTAGTACTTTCTCTATGTTCCCTCTAAGGCTCATGTGATCCTTCCCGAATACGATATTCAGACAATCCCTCAAGTTCCTAACAGATAAGCAAGGCACCAAGCTCCCCCTGACATTAGGAAAGGAGAAAGAGCCAAGCAAAGAAGTCCAGTAGAAAATTCAAAAGAAATTCTGCAGTCAGGGTGGAAAAATTAGCAATGAAAAATAAGGCAACTAACGTTTTGTGACTTATTCATCATTTGTTAATGCCTCCTTTATGTTAGACTCAAACAATGAACAGTAGAACAGGAAATTAAATTCATCTTGGATTGGGAACCTCAGGCAGAAATCCCTCAACTGACCACCTAGGAAATGGCAATACGAAATGACTGACCATGCAGTCAACTATGTATGTGAGAAAGAAACTTGTTTGATCCACTGCACAACCCTGCAAGCCAGTTGCCACCCTTTCCGAATAATGCTGCTCACAGAACACCCCTCTGGATGACAATCTCACCAAAGCTGGAGCAGCCTAGGGTGCAAGCGTTCCCAACTGATACTGAGCACTGGCACTGGCACATTGCTGAGTTTACTGAATAATGGAGAGTTAACTTCAGAGTGTTCTGGGTATAACGTGGGTCCAAGGGAGAGTCCAGACTACTGAATAGCTCATGCTGCAGCGCCATGGAATCCATCTATTGATTATACTAAATAGTGGATTCTGCGCTAGAGGTCATTGGATCGAAGCAACATATTTTCGAGGGGATGTCATCAATGAGCAATGTAAGCATCAACAATAATCGATATAATCAAAATATTGAACCTCAAACAATAACCACACAAGTTTATTAAGAAAAATTATAAAATTTATTTCCTTAGATTAACAATGCTAATGTTATGAAAATAACTCTCAAACACAAATGATAAGCATATAGAATTAACAGTGGTTGATTAGAATGTCTTATATATCTCAGTTTAATCAGAACAACCAAACAAATAATCTCCAAAAGAATTACACTTAATAATAATACCAGAACTGGTTATAATGGCAAAGCATACATTAGCAAAACACTCAAAAGATGTCAGTATAAATCATAAGCATTCTGGGTTAATACCCTCACTAACCACAAATTAACATTAACATGTTGGGCTTCATGTAAAAAGAATTTAGAAACACAAATTTAGAAAAACTCTTTGACTCAGGTTATTATTAAAATATAATTAATAATATGGAACAATCAAATTATAAGTTGCAGCTGGTACCTGGAAAGCAAAAGAGAGACACATACCATTACAAGGGCATACGTTACCCTATTCGACCATAACATGCAGACTACTTCAGCAAGGAGACACCATCAGGTATGTCTTTAGAAAGACTCGGGCCTAACAACAGCTAAACCCACACTGCTACAGGAACACTGAAGTCTAACAACTTCAATATCTTCTGCCTCTTCTCATCTGATCAATCCCTATTGAAAATCCTACCTAGATTGTTATACTAATCTCTAAAAAGTTTATGGTTGGTCAGTTCATGAGGTGGTTACATTTCAGCCAATAGAAGATTTAATTGATAACCTAAAATACGACAACACTACATTAACTCAACAGTAACTTTTTCTCTTCTGTCTCATCTGTAGCTCCATTGTTCAATCTCAACTAAACTTCTCTTACCAGGAAGAAACTTTTACAGTTGCAAACTTCACTTCCACCCTTGAGGAAGAAATCACTTATTAGTAACATTCTCAAGCAATAGAACATTCAACTTGTGCAAGGCTCAGTTAAAACATGGCCTTGTAAGACATAATGCAGCAACCCACTAGGAGTAGCTGTGGACACATCTATTAAAACACTGAATGCACTTTTATGTAAGCATTGAAGTATCGAAAATAACCACAACATTTAGTTAGAATTGTGCTCAGTTAGGAACAGAAAATGAACTGTGGTGACCATTTTCAAAAGTCACCCGTTTTACACATTAATTCATTATATATTTAGTATATCAAAATCACTAATAAACATGTTAAAAAATTCACACTCTCACACTCACATGACATGGTTTTAAAATTCTTGACGTCCATAGGGATTCTTTGACGTAAGGCAGTGACAAATCATCAGAACAGGTTACCACAGAATTATTTCTTTAGTTTCAAAGGTTGATTTTTGGGCAACAAACAGTCGATCATTTGCAGTTTGAAACAGGTGGAAGAGTTGATGGACTGCAGTGAGATGAGTAGTACAGGGCAGAGGAATGCAAGGAGAGTAGTATAACAATATATAGACCTAATTACATCCAACAGCCTTTCTCCCGTACACTTCTAGGTGTTCCCAGGAACCCAATGCAAATCAGACTGCTTAACAACGTTACGCTGAATGTGAAGTGCTATATAAATGATGCAAACAGAGTAGCTGCGTATTCAACTAATTACAAAGCAATTTGGACCTCCCAAATGGCAGAAAAGTGCTCTACATCTATCAACATGATGCAAAGGCAGGTGAAAGTTTGACGAGGTCTAGGTGGCAAAAGTCTCCTTTGTTGAAGAGACAAAGAGCGTCATCCACAATTTTATAGATGGAAGCTTCAATGTTGTGCTCAGAATGGATACCAGATTGGAAGTCCCATTGGATATAATTGTTACTAGTGAATGCACCCTTCTGGTTGGCTGTTGAAATATCATTCCAGAATTATGGACAGTAAGCTGGGCCATTAGTTGGCCACCATTAGCTTTCCTTAGGAAAGCTCAAACATGGCAGGAACTCTGAGACACTTGCTTAGGGAGAATTTGATACATTGATACCATAGTGGGGAAAAATGTAGTGTTCCTCTACTAGAGAAGGTGGGAGCGGGGATCTGATAGGAAACATGAGTGTTTAGTGAGGGTTTCCGTAATTTTGGGAATTAGATTCTCATGTATTTTATAGATTGTTTATATGTTTTACTAGCAACTTTGAGTTTAAGGAGATATGTAAACCTAGGGGCATTTTCACTTTTCAAAGTTCATAGGGTTTTTCATATCCTGTGTACATCTCCATTGTTCCAATTTGAAATTTACTTAAAATGTTCAACTTGTAGTTTATAAGGGCTAGTGTGTCTATGATGTTGAATATTTCAGCATTAAAAAGCTCTACTAGCTTGAAGGGGTCACTCATTGGATCTGTTTTCAGTTTTACTGAGTGAATCAAATAGTCTGGGGCCTTTCTGTCAACATGTTTAAGCTATTAGGGTTGACCATTTCTGTCTCTGATTTAGCATTAGTGGGTGCATTAGGGCCTGGAATTTGGCAAGAATTAAGGGCCTGACTTAAAACTCGGCAGGAGGGTTACTCTGTTACAATGGTGACAGATATCCTGTTGCCGTAATAGGATGGGTTACTCTGTCACAACAGTGACTGATATGCCATCCGCCGAAATCTAAATCCCATAAAATAGAATGGGATTTAGATTTTGGCGGATGGGATATCTGTTACCGTTGGGAGGGAGTAACCAGTCTGTCAAGTTCTAAATCAGGCTTTAAGTTGTCTGTCCAATTATAAGTGAGACAGCTAGAGATTTGTATTTGGTGTTTAACTGTGAAAATGAGATGTACGCAAAAGCCCTTACTATGGAGAGGAAAGTTACAGGGGAGACTGACATCTCTCAAGAAAATCTGATCACAAAAGGAGGTGAGTTATCAAGGAAACATCAATAAAACTGTTGTTTTACTGTCAAAAGGACAGTAGAGTTCATCATCAGTGTTTAGATGTCGTGTTTATAATGTTCAGTGCTGGGAATATCAATTTGTAAAGAAGTGAGAGCATCATCCCCACTTAATTTTCTGGTTGAGAATGTTGTAACCTGGTAGTATGCAGGATGAGCAAAACTAGGTTTATGTTAGAGCAATAACATCAAGGTCACAGGCGTGGATGAGTGCAATTTTGGAAGTTTTCTTTGAGACCTCAGACCAACAATTTAAGAAGTCAGTTTAGATGTGATGTGTAGGAGATGAGTGACAGAGTTGAAAGAAGTTGATTATTCTGAAGCTGCTTAAGCACATTGTCCTTTGATTCGTGACATTTACCTCTGGAGAATGTGGGAACAGGATGTGACGTGGGACCTGAGATAACAGAGTATTCAGGTTTGGGTATGTTTTCGAGGTAATTTGCATGTGGGCGCTGGGGTTGGGGTGTGTTGGGCTATTCAGTAGTAGAAGCATCGAATGAGGTTTAGCAGTGGTGAAAAGAGTAGTGCCCTGGAGGAGAGCACGAGAGAGAGAGAGTGAGAGAGAGACAGAGCTCGAGAGAAAGAGTAATCGCGAGTGAGACATATAGAGAGAGGGGCAGAGAGTGATCGAAAGAGAGAGAGAGAGCTCATCTTGTTTCATGACATTGTATTATCTCATGCAGGTCCCAGTTTTAATTTAATGCCAAGCAATTAATTCAGTTGAGTGGATAATGGTCACTAGTATGTGGCTATAGTTAGGTATGAGGTGGATAGTCACACCACTCTAGTCATACTTCTCATGTGCACCATGCCTATGGGTGGTTGAGTGCCCTTGGAGAATGCTAGTGTGTGTGCTGTTAATATTTGCTGTAGCTAGAGTGGATCGACAGAGTTGTTGGAGAGGGACTCTGTATACAGGGACAGGGGTGACTACGAGGAGGTATGTGGGTTTTGACTTTCACAGTAGTTCAGCCTGTGCCAGTGTCTGAATGAGAATGGCTTTGATTTTTATTGTACCCTCTGTTTTTCATTTTTGAGTGGTGTGGTTACGATATAGGGGTGATGTGGAATAGAGAAGGGCATGTAAGTGTTTTTTGTAAGTGTGAGCAGAGGAGATAGGTCAGATATCACTGATAGCATCCCTACCTAAAGTAGGAGTTGTTAGGGCCTTCAGGGTATGAACCAATGTAGTGAATATATGGCTGTTGATATCTAATGAGTAGATCACGATCACCCCATTTTTCTACAGGATGATTGTAGCTCAAAGTTTTGATTATGGTAAGGTGAGATAGTAAGAGTTTTCACATAAGGGTTTTTTGAGGTATTTGAAAGTTGTGTATCAGTTCGTGCATAATCAGCAACAGATTTTATTCTGATCCCCGCCTCAAACTATGGCGTTTGTAGCTGATGAAAGATTTTGGTTGTGTCAGGGCTCGGTGTTTTTAGTATTTGAAACACCATTTTTTAAAGACCGAGGGAAATAGGATCCCTCAGACCTTGTTTCTTTTGTCCTAGAGTCTGATTTGTGATGTAGCTCTCTTTGTTTTAGATCTGGAGGCCATAATAAGATTATATGAAAAATGTGAAAGCTGATGATTTTGAGTAGCAGAATCAGTATGTAAAAATGCTATATACAGCTGTAGTGCACCACTTATCACCTGGCGAAAATGCACAGTAATATGTCTTAGTTGAAAGGTGTGCATCAGTATGACATCACATTTAGTTAAGAGCCGACTGAGGGGCAACATCACCCATAGTGTAACAACAGCATGTGTGTGGAAAGTGTTCCAGCTTGGGAAGAGAAGTTGGGGCTGCACGAGGATAAAAAAAATCAAGAAAAGTGCAATCTCCACCCTCAAGACGGCAAGTTAAAGGCCAGCATCAGTATCTCTTCAGTGGTTTACTTGCCCGTGTTCCTTAGGACTCAAAATGAGGGCTTATGTAGACAGGAAAATGTAGGCTTTACAGGTCATTGCTGCCATTTCTTTTTTTCTGCGCCTGATGCAGAACTGTAAATGATGACAGACCTTTGATAAAGTGTAATTGTCTGTGATGTCAATCAAGGCTTGTAGCATTGTCTGGCTTTTTGACAGTACAATATAGAGCAATTTGTCTCAGCAGATCATTTTCCACTTGTCTGGAAGGTTCGTAGGATACGCCCGTGCAGAGGCATTCTTTAATTGGGATAACATTCGGGCTGTGAAACAAAACTAGTAATGCTCCACTGTGCATCATTTACTCTTCTTCAATTATGTATGACCAATAAATGTGTTGAGTGAGAAATGCAGGTTCTTTCTTTCACGGGAATGAAAGTCAATGAAATGTGCAGGTGGAGAAATTGCTAAAATTTTGACATTGTTTAGAAGCATGTGTGAAAGTAGAATTTCAAGCATAAAAAATCTGCCGTTTTCTAGGTGTGATGACAGTGCGAGCTATTCTGTCCCATTTCTTGTTGGAAAACCGTTCGGTCAAGAGTAAAGTCTGCTAAACCCTGAACAGATTTCTACATGCCTTAGTCGCACTGCTACAACCATATGTCCTGTCCTAGTTTGTCTTAATCATTGCATTGCTTTTTCACAGTGTTAAAAGAATTGTCAGATCAAACACATTTCTTTCATCCTCTAGATGTTTTTTCCCCGTAAAGGAGAAATCTGGGCAAACATAGGGCCAGATTTAACAGAAAATGACGGTGCTGGGTGCTGCGTCAAATTGTCTCGCACCGTAATTTTCAAAATGCAGGGATGCGCCATATTTACTAGAATAGGGCGCACTCCTGTTTCTCCCTGCGACGGTTCTACATTTGCTGCCAACGCGTAGTGCAAGGATGGTTGCGTTGAGGGGGAGATTGTTTTTGTGCAGGAAGGAACACATTTCTGCACACAAAAAATCTTAAATTGCGATTTGTTCTTTATATGTGTGCTGCAGAATGCAGCACACATAGAAAGAGCAAAAAACTAGGAGAAATGAAAGCATTTCTCCTTGTTGTGCCTTGCTAACGCCACCTGGCGCTGCCTCAGGTTTATGAAAACTTGTAAATCTGAGGCAGCGTCAAAAAGCAATGGATGTTGCTGTGGCACGCCCACAGCAACACCCATTGCATGCCCCTTCCACACAAAGTGCTGTGTGTGAAGGGGCCGTATTTACAAGGTAACATTAAGCCACAAATTGTGGCTTAACGCCACTTTGAAAACACAGTGCAGGGCATTGCCCCACCGGATTGTCACAAAAAGTGATGCTCCGGTGGAGCTAGGGGCTCTTAAACATGCCCCTTAGTTTCAT
Source organism: Pleurodeles waltl (assembly GCF_031143425.1). Lineage (NCBI taxonomy): Eukaryota > Metazoa > Chordata > Amphibia > Caudata > Salamandridae > Pleurodeles > Pleurodeles waltl. The sequence goes on along the minus strand of NC_090437.1, from coordinate 80,019,670 downwards.
GTAACTTGCATAAAAACACATTGAGTACTGGTCACCACAAAATAGCCAGCTCTCGCTGCAGGTTATTACGAGGTCTACTGGAAATGTAGCACCTCAGAGACATTCAAAGGTATAAGCTTGAGCTAGATTGTAGGTGGCAAGGAAGTCTACTTTGCTATCCTGCTAGTCACCAGCAACCATGGCCTGACTTCAGGATACAGGATCCAGATGGACCATTAGGATTCGGGCAATCTACTATCTTAGACATTGACATAATATGATAAATTTTATGTCTTAGAGGCAATAATGTGTTTCTTTTGAAAAGACGAGTCTAATAGACACAATATTTTCTCTGTAGAGTCTTTATTTTTGAGACACTTTTGCAGTCAGACTAGTGCTTCTGAACTTTCTTTATATTGTCACAGCACCACAGACTGACTGGCTGTGGACTGTCAACTTGTGACCAGAAATGTATGTATGAATGTATTTCATAGTTTTGCAACCATGAATCCTGCTTCAAACCAATGGATCACTGCACAGTGTAAAGGGGGATGCAGAGTGGGACTACACCAATAGTCTTCAAACCTTTTAATCCACTCTGTGTAAAAAAATAGTTACACCCCTTCAACAATATCAAACTCTTTCCTCACAAGTATTCTGTGCAATTAGCAGCTCTGAACATTTTCAACAAGTTAAGCATTGAAGTTATGTTCAGTTATCTCTTTTAAAAAATGAATCACTTCCATGATTGTCAACTTGGGATTGGCAGCTAGGTCTCCCTAAAAGTGTAAAAGTAATCACAGTATGACTGCTAGCACGCTCACGGAGGTCTTCTTCCCACCTTGTGTTCAGAAACCACAATCGCTCGGGTGAGACAACATCTCAAACTCTCACCCTCAGAGGTCGACTAAATATTTGGACTTGGTGACAGAGTCAATAATTATAAATCATTGACAGAAACCCATAAACAATATAAAACACCATAAACAATTCAGCATGAAAACAAAACTCCAAACTAAATAAAGTTTCAAAGCTTTATTACAATCCCAGAATCAATGTAACGTGAATGGTGTGCAAAACTAAATTATAAACATACATGAAAACCATAGCATCTGAATAGATTCAACCTAGAAAACATCATTACTGTTAAACACTCCAAAAGAATAATATAGATTAGGATCAACACAATATGAACATTATTATGAGACTTCGAAACAGATGATGGTGACATCAGTAAATCATCAAAATACAGTAATAGCAATTAATTTCAGAGCTGGGTCCAGCACTACGGCATCTGCTATGTTCACAAGTGCAGTTGCAGGTACTGCTGGCAGTCTCATTGCACGACTCATCAAGATTTTCATGGGGAGACAGTTCTATCTTCCTGTCAGGGGTGCTATGCATGCTCATCAAGCCAATTGGTAATGTATCAGGCCATCTCAATGATGTAGAGGCACAAACCTTTGCCAATTGAGCTTTCTATGTTCCATTCAATTGCTCCACCATTCCAGATGCCTCTGGTCTGTAACTGCAGGGCAATGTTTGTTCAATGTTCAGGGCTTCACACAAAAATGTGATGATCTCATTATTAAAATGAGTGCCTCGATCAGATTCCAAAGAAGTCAGGAATCTATAATGTGGAATAAGTTCCCAGATCAGCAGTTTAGCAACAGTGAGACTATCATTGCTAAATGTTGGATAAGCCTCGATCCACTTGGAGAACACACACACATACCTCAATCTGTTACAAGCAGGCATCTCAATAAAGTCAAGTTGCATTCTGCCTAATGGACATCCCAATCTACCTATGTGTCTCAAAGTAGCCACTGTTTGTTTCCCTGTGTTCATTTGTTGGCATGTAACACATCTGTGGCAAACAACTTCGGCAACCAGTCTAAGGGCATATTACGACCTTGACAGAGGGGTTTCCATCATCACAAATGTGACGGATATCCCGTCTGCGATATTATGATCCCATTCTATTCTATCGAGATCAAAATACGGCAGATGAGATATCTGTCATGTTTGTGATGGAGAAAATCACTCTGTCATAGTCGTAATAAGGCCCTAAATCTGGGATTCTACCATGTCTGTTTGAAAGGGCGAATCATTGTATCGCTGCTGAGATAAACCTGACCATGATAATACCTCACCATCTAATCCAACGAGCAATCTGGCAGCACGACTTTCCCTTCATTTGAAATCCAGACATCATCTCCCTCTCTCTGTGCACAACCTGCTTTTATCCATGCTCTGTGTTCTTCCTCTGTAGCTTCTTCCTCAATCTCTTAATCTCATCCCAGGTGTCAACCACTGGCAACAAGAAACTTTGATTTGTCTCATTGGTGCCACTTTCATTACTCTACTCTTCATAAAAGGTGACACAATGGAGTGCACAATATCTGAAAATTTGGTCAGCATAGGCATTACCCAGTAATACATAGGGGGTTATTCTAACTTTGGAGGAGGTGTTAATCCGCCCCAAAAGTGACGGAAAAGTGACGGATTTACCACCAGCCGTATTACGAGTCCATTATATCGTATGGAACTCGTAATACGGCTGGTGGTATATCCGTCACTTTACCGTCACTTTTGGGACGGATTAACACTCCTCCAAAGTTAGAATAACCCCCATAGTCATTTGATCTTACATATATGGTATATTTTACAACCACAATTGTCTCAGGTAACAGTAATGCATTTAACAAGTTATGAATTCTTTCACCATTTCAAATGAGTGGTCCAGAAGAGGTCATAAAACCTCGCTGGTGCCATAACTGCCCGAAGTCATGGACAACACCAAATCCGTACTGACTATCTGTGAATATTGTCACTTTGAGCTGCTCAGACACACAGCATGCTCTTGTAAGAGCAACCAATTTGGCTACTTGGGCTGAAACGCCTGCTTGAAACCATGAAGTTTGGACTACTCCTGAGAGTGTGCAAAGTGCATAACTTGCTCTGAGAGTACCTTCACTGTCATCAAAAAAATTACTTGATCATTCCCTTCTAAAGGAGTATCCTGACTATCAGGTCTGGTTTGGTGCACAGTTCAGTAACATCGAGGCAGTCATGTTCCATTTCATTAACATAATTTGAATCATCAATATTTACTGGCATTATTTTGGCAGGATTCAAGACCAAACACCTTTTAATCACAACTTTTGGGAGTCCAAGAATTAATAACTCAAAACAGGTAAGATGAGCATTGGTCAAATATTGGGACTTGAACCTAGTCAAAAGAATTTCTACTGAGTTCGGGACAAAACAGTTAAAGACTGTCCCATCACAATGCCTTTGTATTGACTAATGCTTGAACCTGCAAAAGCCACAGCTTTCAAAGAGCTGGGCTAAGCAGCAGCTACAGGATCCAATGTGGTAGAAAAATATGCCACTGGTCTGTTGGTTCCTCCATGTAACTGCATCAAAACAGAAAGAGCACAACAATCACATTCATGACAAAACAGTTTAAAACCTTTCGTGTAGTCAGGCATTTCCAGTGCTGGGGCTCTGCACAGACTCTCTCTCAACTCAGTGAAAGATTCCATCCACTCTTCATTAAAAGGGACCGGAACTGTGACTTCTTTGTATGTTAATTTCTGCAGTGGTTTGGAAATTACTGAAAAATGTGGGATCTATTGGCAACAGTAGCTCACCATTCCCAAAAACATTCTGTCATCTCTCTGTGTTATTGGTTGGTTCATCTGCATAAATGCTGTAACTCTTTCTTTGGACACTTTCCTCACTTCTCTCAATCTGGTGACCCAAAGATTTGACTTCCTTCTGACACTACTGTCATTTTGCAGGGGAAACCTTATGTCCATTTTCACCCAAATGATTTATTAGTGCTATAGTGTTTTGTCAGCAAGCCTCACGTGTATTGGATGCTACCATTAGTTCATCAATGTACTGCATTAACTCAAAGATTCTACATTTTTCTTCAGGATCTAATGGACAGAGATTCTAAAACCCTTGTGGAGTAGAGCACCATGAATACACACGGTTGCCAAATTTTAATGGAAACAAGAACTGACTCGGACCCGGAGACCCAGACACGGCCAAAAGGAACTTTCAGGCAGGAATGGAAGCCATCGCCACCTGGATGAGAGAAAGCTGCCTCAAGCTCAACTCCTACAAGACGGAGCTCATCATCTTCAGAAATGCCACCTCAGCATGGGATGACTCGTGGTGGCCCACATCCCTCAGAGCCCCCCCTGTGCCGACTGAGCACGTCCACAGCTTAAGAATCATCCTCGACTCCTCCCTATCCATGACCCGCCAGGTAAACTCTGTCACCTCCTCCTGATGGCACACACTCCACAAACTCTGGAAGATCTTCTGATGGATCCCAGCAGTCTGTCGCAGGACAGTCACCCACGCCTTAGTCACGAGCAAGCTCGACTATGGCATGCCCTCTACACCGGCACCTCAACTAGGAACATCAACAAACTTCAACTCATCCAGAATGCCGCCACCAGACTCATTCTGGACCTCCCTCGCCGAGAGCACATCTCCCAACACCTGAGGTCCCTCTACTGGCTACCGGTCGAGAAGCGAATCACCTTCAAGCTTCTCATGTCAAAGTACAAGGCCATACACAACACAGGACCAGGCTACCTGAACCACTGCGTCCTCTTCCACACCCCCGCCAGATCCCTCTGCTCCGCCCAGATGCCCTGGCCACCGTCCCTCGCATCTGCAAAACCACCGCCAGAGGGTGATCTTTTAACTACACTCCAGCAAGGAGCCGGAACAACCTCCTCCGGCACCTAAGACAAAGCCCGTCGCTCACCATCGTCAGGAAAAACCTCAAGACGTGGCTCTTCTGGTGAGGCCTCCTTCCCCCCCCACCAGCGCCTCCAGACCCTCATTAATGAGTAGCCGTACTTTACAAACACTGATAGAATTATTGATTGATTGACTATCCTCGAGCAAGGGCACTGAGATAAATGCTTGTGACAAATCAAAAACTGAAAACGATTCTGCTTCACATGGAATCTGAAGTAGAATAACTGCTGGGTTTGGCACTATGGAACAAAAGGATACCACAATTTTCACCTTTCTCAAATCCTGAACTATGTGATATTTCCCACTTGGCTTTCGCAATCCCATAATTGGATAATTACATGGACTGCTCATCACTTCTTTCAGAATTCCCTGCTCAACAAAATCTGCAATTACTGCTGTAATTCCTTCAATCACTTCTGGAGTCGTGTTATACTGAGGTGTTCTAGGGAAAACTACATTTGGCTTCACAGTTACTTTCACTGGTACAACACCTCAAATGAGTCCAATATCCTCTCCAGAGAGATCCCAAACTCTCAGCGTTACTGTCTCTTGTAATTCCTCAGGCAAGTCTTCAACTCTCATTGCAGCGAACAGTGTAATGAGAGGATACATCTCATCAGTTTGACTAGGAGTCTCATCATCACTATTTATCTGAATTTCTATCCCTTTTTGTTTACAAGTGATGGAGCATTTTAATTTGCATAGTAAGTCTCTTCCTAGCAGATTCAGAGGACTTGAATCACAAACTACAAATCAGTGTAGACCTTCAAAGGTTCCAATTTTACCTGGATGGGCTCTGTAATGGGATTTACCAAATGTTGGTTTGCTACTCCTACAACCTACACTGTACTTCCTAAAAGAGGCACATTTGAGACTTCTACTGTCTTAACAGTGGAACGAGTTGCTCCTGTGTCAACCAGGAATGAAGCATCATGACCCATAACACTCGCATTCACATAAGGGCCATGCTGCTCTAACTCCATTGAGGCAGCCAACACACAATATTCCTCTTTAGAACTCTTGCTCATGCATTCTTCACTCACTTCATCATCACTTAAATCAATCAATGGGTGCTGTGTGATTAAATGATTTGCCTATGCATTTACTCTTTGGTTCACATTCTGCTGAGGAACCATTACCAGTTGCTGTGCCATCGAAGCGTGTGGAATCTGCGTTTGCTGTGGGGCATAAATTTGCAGTTGGGGAAATTGTACTGGTTGCTGGGGAACCTGCATTTGGATTGCTCCTGTAGGAACATACATGTTTGAATTTCAGGGCCTTTGAACTCTTGTATTTTGAAATCAACTGTTGTCAACCATGTGCGCAACACCACCACCTTGCACCAAAATATTTACATTACTATAAGGATATTCCAGCTTTCAATGTCCCACTCTGCTGCATGCATGACAAGGCATCATTTTCTTCATGTTTTGAATGTCAGCCACATTTGCATTCAGATCTACTTGAATTCCACAATCATTACCTCTGAACTGAGGCACCATATTGCCCTGCATTTGCATCCCTTTAATTCCTCCTGCATTTGCCACACCCTCCACACACGCTGCTTGGGCAGACTTAATCTGCATCACCATTGCCTTTTTCTTTATCCTTTTCTTAATCATATCAATCTTGTCACTGCAATATCCTGTGTAATGCAATACTTCATTGAACGGTTTTCCTTGCCAACAAATTAAATGATTTTGAATGATATTACTAATTTCAGGTCTCATGCCTTGAACAAATCTGAACACAAAATGAATCATGTCTCTTGGTTCAATAATTTCTGTGCTACTTTATTGTCTGGATGTTTTCAGCAGTCTCTCATAAATAAGCATGAAAAGACTCCTTTGCTTCCTGAGATGTCCTGTCAATCCTCTGCCAATCAACATCTTTAAGGTAAACTCTAGTCTTCAAAAATTAAATCACCTTATAATAGTTTCTCATCACCTCTTCAGATGGCGCACCTGTTACTGCATCTCTTGCAGTGGTGGCCGACAGTTTTAGGAGGGAGGGTGGCGGGCGGAAAGCTCACTCACACTTTCACAGACACACATGCATGCACACACGCACATCCATTGACAACACTCATCAACATTCAAACATGCAAGCACCAAACATTCATTTAAAAAGATCACACACACACACACTTACCTTCAGCCTCGGAGGTCCCAGGAGAGTTGGGGATGCTGCCTTCCCTCAGTGGCTGACCTTAGGTCCACCAATGAGGGAAGGCAGCAGTCCCCACTTCGTCACAGAGTGGGATGGGGTCAGTGAGACTGCTGACCCCACCCCACTGTGTGGCAAGGTGTCACTGATTGACACTCGCCCTGGGAGCTTCAGGGCTTAAACCTGAAGTGCCCAGGTCAAAGTCAATGGGTGACGCTTCCCTCGTCACCCGGGGAAGGGCCTTGAGGCACCTTTGCTGAGCCAAGGTGGTCACACCCACAGGAATTGTGACCAAAGTTCTGCTCAGGCAGACAGGAGCCTGTGCAAATCGCGCATGTTTGCTCCTGGCTGCCTGACCTGAACATGAAGAGTGTCTGTCGGACTGACCTTTGTTCAGGCTGACAGCCACTCTTCTTGAAGGGCAAAAGGTGGGAGGGAGTGGCACCTCCGCCCTAAAGGAAGTCCGCGCCTGATCTCTTGGTGCCTGTCGTGTTGGCCAATCAACACTCAACTTACACTCGACCCACAAATCTGGAACCACAGTTTCAAATAAAGTTTTCAAATCTTCCCACAGGCACTTTGCAAGCTTGACAAACCTTTCTATTTGCTGGGACTACTCAACTGGCTTCTCCCTCAACTTTGGGTAGTCATTTGTAAATGACAGTATGTCACGTCTGCTCCAAGGAAGATGAACATAATTCACTTCTGGAATTCTCTTTTTGGATTGTTTTTACAGCTCTCTCAGCCTGTTTTGCATAACTTGAAGATGCAGTCAGCTTCTTCTTCTGGTCTCTTTTCTTTGCCCAGCTGCCTTCCCATTTATCTAATGCTCCCCATGTTTGAATACTCTCATGTTTTCAATGTCTCTCAAATCGAATTCTAATCTGTAACTCCTCTTTAACTGTTTGGATTAATTTATTTTGATTTCATATTTTTCAGCCAAATTACTCAACTTCTCATAAGCCTGTCCAGCATGAATAGTAACATCTTTGCACATGAAGCACAGTTTATTCTCATTGTAAGAATCTAAACTGTCTAATTTAAGGGTTCCCTCAATCATTTCATTTAATTCCAATTTTAATCTGGCCATGTTCAATGTCTTTTTTCCGTCTGGGGTGTTTTCTGAAACTGGTGCGCTGCTTAGATTTTCCAGCCGTTCAGTCAGTTGTTGGGCTGTCAATCATTGTAAACTAATGTTATTACTCTAGTCGCAGGGCATAAACTGTGGCACATTGCATGGGACTTTCATAACTTGCACTTAAGTAATTACAGATGATCCCATTTAACATGGGAGACATGTTATATCGATAAGTGGACCTGTTCCGTTATGTGTCTGGGTTGAACCAAAGGAATTCATAGTGGTCATAGCTGGCACCGTAGCGGTCAGTCTCTCCATTTCTGCAATAGTCCAGAAAGGTGAATTCATTACTGATACTGGTTTTGAAATTTGGTGACCACTCTCATTATTTCCCTGGACATACAATGGGACTACTGGACCTATGGTTACAGGAACTGTTAATGCTTTTGGTCCTGACAAATTTGAATGACTTTGCAGGAACATTATTCCTTTACTTTGGCCAGTCAATGCTGTCCCAAAAGCTTGATTTGACTGATTCAGGGCAACATTCTGCACTGTTGTAACTGGGGAACACATTGACATGGTCTGTCTCTGGTTTACAATTTGTGCAGGTGTCTGTACATTAGGTGTGGAGTCAAATTGAGGCATTCCTGCATTCTGAATTGGGTGTGACATAACTAGAACTGGGACATTCTGATCTGTGTTAAACAGTGTGAAATTGTCAGATAAACCGCTGGTACCTGTCCAACTTTAATAGTAGGCACATTTGGAGTCAACTGTCTCTGTACAACTGGAGCTGAAGCAACACTTAGGATTACATTCTGGTTTACTGGGACAACTGCATTATATGGTGGAGGACGATTCTTCAATAATTGCATTATGAACTCATCCTCTGTATCACTTTTGGTGTCTGCTACCTTTTTACTTTCATCTAACTTTTGTTCAAGATCATCTTCAGATTTATTTTTGGCTTTAGATTTAACACTTCCATCACCTTCCTGAGTAATCACTGAGAGTAACTTTACTGCACGTAATGTATCTGCTCTCCACATTCTCTGCTCCTCTTCCCATCTAGCTTCCGCTAATGTCTTTTCTGCTTTCCTCATTCTTCTTTCAAATTTCAGAGCTTCTTTTTGTCTCGCAACTAATTCGCAAATAGCAAGTGCTTCAAATTGTGTAGGTCTAGGAAGGGGTTTTGATTTGTACAGCACCCTCCTCAGATTCTCTAAAATTCACAAATTAAAAGTTCCTTAGCTAGGAAAAGCTAAAGCACCTTCCTTCTCAGTTATTTTGCACCATTGATTTACCCAAAGACATGCTGAAACTCCTCTTTCTCCAATTACCTCGGATGCTGGTGAACCCTCAGGTGGAGTAGGTTCACCCTCTCTAACTGGAATAATAACATCTCCTCTCAAAACACACTTAAGAAGCTTTAACAAAACTCTATTTTTTCACAAATGTAATTCACAAACACAAATTCTACGAAACCGGGATGTAATTTTCCAATCCCATATTCCTTTCACATGCCGTACTCGACCTGTAGCAGCGCAGTCATGTCCACCAATCCGTGTGCTGCTTTTTCCGCCAACCAACCTACCCCAGCGAGGACCAAATGATGTCACACTCACTCCGTTTAGCAGCTGCGACTCACTTCAGAGCTATCTCAAGCACCTATCACGCAAAACCAAAATGCAAAATAATGTGAGCACCAAAAACCAAAACCTGTCTGCTCACTACAGTCAAATGCTTTGAAAGCTGTACGGAACTTTCTACTGTGGCCTGTTGCACAAACAGCTACTCTTCCGACTGTAGCTTTCTCACAAATGCAAATAAGATTTGACACGCAAACCTAACTGGGGTTAATGCAGATTCTCCCTGTGCACTCAGGATTCACCTGATACCAACCAATAAGACCCACACACTCAAGGAAATCTACTGGTGTTGTTGCCAGTGTTAATCGACCACCACCTTTACCTGCAGACAATAAATTAACCAAGTGTCTCCATACAGTTGTACAATACCACTACTACTCTGGAGTCTTAGGCCAAACAGGACCCGTTAACAAACAACAACCCCTTGGGCAATTTTTGAGCACAAAGTGCCACATTCACTTGGAGTATGCCAATTCCCCACTCTCATATCTTGGAGTATGCAAACTCCCTACACAATTACTGTGGAGTATGCAAACTCCCTACTTTACTTCATACATCACACTTCACTGTGATTTAGCCAAAGCATTGCAAGCGCAAACCCTACTCAGAACACACCATACACTTGGAACACAATGCTGGTATGTCATCAAGCTTTACACCACACAAACAACTCACAATGTGGGCAGATTCTAGCTCTACTCCTTACAAGACAAAACCATTCCTCTGCTACCAAAATCTGCTAGAGCACCCGTGGAGGTCTTCTTCTCATCTTGGGTTCAGAAACCACAAGCGCAACATCACAAACTCTCACCCTCAGAGGTCAACTAAATCTTTGGACTTGGTGACAGAGTCAGTAGTCAGAATTACACAATCACAAATCATTAACATAAAACCATTAACAATATAAAACCCCATAAACAATTTAACACAAAGACAAAACTTCAGACTTAAAGTTTCAAACCTTTATTACAATCCCCAAATCAATGTCACCTAAATGGTGCACAAAACTAAATTATAAACATACATGGAAACCACAGGCTGACCAAAGCGTCTGAAAAGATTCAACCTAGAAAACATCAATATTGTTAAATACTCCAACAGAATGATTTAGATTAGCAACAACACAATATAAGCATTATTGGCGGGTTTCAAAACATATGATGGTGACATCAGTAAACCATCAAAATACAGTTATAGTTAATAATTTCAGAGCTGAGTCATTCCTAACACTAACCAGAATTGGGACTAGCATGTGTGGGAATGGTCTAATATATGCAGGCAAAACAAAACAAAAATGAAAAAGACAAAACAAAAATTACAAAATCATCTAACTAGGGCAAATAACTTAAAAAATATGCTGGTGTGACTAACTACAAAAGAAACCACATTTAGTTATATCTCTCCTCACGGGATAGCATACAGAATGATTCCACAGGAACGGTCACCTTCTTCCGGCGTCAGTTGATAGCAGCATCAGGATGGTGCAGAACACGGGCTGCATATAGGACAACTTGCAGTTCAGAATTTGTTGGGCATATTGGTACTAAAACCGCATTGGGCAATTATAACTATGATGAGAAAACTCATCAGGGGATTAAGAGAAGCGAATGTGACTGCAGACTAAGTAAACAAGGACAGGGCTCTTAACAGCTTTAGGACAAGAACTGACATTTCCCAATTAAGTTCTTCTCTAATTAAAATACACACATTTAATTCATTGGTTCTTCATGTGGGCACATACCAGATGTCAGTTTCAGCATCCAATAGCAAGTGGTGGTGCCACCAAGTTCTGATACTTTCATGAATCTTCTCAACAAAACTGTGTTATCATTTTGTGGTATCATACATTTCAGTTGAAAAATGAAATTTTCTTATAATTTGCTACTTACAGTTCCTGTCTCACGACACACAATAAACTAAACTAATATTTTTTCACATGGAACTCATAAGTTTCCTATCTGGTTCAAAAACTAGAACAAATACTGTTACATTAACTACATTTGAAACATGCTCTTCTCCTGCATTACAATAGAACATTCAGCATTATATTAGCTGCCTAGGAAAATAATTCAGGTCAGATGGGACAGAATAAACAAATAATTGTTTTAATTGCTGCTTGCAAAATGAACCTTTAGGCCTAGTCATGTTAAGAAAGGCCATTGCACACAAATACAATTAATACATTAGTAAACCTATTGCACACCTTAGAATTCAAATTAAATACGGGAAATGAAATTATTTAAAGCATAATTCATGTTATGTCAAAACATTTTTACATGTGTATAAGTGCGTTTTCTCGACACATATTAATGAAATCCATTTAATTCAATATAAGTTCATTTAATTCATTTTCAATTAATGCTCATAATATATTTCATGTCTATGTTTTCTACATAAAAATAATACTTTCATGTTAATGATTATTAGTAATTCACTCATTTATGAATGCACAATCTTTTCATGTTAAAATGTGTTGTCAGAATACAAATGGTGGCCACATGGCTCACTATAATTAAAAACTGCACATTTTCATTTCTACATTATGTTCTCTGCTAGGCCTTTAAAACTGCAAATTTATGCACTTTCATATGCTGCTTCCATGCCACTCATTCATTCAGTAATAAAGGTTATTCTCTCTCTCGTGACCCATACTCAGTAATGGGATGTGAAGGGGTTTGAGTGTCATTTGTAGCTCCCCATAGCCTCACTTTGACACCTACTCCCTGCCATACCATACCAGATACTGAGGGGCATATTTATACTTGTTTTGCACTGAATTTGCATCATTTTTTTTACACAAATGCGGTGCAAAACCAACTCCATATTTATACTTTGGAGCTAGATCTGTCTAGAGCCAAATTTATGGAGTTAAAGTAATTTTTGGGACGTGGAAACCTACTTTGCGTCAATGAGATGCAAAGTGGGCGTTCCCGTACAAAAAATTACTCCATGGCCTTAGCACCATATTTATCCCCGTGCTAAAATTATGTACTGGGGGAGGAGGGGGTCAAATAATGGCGCAAAGCTTGCTTTGCACCATTATTTAATGCCTGGGTCAGGGCAGGCGTTAGGGGACCTGTGGGCCTATTTCCATGGTGGAACACCATGGAATAAGCCCACAGGTGCCCTCCCCAGGCCTCAGGGCATCCCCACCCACATCACATGCCAGCGGGTCCCTCCAGGCGGGCGGCTCCCGCCGCCCGCCGGGGTCAGAATGACCCCCTCTGTGCACTTCACCCCTGCTAGCCAGTGCAAAAGTGCTTGTGCCCTCTCCTCTAAACATGGGGCAGTTGGCTACAGCCATTTGGCACATTTAATTTACTTGTAAGTCCCTAGTAGAGTGGTACTGCAGGTACCCACAACCTGTAAATTAAACGCTACTTGCAGACCTGCAACACTTATTGTGCTACCCACATAAATAGCCTTGCAAATATGTCTCAGGTCTACCATTGCAGCCAGTGTGTGCAGTTTTAAAATGCCATTTCAACCTGGCAAAACAAACCTCTTGCCAGGCCCAAACCTTCCTTTTTAATACATATGTCACCTCCTAAGACAGGCACATATATACCAGATGACAGGGTGTAGAGTAAATAAAAAGTGGAACATTTTTAACTTTTACATGTCCTGGTAGTGAAAATCTCCTACAATTTTTTTAAAACTTCTGCATGGCCTACCTCTCACATAGGATAACATTGGGTAATAAATGTGATAAATGTTTGGTGTCTAAAGAATTGTAATTAAAAGCCCTCTTTATTGGTAAAGTCAGATTTTAGTCACAATTCTGAAAATGTCACTTTCTGAAAGTTTGCATTTTGTCGTTCCCTAACATTTGGTGTCTGTTGCTGTGTCATCGATCACATGACTAGGTGTAGTTGGCAGTTCGTCTTTGTATATTGCTCCTGGACAGTGAGACAAAGAGAAGGTAGGAGTTGACAGGATGGGCCACTCTGAGTTAACAAGGGGAAGGAGTATCACCTACCACACTTGCACATCACAAAGGCCCTGACTGGGCACTCTCTCAAGGGGGGTTGACACTAGTCTATTGTGGGCCCAGACAATCTGGGGCCAGAGCAGGATGGCAGGAAATTCCAGCCGGAGTGGGGAGGTGAAGTGGGAGTGGAAACCTCTAGACATATCTCCTACTTTATAGTGGGCAGCAGGTATAAATATGGGTCCTCAGATTCCATCTTTTCAGTTCACATTTGGACCTGTGTAAGACTCAGAAGAAGGACTGCTATGCTGCACTACTGCAAGAAGGATTGCCACTCTCTGCCCTGCTGTGCTACCATGCTGCCCTCTTGCCAGTCAGAAGGACTGGACTTGCATCTTGAGCCCAGGCCTGCCAAAGTGACTATAAGGATAGTTGGTTGGCCTCCTGAGCAGAAGCTTTGCTGACAGCACCTGGACTCTTCTATGCACAAGTCCTTATCTCCCACGTGGTGCCATCTGAGTCCTCAAGCCTTAGAAGTGGGCCTGAAAGTTGCCTACCAGCCCCAATTGTGGTCTCAGAACCAATTCATCGGCACCGCAGTGCAACGCATCGCCAACCAGAAACTCCACATCGGAGGGGCTGTACAATGCATTTCTACCCCTAAACTCCACATCAGAACTTCTGCGTGGTTCATCTCCATCTTAGAACTTCACAACGCCATCCACAGCCCTCCCGAAACCAAAGCTGTGCAACACATCCTCAATGTAAGCTTTCACATCACAATATCCTTGTCAAAGGCATCCTAGATTATGATGCTTGACTCTGTATTGGAAGCCCCGCAACTTCTTTGGAATAGGCCACTGTGCAACACATCTCAACGCATCTTGACTCAAGACTTTGCATTGCCAGGACCTCATCAAAGGCATCCATGACAACAATGCAGGACAACACATAGCTTCGTAGCTCCTAGGAAGCACTGCTGCATGACAGACCCTCGACACAAGACTCTGCATCACTCTACAACTATGCTTTAAGGTACTCTTTCTCAGCTAGCCTAACTGGCCCATGCTCCATTGCAGTCAGCTTGAAGTTGTGACTTTGTCCCAGTCCAGGGTGACCAGATAATCACAGCTGGCCCTTTGTGCTTTCTAGTGCAATTTCCTCTCAAAACGCTGCATATCTCTGGTTCTACTGATCAGACTTGTGTAATTTTGGTCTTAAATTCTTAATTACATTTTAATCTATGTATCTGAATTGCTGTGACCTTTTAGTTCTGTTGTGTTACACTTTAGTAATGTTTGAAGTGCTGCTTAAATACTTTACACATTACCTCTAAGTTAAACCTGACTGCTCTTTCCCAAATTACCAGAGGGTTAGGCACAGCTTAATTTGGGGCTTGCTTGTGGCTTCACCCTGATAGGGATTGTGGTTGCTGCTTGAGTAGGGTTTCACCCCCTCCACCAGTGACAACATTTCTTATATATAGTTGAGAATTGCCTGAGTTTTTTATATTCAATTTAGATCCAGAAACTCACTGAAACTGTGAAATCATCTCTTTGGTAAAAGGCAATACCTTCTTCTATATTTTCACTAAATAAAGCTTTGTCATCCATATAAGCAGTAACTTTAATACAGTATCTACTGAACTCAACAAACTCCACATTAGGGGTCTAAATATAGCATGACCCTTAATGGTAAACCATTGCCTCTTTTGAGATAATACAAGACTGGTGCCTAAATGGCTGTCCTGAAATTGTCTGTGGGGGAAAGACTTCACATTGTGAACCTTGGCAATGCTTTGAAGGTGAATTGGATATCAATATGGAAGCCAAGTGATTTTGGAGACTTCGATGAGACGTGGTGTGAATCCTGCCAGAATCATGTCAACTAGTTGTTTCTGTACCTGGATTTGCTTGCTAGCATTGGTAGTGACAAAAAAGTCCATGTTGGTAGTGTTCAGCTTGATGCATACCCTAGAAATACAGGTATGAATGGTAGAAGAGGCAGTTCTGCAGCTGGCCAATGTTGTGGTCAGGGCTGGTTGTCATCTGCCGTCTGGTAGATGCTGATATTTATGTATGCCAAAAATGGTGCCCAGCATCCATATATAAAATTGAAGATCATTGGTGAGAGAATGAGTCGTTGAGGGGAACTGCATGTGATGGAGACGGGCTTGGATCTAGATAAGCTCATCTGGTCTGGTCGCGTTTACCAGGTACTCTTTGTACCACTGTTGGTTGTTGCTGTTAGATGCAATTGAGAGGGAGAGGTTGGTTAGCATGGCTAGATGGTCAGTGCTGTTTAGCTCCTCGGATAGGTCAGGTAGGACAAATAGATAGGCTTCACAGTTATCTGTGGCTTTGAGGGCATCTTCTATTACTCTTGTGGTTGTTGTCTCTAAGCTGCAAATGGGCCTGAATCTAGATTGGCATTTCAGTAGGAGGCTGTAGAGTTCAGTTCTATTGTGAAACTGGTTAATGATGGCCTTCTCCATGATCATTATAAGAAGACTAGATGTATCACTGGGAGGCAGCTGGTGATGTTGTCCAGGTTTGATATTGAGAAGCAACACAATGTGACCAGGTTTGTCTCGTCCACTAGTCCTTTTAAGTTTTTATTGAAGTAGGAAGAGAGTGGTCCAAGAACAGCCCCAATCTTCTCACACTCCCACCCACTCAACCAGGAGAAAAAAAAACTAAACACAAAGTGGGATTGGTAAGGGAGCAACTGGGATTTACTAAGTCAAATTATTTCCAATCCCCAATTCTGGGGTAGTTTCATACAGCTTCTTCATCTCACAATGTTTCTATCTCTATGAATAGCATTGCAAAAAGATTTTCTTCTTGGACTAAGAAAAAATCCAAACAGCGGAAAATAGACATTTCCTATTTTAGTGGTCCATACCTTCACACAATTTTTTGGGGGGATACAGATATGAAATCCATGAGCGATCTCAGAAGCTATATATTGATGAAAAGTAGACAAAATTATGATTTCAGCAAAAGCTTATTTGCGCAGATTTCTCAATGATTCCACAAAGAACTCGCTGTTGAACTCAAACATTTGTGGAAGCAAGTGGGAAAATAAGTAAACAAGGTTTTCAGTCGTGATGTTTTGCACAGGCGTCAGATCCATAAACATAATATATCATTACTTTCATAAAACCCTTCCTGTAACAAAGATTAATAGTGTTTGCAGGTTATTGATAATCCAACAATACCCAGGGCCATCAATCAAGCCATGGTTTGTGATTGTCAGGCCCTAAAATTAGCTACATGTAATATATAAAAGAGATCTGGAGAATTATTCAACAATTGAAGCAGAAAACCAAAGTCAGCAAGACTGAGTCACTTTCATTTAATGACAGGACATTGTTATCCTATAAAAGCACTGAAAATTAAGCTTCTGAAGTTGAGAAGTCTATTAACTTGACTCAGGGATTCCTGACCATTCTGCATGCCTGCAATTGGATTTTAATTCAATACAGAAGCTCACAGTGTCTCGTCGTGAGAATACACCTGTTCTCAGCTCTGTAATGTCTTCATTGCCAAGCTGCTCTCTAGAATTTTGCTGTCCACTCTTCTTGTTTCAGCTTGCCTTCTGCCTTGATTGCTTGCAATTAATTTCTTTGCTGGTTGAAGGACTACTTTCTCCTCACTTTACCTCTTATTCCTCAACCTTGGGTGGTGCAATGTTCACTTTTCAAATCTGTCATTAAATCATCCATTACTCTTGCTATTTGTGGTTGCCTCTGATTAGCGACTTGCCTTTCCTTCAATAACCAGCCAACACAGCCCCAGTAAACAACCATCTAGTTTCTTCAGCCAGTCTTTAACAGTGCCTACTTTCAATGAACTTACTGGTTTACATTTCAGGTAGCACTCTCAGTCCACAAGTGAAAATCATCACGCTCACCCTCTGTAGTCTTTGACAGTCATGTTTTTTTTTTTTAAATGATACCGACAATACATCCTCTAATAATGAAAAATCATTTTTTAAATCTGTGGATGACTGACAGCCTTGTATTTGTGAAGTGCACTCACAATTTAAGGTCAGTGGGCATGTGTACCACTCAAAGGTCTGCAGTACCCATAGAGTCAAATGCTCTGACCCAGTATTTTTTCAATGTCTTTTTATGGCATTAACTTTTACTAGCAAGATAAAACATGGAGAAAATCATTAGATAGTAAACATATAATATCATCTTTCATTGCTAAACTTCACTTAATTAAGATGGTACACCACAAGTGTGAGTAGGCGTATTACTAGGACAGTGTTTTTAGGTTTAGGGAATCCAAAAACACACAATTGTGCAAAGCACAAGAAAGAAGCTTTGAAGTAGGCTTAAATTATTGGATGTGGTTATCTGTAGTACTTGGGAATGGGGTGGGCTGTTAATGAGCGAAACCTACCAATCCTAAACATTTCTGAATAACGACATGCAGGGAGTCCATGGTTGTCTGGCCTGCACAGGTGTCATCACATTTTCTTATCCAGAATGCCATGAAATATCAAATATTGGTTCGAAAACAGGATATCCTCAACTTTCTGTGATGGAAAGTTCTTGAATTTGTGGGGAGCAGCAAAGTCGCACCAACAAGTGTTTCTTCCCTTCTGTTGATAAAAAGTACTTCATATATGTGGATCAGTTCATCGAAATGGACAGAAGCAGGTCAAAACTGTGACCATGTGAAGCCTGTAAAGTCAGTCAGTCAAATAACTTTATTCGGCAATTGCCATAAAAGTACAAGCCAAGACACATTTCCCAATCTATAAATAGTAAAATAAAACTTTAAAACCATTACTGGAAGCACCAGATGAACATCCAATCTGAAACCCCTTAACATACATAGATAAATATACTAGACATGATTAAAAATCACAAAGTCAGAAAAGTACAAATGTTAGCGTTAAAAAGATATACTATACGTACATAAAATATTTAAAAAGGAGTAGGCCTTTTCCTAATACGTAAAGAAGCTGTGACAAAGTCTAATACATGGTGACAAATTTGGATATTAGGCAATCTCTGAAGGTATAGCAGGGCTTCCTTATAATGAATAGGTCTAAAAAGACGTAACGTGGGTAAAATAAAGGCCCCTCTAGGTGCAGCATATAAAGGGCAAAAAAGAAAAAAATGCAAAGTGCTCTGGGTTGATTTGGAGTCACAGGAACAAAGTGGTAAATCCTTTTTCCAGAAACATGGTTCAGGGAAAGCTACCTTAAAATGAATTAGATTAAGTCTAAAAAGTGTTAAAAAGGAAATTATTCTAAAACTTGAAAACCAAGACAAATAGGGTTCAAGGCATGGAACAGTCACAATCCGAGAATAAGAATCGAAAGATTTCAATTTCAGGGAACTATAAAATCTCAGCTCTGATATGTGCTTGGAATAAGTAGACTTCAAAACAGACCTAGAGTTTGTGGTTAATAGATGGGGATCATCAAACATATATCTAAGCCCTAGGTTCTCAAAGGAGTTTTGCAGAAACATAAGCCAGGGAATCCTATTTGAGTATTCCAATTGAAGACAATCAGAGATACAGTCTTGGACCAAACTTGCCATAGGGTTTGACCAACATTTGATCCACAGCAGTAGGGGAGCCATAAAGACCCTGTCCTCCAAAAAGCACTGACCCAGTTCTTCATGGCAGATTATGTTTGCGGTGCATTTTGGAACCAACAATAATCTGCGCAGGAATTTATTTTCTACACTCTGAAGAGACGGTATTTTATTATAGCCCCAGACGCCTGCCCCATAAAGGACTGATGCAGTGCATTTGGAATTATAAAGAGTTTTCAACTGAGCAGGGGGTCTGTGACCTAGTTTATTTGAAAAGCGAAAAATTGCTTCATTGTTCCTTATCAACTGTTGGAGCTTAAAATTAATGTGTGTCTTCCAGGACAAAGAAGAACTCATGTACATGCCTAGATAACAAAATTCTTTGACCTTATTAAGAGTGTGCCCTCCCATAGAAAATAGTTTAGACTTTGTATTGCGTGGGCCACAAGTCATAACAAAAGTCTTGGGGTAATTTACTTTCAGATCCAGATTCAGCATAAAATCGTAAAATGCATCCAGTAGTCCCTGTAAACCGTTTGCAGTACGGGCAATTAAAACTGCATCGTCAGCGTATAATAAAACTGGAAGGTGTCTCTGACCCATCTTCGGTATGTCCTTTGCATGTTTTAAAAGTGAATCATAGAGCCCATTTATATAAATCAGAAAGAGAAAAGGGGCTAAGATACATCCCTGCCTTACGCCCCTAGTTGACGGGATGGGGGAGGTTCTCTGCCCATGTGAGCCGACCTGAACAGAAATTGTTAGGTCTGTGTGTAGGCGTTTAATAAGCTCCAATAGAGGCGGATCACAGCCTAAGGCTTCCAAAATTTGCCATAACTTTGACCTATTAACCATATCAAAGGCACTGGTTAGATCAATGAAAGCCATGTGAATAGACTCTTTTTTGACTGTCACATATTTGCTGAGTAGCAGCTGCAAGTTTAAAACTTGCTCAACTGTGCCTACACCAGGTCTAAAACCAAATTGAATAGGGGATAAAATCTGGGCCTCGGACACCCAGTCTTCTAACCGGGACAAGATCACACTACCTAAAATCTTTGCCGTCGAATCAATAAGAGAGATTGGTCTGTAACAGGAAGGATCTTGTCTATTACCTTTTTTAAAGATAGGAACAATAATGGCCGATTTCCATGAAAGGGGCACATTACTGTTTACCACACTATTCAAAACATTTGTAACTAGAGGACCCCAAAGATCAATTTCTGATTTAAAAAGATCAGCGGGAACCCCATCGGGGCCGGGAGCTTTTCCCTGCCTTGATCTATTAATAGCATTATTGACCTCGTGTAGGTCAAAAATAATGTTTGGGGCCTTAGTTTTGGGATCTAAATTGAAAAGTGCAGAAGGATTTACATGCAAATTCTCATAGGTTCCTGAACAGAAGACTTTCCTAAAATGAGTTAACCAGACATCCTCAGTAATGAGACAGTCATCGGCCAAAGAGTGGTGACCAGAAAAGTATGAGTGATTAATCACTTTCCAAAATTTAGAAGTGTCCTTCTGCTCAGATGCAGCCAAAAGATCGCCCCAGGCCCTGGACCTAATTTCTGATTTCCGTTTGTCAATGGCAGCCTTATAATCAACTCTGGCTATTTTAACTAATTGACGGGAGAGAGGAACTGCTTTAAGTGCATCTTTGAGTTTTTTGTGGGCAGATGAACACGCGGAGTCGAACCATCTGTGGGCCGCCGGCCCCTTCGCAGGCCTGTCCACCGCCAAGGCGCGTGAAATGTCAGTGCTTAAAAATTCAAATTCACGCACTATGCGGTCAGAATCTAACTGCTGGGAGAGACACATATGAATCGAGTCCGACCTACTTCTTACAATTTCCTGGTTAAAAAGTTTTGGATCTATTTTGTCCCATTTTAAACGTATGCCACAGTTTGGATTATAAACAGTAGCAGCGCTCAAGCTTTTATTATTGGGTGCCTGAATAATTTTTAGGTCCAATATAATACTAAGGGGGTTATGATCACTCGCACAGTGGGGCGTAATCTTGAATTCTTGAATTACGTAAAAATCAGAGGAGCTGATAAGTATGAAATCGATAATACTCCCCCTCAAATTCCCTGTAAAGGTTGGTATATTGCAGGCGTCAGGGGCCAATTTCTCGGTAACATGGACCAAGTCAAATTTACAAGTAAAAAGGTTTAAGGCATCTCCTTCAGATGTATGGTTAAAATGAAATACTGACTCTCTGCCCTCAGCAGGAAAGGCACACAGGTCCATGTGTTCTTTGCTGCACAGAGGAGTGTTGAAATCGCCCACCCATATAATAATTAGGTCACTATTCTGCAAAGCATGTGAAGAATCTATAAAATCCGTTACCTCTTCCAAATGACCCATAAGGAGGCCCCGAGGGATATTGTTATAAAAGTTTAAAATAAGGATATCCTTTTGGCCACAAATAGAGACTAGGACAACCATAAAATAAAGGGAAGACCAGATTAAAGACACTTTTAAAAGCGGGAGATGTACGGAAACGAGAACTAAGAGGCCGCCACTAGCTCTCCCCATCTGGGAGGTTAATGCCGGCTGACACAAAGAGGTGAAACCGTTCAGGAGGAACGTATCTTTGGACCAGGTCTCCTGTAGACAGATTATATCGTAGGAGGAAATGAAGCTCTTCCAGTCCGAATTGTCAGATTTGGATCGCAGCCCTGCTATGTTCCAGCTAAGCAGAGTTAATGGTCTAGACACAGGACATGACATTAGAACTTTAGTATTTATAGGAGCTTTCAGGTCCAAATCAGGCTTTCCTGTGTCCCAGATACATTCAGCGTGGACATTCCCAGCCTTTGGTCTCTCCTTTTTAGAAGAACAGGGGTGGGTCACCGATAGTCAATCGTTCAGGTCAAGGTGACTGAGAGTCGAGAACCGGTTGCTAGAGGGTACATTTACCTGCCTTTCAAAATCTGTTCTGCGAATACTAGAATTAGTGACAATGCGGTTTGGTAGGAGCACAGGGTCGTAAAAATGATACAGGGGATGTATTTGAATCCTGTTAGTTGACATTTTACAGTAGTCCAAATTGGTCAAAAAATTGTCTACTGAACGAGGATTAGCAAAATTTAAAACAACATAGTCTCCCTCCTCCAATACTTTGGAGTGTCCTACCCTCCTCACTCTTCGGGCCATGAGAATCTTATCATTGTGGAAACAATTGGATTTGAAATTGAAGTTCAACCAGTGACCAGCTTTTCTAATTAGGGAGTGGGTATCTTCTTGTTTGGAGCACTCCAGAGGAGGAACATTTGAGAGAACCAGAACGTACGGGTTGCAGGCAGGTGGTAAATGTAAAAAGTCTGCATGGTTAGTAAGTTTAGTAGGATCTTTGTCATGCGTTCTAGAGGAATAAACTTCCCTTATCGGCCCTGATGCAGGGTTGTCAGCGAAAGGTCCTTGACCAGAGACGGTTCGTGGATCAGGCAAAAAATTACTTACTCCTTGGGGTACCAAAGTAGGGGGAGGAGTAGACTGATGTGCTGGTTCGGGGCTATGAAGTATTCCCGTGCATAAAGGACCTGGTTTTAAAAAACTAGATAAAAACCTGGTCACATCGTTACAAAAGCAATCGAGCTTCCTAGCGATCAAGGTGGAAATTTTTGCCTCAAGAGTTGCGCAAAAGGATTTGAGTGTCAAGTCAATAAAACTAGAAAGATCTTCAGGAGCATCCTTACTCGGAGGGCATTCGGGGAAGGAGACCAGGGGGATTGGGGGTTGGTCACTATGGGCCAGGGAGGTAGGTAGATTCTTATTGGAGCCCAGGGCCTTTTTTGTATTTTTGAGCTTTTTCCCGGCTCTCCTCTTCTTCAAAGGGGGAGAATCGGCCTGAGAGCAAGAGCTTTCAGGAGGAGGAATAGCTAAAAGGAGAGAAGAATTAATTTGGTCGGTAGTGGGGAGTATATCGGCGCCCAACTGGCTGGTATTCAGAGGCGAGATCAGTGATGAAGGACCAGTCCTTGGAAAAGTGGAAATATGGATGGTAGGTTCCAAGGGGGGGTGTTGAACAGTACTTTGGACAGCCCCAATCCTTTCTTCTACATGTTCAAGTTCGGATTCAATGGCCCCCATCACAGAAGATAAATAACTAGTAATGGAGGACTGAAGGGAGCTGGACCCGGCTTCCCCCTTCTGAACATTAGACTTTCTTTTCCCCATATTTGATAACAAACTCACACAGTATCTGAAACAGCACCCCGATGGAGATTCCACAGGCAGAAGAAGTAGACGTTAGGGGGGGGGCCCAGCCCGGCCTCTTCCGGTTGATGACGGGCGAAGGACGGGCCCGCCCTTGGCCCGCGCGCGTCCCGCGCAGCGGGAGCGTGACAGAAATATAAAGGGCTCCTGTCCCTCCTCTGCTCACAGCGCTTCCCGCGACGGCGGGAGCGCGACAGAAATATAAAGGGCTCCTGCCCCTCCTCCGCTCACGGCGCTTCCCGCGACGGCGGGAGCGCGATTTCAAAATTAAAGGGCTCCTGCCCCTCCTTCACTCACAGCGCTTCCCGCGACAGCGGGAGCGCGACAGAAATATAAAGGGCTCCTGCCCCTCCTCCGCTCACGGCGCTTCCCGCGACGGCGGGAGCGCGATTTCAAAATTAAAGGGCTCCTGCCCCTCCTTCACTCACAGCGCTTCCCGCGACGGCGGGAGCGCGACAGAAATATAAAGGGCTCCTGCCCCTCCTCCGCTCACGGCGCTTCCCGCGACGGCGGGAGCGCGATTTCAAAATTAAAGGGCTCCTGCCCCTCCTTCACTCACAGCGCTTCCCGCGACGGCGGGAGCGCGACAGAAATATAAAGGGCTCCTGCCCCTCCTCCGCTCACGGCGCTTTCCGCGACGGCGGGAGCGCGATTTCAAAATTAAAGGGCTCCTGCCCCTCCTTCACTCACAGCGCTGTAAAGTCAATAAAGTGTCAATGTGGTCAATGTTTATGCCTATTCCTGTCCCAGACTTAGGCCACCTAGATATGTGGGGTACCATTTTCATCAAGAGAAGTGTGAAATATGTCATTTGCAAAAAGTTCTGGATTTTTCATGAATTGAAACTTTGTTTATATGAATCATATTTAAAAAAGACTTGGACCCAAATACTGCAGTTATTCTACTTTAGAATCATTACCTGGTGTCTACTGTATGGATTCTTGGTCAAGCCATTTGAAAATCCACACGTCTGGTACTCACACAGGACATCATACAGACCTCCGTGGGTCTATCCTTAACAAGAATATGCTCCCACCTGAGGAAAACGGAGGGAATTATCATGTTGTGGGGAAAAGTGCTAAAACTCTATCATGTTCACTGCATTGACCTCACCAGCCAATCCGAGTGAGGAAGGTTTGGCACCCAACAATAAGCATCTTAGGATGTGTACATGTTGAAAATATCACTTTTTTGTGTTTTCTATCAAAGGGGTGACAGCTGCTACCAAGTGACAGGTACCCTAAACTGCATTTTGCTTTCAGTTACTTTTGAACATTTGTGAATGCAATGTGACAAAGTTTATTCCTGTGGGCATTCCAAACTCATTGAAAATGTACAAATGTCTGAAACTCCTACACTCAGTAATGGAACACAGACATGGGTAAATGCTAGACAAAGATATGTTTCTGAGTGAGGAAATCTTGAGTGAGCTACCATGTTTTTTTGGAAATATTGCTGAAAATTGGACAAACATCATGTTAATTGATCAATACGTTCTCACCACCAGATAATCAGGGCTAGTGATGTCTGCCTTCCACCAATGGATACCTTGAATTGTTCAGATTCAGATGGTATATAGGGGCAGAGTTGCTAAGAATTCATGCAATGCAGTGCAGCAAAGCAAGATGCACGAATGGGAGACAGCTGAAGGGTGCCATATTTACAAATATATGCCACTCCAGTTTTCTCCAAGCACTGGTGCACTTGTGGTTACCTAGTACCAACACAGGCCCCTAGGTGCCTTGCCGCAAGAGTCCTTGCATTACAGGCAGGATTGTATTTGTGCAGGAAGTGGTACCAGAAGCATTTTCCCCTTTCTAGATCCAGAATGCAGCATGCATAGAAATTTAAAGTAACAAGAACATATTTCTCCTCATTACCCCTTTCTGTGGTAGGCGCACTGATTTCACACAATTCCAGCTTTAGAAACCATAATTAATCTGGAATTGTGTGAAATCCATTGGTGGGTGCCCAGGAATGCCTGTGCTCCACCCAGAGAACTCCTACAAGTAAGAAATGTTACGCAATGCAGCACAAGTACATAAGGAACAGAGTACATTTTTGAAACACATCATCATTAGAAAGAGCTATGTGCAATGTGGTTTGAATTGCCCAGTGGCTGAATAGATCCTAACATATACTGAACTAATCCAAATTATGTGTGAGTATTGATTGTCACATCTCTTAGGCAACCTTTAAAAGTTAGCATGCGGTTAGTCATAGTTAGAAGTGCTGCTTGAAGAATATGAATGGATGTTTTTTTCTTGAAAGAGACAGGCTTATTTGACTGTGTGACAATATTTGCATCCACTGCCCATGATTGGGAACTATCTGACTGAGCAAAACATTAATTTACAGGCTATGTGAGTTATGTATGAGTAAATATTTTTAGAAGTCTAGAACCATATTTTAGGAACCTCAAAAGTGGCTTTATATTTGTTAAAACATACATTTCACCATGTGAGTTCACCCTGCAGGTGCCGATGGCTTTTATGAAATCCATTCATAGACCCACATTAGCTGCGGCTCGAATTCCAATTGAAATCTGAATTGTATGATAATTATCACATCTCACAGTTTTCCCCTGTAATCTTTCAGCAGGTCAAGCCTGTTGAAATAAAGTGAGTTAAAAGGCTTAGCAAAAAAGGCAAAATATGCCTTCCTAATGGTATGCCTGACTTCAAAATTCAGAGTAGGGTGTACTCAGTGCTTAATTGGGGCTGGGGTTTTTGGATGCGGGGCACCAGCACTTATTTTTAAAGACCGGAACTTAGTTTTCTGCATCGGGCATTTACTGTGACAAAAACGACACATGTGGGAAAGGTGGAGAAAGAGAAAAACGAAAAATCGTCACAAAGGGAGAAAGCAGAAAGCTGCAAGAGTGAGCTGAGCAGGGAGTGGCTGTACGTGGCTTAAAAAGGCCCAAGATGGCTGGCTCATTTAAATGCAGCAGCCTGTGTTTCAAAAGAGAGTTTGGGCACCGGTACATTTTTATTTACCAGTTAAGCACTGGATGTATTTAACCTGTTCAATAAATATCCCATTCTGGACATTACTAAATGTGATCAATGTCCCACCTTGTTCCTCACAACTTGTAATCAATGCATTGCCTATTATCAGCTACTGGTCTTCTGGTAAAAGGTATACTTCATTTGTTGGAATAAGTAGTGTCCAACTAATTAAGAGAGTTAACTGTTTGAGTAGTTAAACAGCTAAGTTTGATGTTGTTACAAATGTTTCAATTTTGGCCACACAATGGCTCATTTGAAAATAAAAGTTCTCTTTGGAATTTATGAAAGTGGTGAAAGTGGTGACTCATATTTTATAAGACTTTTCTCAGCATTGAATTTTGTAACAAAGCATAGATTACTGTGAATCATAAAATGTTCAGAGAGCTTTCAGGAAGGTTAAGGAAATTTGATATATAATCACTAAGTTCGTATGTACGTTTGTTAAAATTGATGATTTATTGGTGGCAACCAAATACTAATTAAAATTAGTATTGTCAAGGTGAATTTAAGATTGGAATTAGTGTTATGATATTGATGGGTGTGTTAGTGTACGTATATATTTTTGAATGTGAGTAAATGGGAGTATGAATATATGTACGAGTGAATGTATGAATGTATAGTGACAGAAAATTTATGGTTGTGTGAATGACTAGTGAATAGATGATGTCGAATAAGTAAGTGGATGCTTCAGTAGAAACTGGATGAGTAGGGGCATGCGTGAGTGAATGACTGCATGGGTAATCGGTGGTTTGGTGAGCGAATGGAACTAGCTAGACATAATAACTTAGGGCCTGATTCAGAGTTTGGTGGATAGGGTACATACTCCATCACAAATGAGATGGAGTTGTAACTTATTACCCTGCCCACCAAACTCTCAGTATGCCCACCCTGTTCAGGTAGACCGATAGCTTTCCATCTGCAGGGAACTTGTTGGCTCCATCAATGAAACGCTTACTCTGATGGCCTGATGGAGCGGTGAAAACCAAAGTAAGGGCATCACACACTAGTCCTTTTTAGAGATTATAGTCTGATATCTTTTTTAATAGCCTGTCACCACCAGGGGACACCTGGTGGGGACAAAAAGAAAAATTAAAATAATGACCAGCATACCCGTTTTGTGGATGGCTGTCAACGCTGACAGACACTGTCCACTAAACTTTTGAATCCTTAAGAGGAACCTCCATGACAGTGGCCCCACAGAAGGTACAGAGATCACCACTGGGCTATTCCATCAAGGTGAAGAATGTAATGCCCTCCACAACCTTGCCAAGAGATTAAAGACTACCATAAACTAAATCAGTTCCACACACAATGAATGTTTCCTAAATTACTGTGTTATTTAATGTCAATGCAGTTGCTTACTGACCATCTTTCAAAAGTGCTCTACTGTAACAGGTTCTGCTCCTGTTCTGTTTGGATTGTTGGTGTTAAGGTTTTATTGAGACAGTTGAGAGTAGATGGAGATGGGAAGTCGGCGTTGAGGCATTTTGTGATTGTAGAGTGATTGTTTTACTTTGGATACAGCTTTTTAATTTGTTTCCTGCTCCATTTCAGCTTTCATTTGCTTTAGTAATTTGCTTCCTGCCCAAAAGCCCTGCCTGGGACACACATCCTTATAAGCCTCTTTCCAATGATCTGCGGCTTGCCCTTCCAGATAAACTGTGCCACGATTTGGACTGTGTGGCCAAATGGGGATGGTATGTAATGGGTTGAGACTTCTCTCTAGGAAGTGTGAGCTGTGAGATGTCCAATGTGTGTGAACTATGGAAGGATGCCTGATACTACCATGATCCTTAAACTTGCCATCGTAGAAACATGAAAGTGCTTTATATAGAAGGAGACATTACGGCTCAAAATGGATGTATGAGGGAACAATGCATGTGTATATCACGCATGCCTTTACAACACAGTATCTATAATGACCACGTCTTTATCATACATGTCTTTACCACACATGCCTTTACAACACATTTAGCTGTAAAAGCATATTTGTTAAAGGAACATGCATGTTAAATTCTCCCCCGCCCTGCTCCCTACAACTGACGCCATACACCGCCCGCCCAAGCCCTTAAAACTGCCCCTTCCATCCCTTACCCTGAGCCCTAACCTCCTGCCCTACCCTGCCCTGTCCTAAAACCTACCCGCCCTGTCATAAAAACAATGACCAAGTGACCAACGTCGATATCGTTCTCAGGACTGGTCTGGGAGAAAGCATGAATGTTGCAACTTGCAACTTGAGACTGGAGAAGGCAACAAAACTCCTGATAGCATGGTGATGGGTGTTACCTAACTGATTTATGCAGTATTAACCAGTATGCTTACAGATTGATTTCAGACACTTTTCTTTAGACTTTGAGAGGTACATCTCTCTGACTTTTCTTCTTGTCCCTTCGCTTTGCTGAGTGTGGCTTAGGCTAACACTTAACTTTCTAGAAGACTCTTGACCGAGCTTCCGAAATGTTGATGCCTTCCCTACATGCATGAGCATATTTTTCCTTTGCTACTAGTTTTTCTAGAGCCCCACTTTTTGAGATTTCCTTAGATGTAGAAATCTTGATAAATTTAGGGTTTAAACTAGATGGCTTTAGATATTACTCATGTGTATGAGAGAAATTCAGAGATTGTTCTCTGAACATTACTTCTTATTGCTGATTTTCTGTATTGATGTAACCAAACTCTTGAGTTGTCATATGCTAATTTGCCTAAACCTCTACAGGAAATTGTTTTATCCTGTTGTTTTACTGTACCTCTACACTATGGGGGTCATTCTGACCCCGGCGGTCAGAGACCGCCGGGGCCAGGGTCGGCGGGAGCACCGCCGACAGACCGGCGGTGCCCCGCAGGGCATTCTGACTGCGGCGGTTCGGCCGCGGTCAGATGCGGGAAACCGGCGGTCTCCCGCCGGTTTCCCGCCGGTTTCCCGCTGCCCTGCAGAATCCTCCATGGCGGCGGAGCACGCTCCGCCGCCATGGGGATTCTGACACCCCCTACCGCCATCCTGTTCCTGGCGGGTCTCCCGCCAGGAACAGGATGGCGGTAGGGGGTGCCGCGGGGCCCCTGGGGGCCCCACAAAGTATTTCAGTGTCTGCTTTGCAGACACTGAAATACGCGACGGGTGCCACTGCACCCGTCGCACCTTCCCACTACGCCGGCTCAATTCTGAGCCGGCGTCCTCGTGGGAAGGTTTATTTGCCCTGGGCTGGCGGGCGGCCTTTTGGCGGCCGCCCGCCAGCCCAGGGCAAATCCCAAAATACCCTCAGCGGTCTTTCGACCGCGGAGCGGTATTTTGGTGGGGGAAGTCTGGCGGGGGGCCTCCGCCGCCCGCCGGACTTAGAATCACCCCCTATGTTTTTGAGATTTGTTTATAATAACCTGACTGTTAACTTGTAATAAATCCTTAACTTTATTTCCAGTTTGGGTCCTTATTGTGTGACCTAATTGGTTACACTGTGAATTAATGTTGATCTGGTTGAAGAGCCAACCCCCTACATCTTGCCTTTGGATGCAATAAGACCCCTCACCTAAGGATTTCCGAAAGAAGGGCCAAAACACTCCATCAAATCTATGCAATAGTTACTGTCGAGATGGGCCACTCACCTGAAAAGCAGGATGTCTGCAGGGGCGATGGTATGCCCTCCGACCTCCTGGAACACCTCTCTGCACTTCCTGGTGGACACAGAAACCCCGGCAGGTGTCCCAAAAGGAAAGGGGGAGTGGAAGAGAAAGAGACAAACCACTGCCACGTCTTGCCGGTCCAGCTAGGCACCCTGTATCTTTGGGGGGGGCAGGTCATTGTTGACAGAGTGATAGTAGAGTTAGTGCACTCAACTTCCTTGAAACTGAATCTCTCTTTCTGATATGGGCACGGGATCAGTTGAAGAACACCGGGATGCTCCAGCACTTTTCTTGGATAACAACTGCTGGCACAATTACTAACACTGCATTACCAAAAACCCAAACTGAGTCCCATAACAATAAGCACTGCGACACTAGGGCTGGCTTCCCAGAGATTCACTGTTGCACACTACAATTAGAACTGTGGTTGCACTAATCATGCACACGAAAGACAAGCAAGGGCATTAATTATATCACATATAACTTTCCTGCATGCATAGGGTTAAACTAGAAGGAACAAAAACAATCCAAGAAATGCAAATGTCCACTCTGGGTTTAATGAGTTAGGATGGCACAGTTTGGTTTGGTTTCACTGTGTGTGTGAAAAACCCTTCAAAAGCAAATTCCTCAAACCTGAAACACAGGCATGAATGACACAATTTAAATCCAAGAGTTATGCTGTTAGGGAAAGAAAAGTCACTTCAACGCTCTTTTTAAAATTGCACTGTTACTTTTTGTAGTGCTTGAGCTGAAGGAGATTTCCTGAAGCACATTTAGACAAGTAACTACAATAATAATGTAGAATGTTCAGAAATGTGTTTGTCTCTTCAAGATATGCACTTCGCCGAAATACGAGGTCTGAAATACACCAGCTGTTTTATGAAAGCACGGCACTCAAAGAACAAACTCCCTGGAGAATACTAGTCACTTAGCTGCAGTCTTTTCCAGAGTGCTGGACGAATGCCTGGTGTCAGCTGGTACAGGAACGAAGAAAAGAATTGCCTCAAGTCCTGAATACGAGGATGACAGTAGGGGCTGGACTGCCAAATCAGATGCTGAGATCAGGAAGCAAAACAAAGCTAAGCAGGGAGGCATTCTTCACTTTGCTATTTATAGCCAATCAGGAAAGCAGTTGAGTTTCCACATGTGGATGAGTCACCATGCCCAATTAGAAGCACATGTCTACACCTGCTCACATTTTCAAACAAGCATTGGTAAAAAAAGCAAGCATTGATAAAACCAATTGTGTAAGACAGCACATTATGTTTACTTAGAAACATGAAGGTTTAACCAAGAACAGAGATACGATTTAACCCTAATCCCTGGGGATGCTGACAGATAACTCAGGAGGCACCTTGGGGATTCCTGACAGTTACTATTGAGACAGCTGCATAGAAAATATAGGGGACTAAATAGGTCTTTGAGACCAGGGATTCATAATTCTAGGTATGTGCCTCAAAGTTCCAAATGCTATATGAAGTAATGCAATACATTAGTGTCGAAATTGTTACCAATCGTCTTCAAAAAAGAAAAACATCTAGTAGAATTATTTAATATAAACTTCCAAAATCGCAAGGTATCTAATTGGTGTATGTATACATTCAATTTTGTTGTTTTCACAATGATGTGTATACACGAGTGGTGGATCCCATTTTTGATGCACCAGCTGCTAATTGATTTAAAGTATACAAAGCGTGCTGAATAGAATGCTTGAAATAATCTCAGCCACTGGTATCAGTCTTGACTTTGCTTCAGTTGGAATAATTATCAGCTAGGTAACTAAAGCATTCTATCCATCCCTTTTTTGCATACTTTACTGTTGCCCTAAGTGGGATGTGGATGCCCAAAAATGGGTCCCATGCACACTGTGCCACTGGAGCTAAGCTGTACCTAGCTGATGAGCAGTAACTAGGATGAAAATGATCCTAGGGTGTATGTGTTCCAGTTTAGAGTGGCCCTAACCTGGCTGTTCAGGCTGACTCTTCCCACTGGAGCATGGGTCCTGTCCTCTCTATGCCACCGGATTGAAGCTAGCCTGACTGATGAGGGGTGATTCCCCCAAACTGGTCCCATGATACTTGTTGTCAATTCAGGGAGGAAATGGCCTGGACGTTCGGGCGGAACTGTTGCCTTGGGGAGCAGGGTCAAGACTGAGGGCTGGGTCCAAACTGGAATGGCATAGCAAGCAAAAAACAATGGATTTAGGCCCAGATCTGTAACTAGGGGTGAATGCTTGACATTGTTCAGCATTCCATCCATTATCTGTTCTTTTGAGACTAATTTGTACACAGTTAGGTCCAAAATGAGGTGGCATGGTGTGCAAAATAATGATAGAACAGAATGCAGCCCCAAGTAATTACCAGTGATTGAAATGAATTCAGGCATTTCACCATCAGTTTTTTTAAAACCTTTAGCTAATTGATTTATTGCATTGTTTAACTGTCAAATATATCACAATTTAAAAAGTAAAATTGGTGGAACACATATATATATCAAAGATAACCACTATCTTTGTTTTTATTTATACTGAGGCCCGTATTTATACTTTTTTTAGCGCCGCATTTGCGCCGCTTTTTGACGCAAAACGGCGCAAACCTACAAAATACAATGGCATTTGGCAAGTTTGCGCCGTTTTTGCGTCAAAAAACGACGCAAATGCGGCGCAAAAAAAGTATAAATACGGGCCTGAGTGTTTTGAGTAATATGCACTACATACATGAGAGTGATTTCACTTTTTCCGTGACTTGAGGGGTCTCATTCAAACTCTTCTGATAGACAGCTCCACACAAAAATCCTTGGTGTTTACTGCATGCTTAACTACAAATGTAGGGCCCTTTTTACAATGGTAAATTTGATCATACACTAAAGTTGAATACCTAATTTACCTTCTCCATGCCTGTCAGCAAATCACAAGGGACTATTGGAAGATGTAATCCCATTTATGGGGGCTGAGTTCTCTGTCACGAGTGCTGCGATCAGGGGGCGTTTCAATGCACAGCTTGCTGGAAGTCCAGAAACATGGAAGTTTATCAGCATTCCCAAACTATCATTTGACCAATTGGTTGTAAGTTTACTCCGGCACTCGGCTGGTGTAACTCCCCTTCCAGCTTGTGAAGGTGAGCGGATCATCCCCACATTTGATGGGGGTCTAGGGGAAGGAATTTCTCAATGGAGATAAATAATTCTGTGAGGAGAAAAATTAATAAGTGCATTTACACAAGAGAATCCACCCCCTGTTTATGGAGTCCCCCACCATGGAAAGATCTGCGCAGGAGGGATGTCAGTCTGACTAGTCAGTGGTACACAGATACCCCTGTACAAAAGAAAATATGGTATACTGTACCTTGGAATGACAACACTGATATAGCGGATAATTTAAATAAGATAGCAGAATAATTGATACCTGATGAAGTCCTGTTGAAAGGACGAAATGCTTTGGCTATGCTTCTCACCTGTTTTATGACATTGCTAAGAAGACCTTGGTGGAAGAACATGGAGAAACCAAATGTGAGCTGACAGTCCCTTATCGAGAAACTGTTACCAGCGATGTCCAAGTGACCAAGGTCGATATCGTTCTTAGGATTGGTCTGGGAGAAAGTATGAATGTTGCAACTTACAACTTGACACTGGAGAAGCCAACGAAACTCCTGATAGCATGTATTACATTTTCCAGTTGTACATGTAACCACTTTGTTTTATATACTCTTTAGTAATCTTTAAATATTAGTTCATTTTCGGCGCACTCAGGAGGCTTTGCGGACCTCTGGGGTCCCTGGGCCACAGGTTGGGAACTCCTGTGTTAGAACGATAAAGCCTGATGTATTGGCTGTGCCAGTGATAGTTTTTCTCAGCAACAGTACATCTTTGGGCAAATCTTCAAAAGCTTTGAGCATGGCTGTATCAGGCTAGCCACCATAACAGCGCTGCATTTCCTTTCTACTTAAGAAAGCAATCTTTAACTTGAAACCTTCTTACCAAAAAAGATATCTATGAGTTGAAATGCTCCTTTTAAGGTCAAGCGTAAGCGTACAACCTCTTGTATATTTTTAATTATGCTTATACTGTGGGCTTAAAGCTATTTAATTTGTTCATGTCTGTGTCATTTAAAAATCCTTGCTTGCTAGTGGTCAGTCATGCGTATATGTTCCTTGTTTATCCTCTTTGGGAACAGGCACCAACTACTGTATAATTAGCTTTGTCGTGTTCATCTGTTATTTGGGGGATTTTTTTTCTCTTTGTTTCCTGCCCCTCTTTGATGAATCTTCCATTTTCATTTGCAGAGCATTATTGCTCTCAGCTTTACTGTAAACAAGGCTGCAAATCAGGCTGTTATTTTGGTCACATTTGTTCTTTCTTGCTCTTCACCCTCTTTCACCGTTCTCTCTCAGCTGCCTGGCTCCACCCTTTCTTGGTGTGGATTCTGTTTACCGAGTGTGCATGTCGGTGTGTCTATTTAATTACTTGTTTGCTAAGTAGCCCAAACACCACCGGAATATATTAGAGGCTTTACATAAGTACCAGCTACATTACACAAGGGCATATTCATTTTTTGTAGGCATGATGGGATCAAGTGATGTTGAGCTGGTGCCATGACTCAAACCTGGGTCCTCAGTTCCAAAGTCGGCAGCTCTAGTCATTGTGCTACACCTTCTCCCTGTACTACCACGTTTCCGTGGAGCACATGAAGCATTCCAGTTCCTTTCATTGTTACAGTGCGGCACTATGAACTTTATGTTTACTGCCTCAATTCTGTATTTAATGACTTGTTCAAACCAGTTTTTTTTGTTTAATGGTAGAGAACTAGGACTTCGCATGCAAGAGCATTCTATTTATGTGACCACCACACTCTCAGGTCGCACTTTTGAAGTTGAGGCATCAAGCAAAAGACACACAGTTTGGTGTATTAATAGATATAGCGACTGATATAAATCCATGTGATTCTGAACATGTGATCTTAAAGAAACCACAGTTTGTGGAAAATATTTCCAGTTGAAATTAAACCACGTCTGTTGTGAATAAAAAACAGGCCTTCATGTGTCTTTCTGGGTTGGATGAGGAGATGGCATGCAAGTTTGTGTGCTGGCTTAATTAGGAATCTCCCAAGTACAGTCTTTATCACTCTGCAAACCTCTGTTGTCAGAGTCCGAGTACGTCTGCATTTCGGCTCTGAAACAGGCTGAGACAAATGAGTGTTAAGTAAAGTTAGTGACAGGCCTGCTAACATCCGCATTTCAGCCAGCTACAAGCTGTTGCAAGGAACAGCGCTTCAGATTATGACACCTCGGGCAAGGGGCTTCCCAAAGAACATGCGCCCAACTGTCAAGATGTTCTTTCCACCAGCAACCCAAGGTCTACCCTGAAACTTTTTTTTTTACCTTTTGATGTTTTTTCATCCTTCCTTAATCATCTTACTGGAACCTGGCTGCTGCTTTAGCATTTGATATCAAATGCACAAAATAATAATTCCCTTTATGTTTAGAAATGAATGCTGGAAATTTATCATTCTGTTTTTACTCATTAGCATGGCAGATTTAAATTAGGATGCTAAATGGCAACATTTTCCTTTTTGGCTGCAGACAGAGGAAGAAGGTAAATGGAAGTTCTTTAGTCATGTGCAGGGCCACTAGAATTATGTGGCAGGAAAAGACCAAATTGTGAGGCAGGGTTGATCAATTTATGTGGCAAGAAAAGTCCATATATGAATTTACAATGCCAATAGCTCTAACTCAAGCAAATGGGAGACCTATTGCATTTCAAATGCTTGTTGACATCTGTATTCTGTCCACAGATCACAGACTCATGTCGGAGAATGGTTGACTCATCTTTTCATCCTTTAGCAGGTGATAAATTGAGCACCCTTACTAAAAAATCCAGTTGTTGACTGTTCCTGATTCTTTAAATCTCCAGCATATGACTCAACAACAGGTGACTGCATTTTAGTTTCTTTATGGCGACACATGGAGACGATAGTAAGTAGCATACAAAGTGGTGGAATGAAATCTAGGAAGTATTATTCACCATTTCTATAAGGTTAATACATCAGGGCTCGGCCATTGTGTAACACAAACCTCAACGTTTATTTATCTTATTTGATTTTTGTATTCATTATTTGGGGGTCACTAAAAGGTGTAAAATGATTCACTGGCAAATGGGCTTCCAAGGTTTTGATTTGCAGAAAGTGTATATGTTTCCCCGAGTTGGTTAGGCATTGGGGGTCAGTTTGTAAGGCATTTTGCGAAGCATGGAAGGTCACATTTCAGTTGCTCCTGTGCCAGCATAAATCCAGCTAGGACACCTGTGGGGCTGCAGATATGGGGGCTTCTTCTTTACAATTATGGGGTGGGGTATAATGATGATTAGACACCACTGGAATGATACTGATCATCCAAGATTAAAAAAAGGAAATGGGTGCTGGTAGATAAGCATCACTGTGAGAAGTTTATGATGTGACCTATTGATATTTGCAAACACTTTTTTGAACAGGGTCTAAGGTTAATGTACCTCCATTGTTAAAGAGAAATTATGCCAACGCCCGTTTGAAAAAGCCCTGCTTCAAGGTGTAGATAGTTTTATTGGTCATGTATCTTTAAAATACTGATTTATATTATTATCTGATCATTGAAGACATTTTTTATGTATTATTGCATATTGCTTTTAAATTTAAAAAGATAACTTGCGCGTTCTTACGTTTGAGAACAATAACATTTTTTAAACCAAGGACATCACTATCAAATGTCAAAAACGGGTAGCAAATGAAAAATAGCATTATTATTAATATCTCAGGAAAGACCTGCCTTAAGGCTAAGTTATAGTTGACCGGAGTTTAATAATGTCTGCAGACCAAAACCTCAAAAGACAGGAAATGCAACAGTCGCAATAGCACAATAGCCTTCACTCTGACTTTTGACGCATCCCCAGATTTACCAACCATGCTAAACCTGAGTGGGGACCAAAACCTTACAACTCCCTAGTTGAGGCACAATAAGTAGAAATATCTTTATTTCTTCTTGTTTTTCCTCTTTGCTCTTCATGCTGCAGCACACATAGAAAGAGGAAAATGCCGCAGGGGATTATTTTTGTTTAGGAAGGTCCCCCTTCCTGCACGAAAATAAGCCTGCATGCAAAGCAGACACCCTTGAACAATGGGTCAAGGGTGCCTGTGTTGGCAATAGAAAGCCCATTGTGCGCTAGCACAGGAGGAAAGGATAGGAATGCACCATATCCTTAAATACGGCACATTCCTGTCCTTTCCAGTGCAGTGCAGTAAAGTAACTTGCTGTGCTGCACCAGTTTTTTGTAAATCCGGCTATCTGGGGCATATTTACGAAAGGCTTGTGCCACCATTGTATCACTTTTAGGCCCATATTTATACTTTTTAGCTCCGCATTGTATTGTATTTGTAAGTTTGCGCCGCTTTTACGTCAAAAAGCAGCGCAAAGGCGGCACTAGCAAAGTATAAATATGGACCTTAGTGACTCAATGGCAGCGCAAACCTTTCAATCATATCAATGAAGTCACACAAAGCCACTTTGCATAGTTTTGAATGGCTTCATAGCCATTGTTAGACCTGCTACCTCTTGGCGTGCTTCCCCCCTGTCTTTTTGCTTCTGATTTCCTGGTTTTGATCCTGTGCTGAATTTCGTTTTTGCTGTCTTTAGAACTCTTTGCACTCTACCACTACTGACCAGTGCTAGAGTGCAAGGTGCTCTCTGTCTAAATTGTATCGGCTTATCCATGATTGGCATATTTGATTTACTGGTAAGTCCTTAGTATGGTGCACCATGTGTGCCCAGGGCTTGTAAATCAGATGCTATTAGTGGGCCTGCAGCACTGATTGTGCCACCCGCATGAGTAGCCCTGTAAACATGTCTCAGACCTGCCAATGCAGTGTCTGTGTGTGCAGTGTTAAACTGCCATTTCGACCTGGCAAGTGCACCCACTTGCCAAGCCCAAACCTTCCCTTTTACTACTTGTAAGTCACCCCTAAGGTAGGCCCAAGGCATCCCCATGAGCAGGGTGAAGTGTATTTAAAAGGTCCACACCGCATTCACAGTAGAAATGGACTCCTTTAGCAAAACAACTTGTCTATCAGTTCTGTGTCCTGATGAGAACACTTGAATTGTTGCAGGGTTCTAAACGCATCAACTCTAGACACGAGAGAGCACTGCTTAAAGACTGGATGAGCACACAGGGAATATTGGACTCAAATCTAACACAGACATTATCCCTGATGAATGCTCATTTTTAAACATTGTTTGTGTTGCTCCCTCTGGTGCTTACCCATTGGTCAGGGGCCATGAAGTGAATCAGATCAATGCCCATATTGGGAACTAAATTTCAGAACTGAGACACACCTGTTTGATCATCACATAATTTGTATTTTCCGTAGTTATGATTCAAGTCAAGTGTTTGTTTGATGTCTTGTGGGCTAACAATAATTATTTATGTCAATATCTTGTTGATATCAGTGTAATCAACAAATACAGTATGAAATATGTTGCAAAATGCATGAAAATCATCCTGATTGAGTCATATGGTCTTTAATGTTAAGTCATATTTTTGTGAAAGTTTGGTCAATATTGGCACCTCTTCTGTTTCATGAGTTTCTATGGCTCAACCTTGCTGATTCCTAAATGAATCCAACCCCTCTAGTGTTCAGAAACTTTTAGAAAGTGGGCATTTTCATGCGTAAACATCCAGTGACTCTGCCTGTCTGTAGAATACATGTATGGGTTAGGATGACAGTTGGGCTGCTTGTGAATTCACTCTAGACAGTCACATAAACGGATCTGAGGTGTGCCCTGCATATCCTGTTGGTTTTTCCTGAACTAGAGTGGTGGGAGGAGCTGATACTTATACCCAAATAGGACTGTACCTGCTCTTCCACAAAGCAGTCTCCAACCCCCTAGAGTGTGTCTGGGGCCAGGGCAGGAAAGGCAGGGTCTTGTGCACTACAACAACTTCTCTTTGAAGTTTGCCTACTTGAAAGACAGAAATAGGTATAAGTACTGGACCTCTGACCCCACAAAGTTAGAACAGTCCAGGAATGAGGACGTACTGCCAGGAAGAATAGCTGAATGCTGTAGGAGGGACTGCCTGTTGCTTTGTTGTGCTGGCCTGCTGCTTGCTGCTTCTGTCCTGGGAGTGAAAGGACTGGACTTTTCTTTCTACATCCTGCTTTCTAAGGTTCTCCAAGTGCCTGAGTTAAGCTTGCCTCCTGTTAAGAAGTCTCAGAGATATCAAAGATTTCATCATGTCAGCAACTGGGCTCCTCATCTTAGAGCCCTGTCATGCCAAGTGGTATCAAAACCCGTCTGGGCACTTCAGGCAGGTTTTTGGTTGTACAAAACGAAAATCCACGCATTGACTCACTACGTCATTCTGAACCGACGCATGACTGTAAGGATTCGATGAATCGCTGCTGCCCACACTTTAGCGTGGTCCACGCTTTACGCAACGATCATGGTTTTCAATGCAGGCCCCAGTTTTCCATCGCAGTGCGTCAGAAGAATCACTGCTGTGTGTGTTTTGAGCACCCCATCACTGAAGTCCATGAGGAGGTGCTCTGACTCCTATCCAGCACCTGCTTCATCACTGTGAGATCAACGCATCATGGCTGGACTACCGACATATCATTGACGCATCATCCCTGGGCACCATTTTCTTCATCTACACTGCACTGCAGTCAGGAACTGATGCTTCATGCCACAAATGACGCATCACCTCTCCTGTGGCAGTAAGGAACCAACAAATGACTTCCCCTGCCTAGCAATAAGGAACCAATGCATCATCTCCCCTGCAACAATAAGGTACCAACACATTCCCAGCTCTTTCAAAGTATCATATCCCCTGCGAAATTCATCGCCTTTGTTCATCTCAGGTAATTTGCCTCAGACAAGCACTTTATTGATTTCAAGGAACTACAGTGACATTTAGGTGGTCATTACAAGTCTGGCGGTCCATGAGACGCCACAGTGGAGGTGGCAATTGCACTGCCGCGGCCCCGGGAGAGCAGACCACCATATTATGAGCACAGGGATAGAACCAGCAGAACACAGCCACGTCGCCGCCCGAACCACCACTGCAGACGGATCGCCGCAGCCGGTGGCAAGCATATCCAGGTCGACTGTGAGGCTATAATGAGGCTGCACTCCGCCAGGATTTCCGGGGCAGTCGCACCACCATGAAAAGCCTGGCAGAAATGCATCACTCAAAAGGGAACACTCACCTTCAGGAACAAAGGCACATCCGCAGGCACCATGGCACACGAATTTCAAGTCTTCCCAATGCTTCTGAAGGTTATTAAAATCCAGGATCAGCGACAAAGACACCAACCGTACGTACACCCGCCTAGCACACACTGGAGGGAAGGATATTAGTACACACACAACACACACATGGCACGGCAAGCCACGCCCACACACACACACGCAAACAAATACCCCTACCAACACACACACACACATACACACATTCACACACACCCAATCACATATGCACCACATGTGGAAGGAAAGCAAGGACAAGGATGTAACCATCTACACCAACAGTGCAGTGCTGTATATATATATATATATATATATATATATATATAAAAAGCAACATAAGAAACAATGTACAATGGGGCCCAAGGCCCAGTCCGTTAAGTCCACTGTGCCCCTTGCACACTGGAACCAAAAGGAGGGCCGGACTTGACTCCTGACTGCAAACTGCTGGCCTCCACTGGGCAGGGGCATCAATGGGGCATGCAGGCACCTCAGGGGTGAGTGGGGGGGCAGGGCGGTGGTTTGGTTTTGGAGCGAGGGGTCCTTAGATTTGGGCTTGGAGGGGGGTTCCTTAGGCTTGGAAGGGAGGGTTGGGGCTAGACTTTGATTTTGGTGGAGTAGGTTTGAGTCTGTGCTTGGGAGGGGTGACAGTGGACTTGGAGGGGGTGGAAGTCTGAGGCAGGGGAGGGATAGGGCAACGACCATGGGAGGACAGGGAGGAGGAAGGCAGGGGTGTGGGGAGGGTAACCGGGCACTTGGGGGGGGCAGGGACAAGTTCACTGATGGGGAACAGAGACAATTAATGTAGGAAACATTTCTTAGGGGCACGGGGATGGTCATTGGAGTAAGGTATGGAAGTGGAGGTAGAGGGAGTGGTTGAGAGGTGAGTACGTGGAGGTGATTTGGGTGCAGGTGGGTGCTTGGATGCCATGTGTGTGCAGCGTGACTGTTGGGGGGGTGACTGTGGGAATTTAGATGTAGTGTGAGGATGGGGAGGAGATGCAGGGAAATGCCAGGGGGATATGTAAGTTAATGTTGTGGTGGTATCTGCAGGCAGGGTGGATGTATTGCATGTGGGGGTGTTGACAGTCGTGCTGAGTGCACATGTGGTGTATAGGGTATATGTAGGCAGGTCTGATGTTGTGGTGACAGTGGCAGTGAGTGCAAATGTGGTAGGATCTGGAACTGATGAGGTGATGACTACAGGTGTGAGTGGTGCAGTGCCTGTGAGGGGGTGGTGGGAGGGATTCGGCGCAGGGAGTGGATGTTGTCATGTCTGCATCTGAATGTTGTGTGTGTGTGCATGTGGTGGTGTTTGTGGTTGTCACGAGTGGTATCTATTGCAAGTCTTCACAGGAGCAGAAGGAAGCCTTGAACCCAATGCCTCTCTAGAGTTCTCAGTCCCCAACTATATTCTTATCTGGAGACTAAAAGAACTCTTAGAGGGGAATGGGGTTGGGAATGAAAGAAGAGACTGCCTCATCCTCTACTCTGCGCTCGTCTATCACTTCGCCTGTTGTTTTTGAGGACTTAGTGGTTATGTTACTCGAGCTGTAAGGTAAAGCAAAACATTAATACTCTGTCTCACTAGGTCCTACCTTTAATATTCCTTTTAACTAGGAACAATCTTTTCAGTGTAAAAGGGTAACTCTTAGTGTGCCCTACCTCAGTGTAGAAAGGTGTTAGCCTCACTTCTGTGTTTGCAATTAATGGTAAAAATTACAATGAAAGTTTACTTGTGGATTTGTTTTTGGTATGAGATTATGCAACTTCTGTTTTCATATTCTTTTCCTCTTCTTCAGCACACTGGATTTGATTGAAAACGAGTGTTGTAGGAGAAAACCTGTTCTTCACAATTTTCACCTGATAGAAATGAATGTTCTTTAAATAACTGCTCTTCCTGCCCTTCACAGTTTAGTCTCATGACTAAAACGAATGTTCTTGAAAATACAGCTCTTCCTGTTCTTTACAGTTCTCTCATGACTAAAACGAATGTTCTTGAAATAACTTTTCTTCCTGTTTTTACAGTTTTTTCATGACTAAAATTAATTTTCTAGGAATTACTGCTCTTCACCTTTTGCATGTGGCAGAAAAGGAGTGTTCTTGAAATGACTGTTCTTCCCGCTCTGTACTGTTTTCTCTGGGCTGAACGAATGCTCTAGCAATAACTATTCTTAACTATTTTTAATATGACAGAAAACGAATGTTCTTGAAATACTGTTCTTCCTGCTCTTTACTATTTTCTCATGACTAAAGCGAATGTTCTAGGAAGTAAAGATTTCTATGGCTTGAAAACGGAACTCTTCAGAATTCATTTTCTCTCTCTCAGAATACTTGTGTGACTGCAACAATTGACTCAGGAAAACAAATGCACGACTTCTCCAGAAAGGCTTCTGTCTCTCAAAATCTCCTCAGTGAAGCGCGCTGCTTCAGAGGCTGTGACACACTTCACATCCCTCAGCTGTCCACAAGAGCTTCTCCAGCCACACACTAGAGCACCAACCCTGACTCTCAGTGGCTGCCATTTTAAGAGCCCTCCACTTCCAGGAAACTCTCCATAACAAAATCTGCATATTGTGCGGGTACTGCCAACTTCGAAGAACCCCCAAAACCTGAAGAGAGGGAGCTGTAGAAACTGAGGATTTCCTGACAGTGGTGCTTATGTCTGTCCTTGCGTACCGTGTATGTTGATGCATGTGGGTTAGAAAATGTGCCTTGGCTGGGTGAGGGGAGAGGGATGTGGGATTGGGAACAGGTAGCTGGAAGGGGGTTGAAAGAAGCAGAGACACTGGCTACCATCAATGAGGAGGCCAGAGCCTGAAACGATCTCTGCAGGTCAACCAGGGCACCGTGAATGCCTTCCAGGAACGCATTGGACTGCTGCATCTGCAATGGCAGTCCCTGGATGGCATTCACGATGGTTGACTGTTCCACAGAGATGGACCTCAGGAGGTCAATTGCCTCCTCATTGAGGGTAGCAGGGCTGACTGGAATGGAAGCAGAGGTGCCTGCGGCGAAGGAGATGTCCACCCTCCTGGGTGAGTGGGCACGAGCAACTGGGTGGGGAGGTACAGGGAGGGCAGTGCTGGAAAGTGGGGTGGCAGACAAGGATGTAACTGGAGTGGTCCCAGTTTGGTCCCCCACCGCTAGGGAACCACCATCGGCGGAGGAATCTGAAGAATCCTGTCTCCCTCATGGCACTCCCCTCGCCCTCTGTCCCACTTGTCCCCTCGGCCCCACTGGATTCAGCCTCATGGGTCCTGTGGGCTGCAGCTTCCCTACTCGCTGGTGCCCTTCTCCTTCGCCAGATGGTGCTGATGCACACAAAGACAAAAGAGGAGAGGGAGGGAAGGAGTGTGGGAGAGAGAGACAGGGTGTAATGGGTCAATGCCAGCACAATAGTCACATAGTGTAACAACATCATCATCTGCTGCCATGCCATGTCCTGCCATGCCCTCACCTATATATTCTACAACAGTGGAATACCATGGGGCAAACTACAGCTATGCTGATCTGTACTGCTGATGGTGGTACAATTGTACCCATGTACTTGATGTGAGTCATATTAGTCACACATGCCCCTTACTTGCCAACTTCACATGGCTGTTTAGGGAAACAAATCCTTTACTCCTGTATCAACTGAATCCTGCATGGGTAGGTGGCATGCCTACTAAGCCAGTGACATCTAGAACACTGACATTTTTCCCCACTCTGCCTCACTACACATACAGTACAAGGCAGCAGAATGAGGACTCACTCATCTACCCTGGCACCGTGGTTGGAAAACACAGATGACAATGCCCTGACACCTCAGGTGTGTAGATGAAGTTGGCAGGAGTTGGGTATCAAAACTTGATTGAACATTGGAAGTACTTGCCCTGATAAGTCACTGATTGCATGGAATGGGCACACACCTGTGATATCAATCCTGACAGGGTGACTGAGACCCATAGTAGACAGGCATCTACCTAGTACCTATGCTATAGCTTCCCACTAGTCCACAACCCAAAAGCACCTTAGCAACACATTAACGAGGTGAGAGTGTGTATTTACCCCCTTGTGGCTGCTGTGCTGCCCTCAAGTGTCTATCCACCTCAGGGTAGGCCACTGCCAAACTGAGGCCATTAATGGGGTCAGGGTCTGACAGGCACCCCTCCCTCGTTGGGAGGATGTCCCCAGCTGGGTCTTCTGGGCCCAGCATCTCAGGTCCTCCCCCCTCTTTCTGCAGTGGGTGCTCTGCCAGGCATGGACCCCCAGGGCCGACACTTGCTTGGCAATGGCCCCCCAAATCCCCTTCCTCTGATGGGCGCTGACCTGCATGGGTGACACAGACAGAAGAGGAAGTCGTAGAGTGGCGTCACAGGGACAGCAATGGACAGCACACATCTCACACATCTCATGGCCACAATCACATGTGTACATGCCACTAACGGTCAGACTCCTCACACTTCTCCATGCATCCACTCTGTCTGCCACATCCCAATGCCTTACATCCAAATACACATAACTATCAGACAAGACAGTGACATTAGACTCACCTGCTGCTCTGCTGCTCCATACAACTGTCCATACAGGGGTAGGACACCGTCCACAAGCTTCTCAAGTTCCTCCTGGGAGAAGGCTGGGCCATATCACCTGCAGGACGTGGCATCTTGGCTACCAAAGTCAGAATATAGC
The DNA here is from genome assembly GCF_031143425.1 of Pleurodeles waltl. Lineage (NCBI taxonomy): Eukaryota > Metazoa > Chordata > Amphibia > Caudata > Salamandridae > Pleurodeles > Pleurodeles waltl. Next base: position 79,974,724 of record NC_090437.1, on the reverse strand, counting down.
AGCACAAGCAGTGAGGGTCTTGTGTCCAGGAGTGTCAGGAGTCAAGAGAGTATTGCCACATGAAATGGCAGACAGGTCCGCCGCGGACGTCACCGGCGGTGGTGATCCCCATTGGCTCCAGTCTCCCATAGACAACCATGTTATCCAATGAGGAGTTGCACGGCGGTTGCGACTGCCTGCCGCCATGACTTCTATCGCCAGTGGTATTAGGTCACTTCCATCTGTCCTGTGCATGCAGGACAGGCAGCTGCCATTTTACGTGTATTTTGTGAATAGGGGCTGAATGTTAGCTGTGTCATGGGAGAAAGTTGTAACTTTTGCACAGCTTTACTGTGTCCACACAGTCAATGCAGATTTTTCTGACTTCTCCCCCTCCTATTCCCAGATACGGTGCAATGTTGAGGATGAGACATGCTCCTGTGTACTGGCACCCAGTCGACCTTGCCACCCTTGAAGAGTGACATGTCATTTAGACGTATCACCTGAACCGTCAGACCATCATGGAGTTGGTGTCCCAGTTGCTGCCTGATCTGTTGTCTGCCATCCGTCATCCCAATGCCATCCCTCCTGCAATACAGGTGTTGTCAGTCCTCCACTTCCTTGTCACAGGCTTGTTCCAGATGGCAGTGGGCTTGGCAGCAGGGATGTCACAGCCAATGTTCAGTAACATTTTGAGGGATGTACTGTTTGCCCTGTTAAGACATCTGCCCTGCTTCATCAGGTTCCCCCAACATGCTGATTTAACCACTGTCAAAGGTGCCTTCTACTATTTTGCACATGTCACTCATGTGATGGGGCCATAGATGGCACACACATTACCTTGGTGCCACCCACCCAGGAGAAATGAACAAGTGTTCAGGAACCACAAAAATATATATTCTATAATTGTGCAGGTGGTGTGTCTCGCTGACCAAAGTATCTATCGCAAAAGTGACTGCCAAGTTCCCTGGTTCCTTGCATGACTCCTACATTCTATGGAACAGCAACATCCCACACATGATGGCACCACTTCAGAGAGACCGGGCCTGGCTCATCGATACATATCCAATTGCATGTGTGCCCCTGTACACTCAACCGTCTTCACACCCTGGCCAGTCTTCCTCCCGGTCTTGACATGGTTCCTACCTCTGTGCACACAGGTGACTCTGGCTATCCCAACCTTCCCTGGCTACTGACACCTGTGAAACACCCAACTACAGATGCTAGAAACCGTTTCAATGAGGCCCACAGTAGGTCAAGGTGTGTGATTGAAAGAACCTTTGGGCTACTGAAGACCAGATTCCGGTGTCTACACATCTCCGGATGTGCCCTACTCTACAAACCACAGAAATTGGCCCAGATCATGGTTGCCTGCTGCATGCTACACAATCTAGCACTGATACACCACATCCCTTTGCTAGATACAGAGGAGGTGGCACCTGGACCAGTGGCTGGTGAAGGGGACTTGCGGAGTGAAGAAGATGAAGATGATGAGGATGCAGATGACTCCAGAGCACAGTTGATACAACAATACTTCCACTGAGATACAGGTATATGTCAGATGTATGTTATGTGACTTGTACTCCTGGCTGCCTTGTGACATTGATCCTCCTGGTTTCCGTTAGCACTGGATGAATTGGGTTCAGCTCTGCCTCTGGGTGGGTTGGGGGGGTCACATTTCACCAGCATTGGGGTTGTTACTGTGCACATTTCAGTTCAATCATGTTCCTGCTGTTGTGTAGCTTCACATGTGACATGTTTGCACTTTTCCATTGCTCCCTGTACACCCACTTCAAGTGCAATATGTGTGCTAAACGTTGTGATGTCAACAGTATTGCTACATCTCTAAAAGAGGGAGTGCAACATTACTGTATTGACTGTGGAACATGCCCCAAGTTTAGCTTTGTCTGCTGTGATGAAGGGACCATTGGGGATGGTTGTCTTGGAAATGTGGGTCACACATGGACATATGGCCAGCGCTGACACTTGCCAACTCCCCTGTGGGACTTTGTTATTATGGTGCATTTGTTGTGGCAGCTTTTTTAACTCCTATCGTAAATGTTGTTTCTGTCTTGTTCTACTTGCAGGGCATTTGTGTGTTGCACTCTGGTTACTGCATCACCTGTTGCCTCCCTTGAAACATGTCTAGCCCTTGCCTGCTCCACTATCATCCATGCTGCATGTTGCTCCCCCTTCTGTCACTTTCACAAACTTTGGCATGACAGTGGGTTGACAGTTAAACATGCAATGTCACAGTAAGTGGTACTTCTTGCAATAAAGCACATTGACATAAGCTGTGCTCAATAGTGTTTATTTGTGACTGACACATGCAAGGGGGATTGGTGGGTGAACTCATCAGAGTAGTCTGGCCAGCTTTGTTTAGTCCGGGTCCAGTATAGGGGGCCATGGTTGAATGGAGAGATGACTGTGGACAGTCAATAGGGTGTCTCTGTGGCACACAAGGGAGAATGTTCAGGAGAGGGTCACTTCCTGGCGGTGATGTTGGTCTAGGCATCAGTACTTGCAGGATGTCTGATTGGACGTCGTTGCTTGCGTGGGGGTCCCTCAGCTACAGTGGTAGGGGTGCTGGTGGTCTGCGTGTCCTCAGGCAGGGCCTCCAGTCCACTAGCTGCCACTGTAGTGGAGGGCTCTGTTGGGATGTGGCTAGTGGAAGGGGTTTGCTGGTGGGTAGAGGACTCACGCAGGATGCTGGTCAGTTCCTTGAGCACCCCTGCAATGGTGGCCATGGTGGCATTAAGGGCCTGCCACTGCTGCATGGTCCTGATGGTGTTCCACCTACAGCCTCTGGTTCTCCTGCATGGTGGTGAGTATCTGGCCCATCGTATCCTGGGTTTGGGGGTATGCACCCAGGATTTTGGAGAGGGCCGTCTGGGCACTCTGTTGTTGTGCCTGCCCTGTCCCTTGGACCACAGGTCCCCTCCCACTACCCCTGGTTCCCTGTGCCCCTGGCACAGTGTGCCCACTCCCATTAGCACCCGGACCTTCATTGTCTTGAGTGTGTGCTCTTGACTCTGGCCCCTGTACTATTGGGCACACTTCTGATTGACTTGCCCCTGGGGCACTGGTTTGGGGAGGAAAGGCTGGCTGAGGTGTGGCTGCCACATGGGAGTGGAGTCCGCTGAGTCTAGGGTGGGGCTGCTGGGTATTGACTGACCAGTCGCCCCTGATGAGCCAGACAAGTCATCACTGTCCGGACATCCACTGGAACCTTCATCGTAGGAAGGTCTGTCTGTCCCTAGCATCTGATGGCGGGTGGCAGTGGCAGCGGGACCTGTGGATGGAAAGGGAGTGAGTTCGATTTTGTAGATGTCTTTGTTGGCCACAGCGTGTGATGCATGGTGTAGCCTGACTTGCTTCCCAGTAATGGCAATGGCAGCTGCAGCGATGCATACATTGTTTGGGGGATACAGATTGTGCCATTGTTTCTATGTGCCATTAAGGGTTGAGGATAGTGGATGACATTGCTGTCATATCCATGTGTTGGAACACAGTTGAGGCTGCCAGTTGGTGTGGCATGTGGATTGGTTTTCCATGCAGGTGTTCCACTGTGAAGTAGGACTGTGTTCCTCTGATGTGTAGGGAGTGTTGCCTTGTGGGAGTTGTGGTGCTTGGCATTGTGCTTGGTATCCATGCATTGGAGGGTGACTATGTGGGGATGGTGGCAGTGGGGTGGTGTGCAATGCAGGGGAGGGGTGTGGGGTACCTGGAGGGGTGCAGAGGTCTGGGATGGGGTTGATTGGGGAGTGATGGGTGGTGTGGATGCATGCTGGGCAGGAGCGACTGATGCCTGGGGGTGTTGTTGACTTACCAGAGCCGATCCCTCCGATGATTACAGTCATCCCCTCAGGATGCATGATGTCCAAGACCTTCTCCTCCTGGATGTTAGCTCAAGGGTTGGAGGTGGGAGCCCACCACTTGTCTTGTTCAGGACGATCTGGTGCCTGGACACCATGGAACGCACCTTTCCCGTAGGTCGTTCCACCTCTTCCTGGTGTCCTCATTTGTGCGTGGATGTGTGCCCACTCAGTTGACCCTGTCAACAATCCTCTGCCATAATTCTGTTTTCTTCGCCATCAATGTTTGCTGGACCTGGGCTCTGAAAAGGTGTGGCTCTACCCTGACGATTTCATCTACCATGACCCTCAACTCATCGCCAGTGAAACGTGGATGCTTTTGACATGCCATTTTGGTGGGGTGAGGTTGTTTGGTTGTGGATGCAGGTGGGTTGTGGTGTTGATATGTAAGTGTGATGTGTGCCTAGTGCAACACTTGCAGCTGTGTGGTGTGTGCTGAGTGTTCAGTTTGAATATGCCTGTGCTGTATGGGATCTGTGTAAATGGGTCGTCGCTATGTGTACTGTTCATAGGATGCGCAAGGAATTGTGGGTGTGTGTGAGGGGCTGATTAGTAGTGCTCTGAGCAGGTGTGTGTGGTTTGTGTATGTGTCTCAGGCGTGGGGTATTCTAACTGTCCAATGTGGTGTTGCATACTATTGGCGGTACCTTTTGGAACCCCACCAGTGCGCACCACCAATTGTGTTCTGCCATGCATGGACCGCTGGACAGGGATCTGACGTGATAGGGTGGACAGAATGGTGTCGGCGTGGTGGGGCTGGTGGTGTGACAGTCTTTCTTTTGCCGTCAGTCGGCCTGGCGGTGTTGCATTTATGCCTGTTTTTGGGCAGTTTTCACTTTGTGACTAGTAATACGGTGGTCACTGTACTGCCGGCACTGGCTGTCTTGCATGGATACCGCCAAAGTCGTAATGAGGGCCTTAATCTTTTAAAAGTTATGTGTTTGCTTATGCATGTTTTATTTTTGTTGTTTTAGTCTTGTTTTACTCAGATAAATATTTCGCTATTTTTCTAAACTGGTGTGGAGTAATTTTGTAGTGTTTTTTCACTGTCTTACTGTGCGTGTGTGTGTGTGTGCCTCTGAGATAAGCCTGACTGCTTGTTCCAATCTACCAAGTGGGTGAGCGTGGTCATCATAGCTGTGTGGCTCCCTTAGCCTAACTAAATTGAGGGTCCCTACTTGGACACATTGCAAACCACTCCCAACTAGAGACCTCATTTCTAACAGATATAGAGAAAGGCAGCGCTGTGCAAATAACTGTGTTGCCTTACTCTGCACGAGAGAGGTGTTCCAAGGGAATTGCAGTGGGTTTTCCTACGCAATACCCATGGATTTTGATGCATCCTCAGATTTACCAGGCCATGTTAACCTGGGGATGCACCAAAACCTTACAGCTCCCCAGGGGAGGTGCAACGAGTAGAAATATCTTTATTTCTCCTCGTTTTTCCTCTTCCTATGTGTGCAGTATTGTGAAAAAGCCTCTGAGGATTAAGGGGCATATTTATACTTTTTGATGCAAATTCGGCGCAAACCTAACACCATATTTATTCTTTGATGCCCAACCCCGCGAACGTCAAAATTCAGCAGTGTGCGTCATTTACTGGATGTGTGATACCGCCTTGCGTTAATGACTTGCAAGGTAGGCGTTCCCGTCCAAAAAATGACTTTAAGGCATGTGCGCCTTATTTCGACTCCCACGTCATTTTGACGCACAGGAGGGGGCGGTCCTTAAAAAATGGCGCATAGCCTGATTTGAGCCATTTTTTAACGACTGGGTGAGGGCAGGCATTAGGGGCCTGTGGGCTCATTTCCATGGTCTCTGACCATGGAAGCAGTACACAGGTGCCCTTCCCTGACCCCAGGGACACCCCCTGCAGCCCTCGCCCTCCCCTGGAGGACACCCATGGATGGGTGGACACATCCCAGGTAAGTACAGGTAAGTAGAGATAAGTAATTTTTTTTTAAAGTGGCATATGGGGGCCTAACTTGGGCCCCCCTACATGCCACTGTGCCCAATGGCTATTCCCAGGGGGCTGAAGTCCCCGGGCATGGCCATTAGGAAGGGGGGCATGACTCATTTCAATGGGGGTTGTGCGTTAAAAAATGCCGCAAGTCCGGTAAGAGCCATGATTTTTTACTCTAACCTGACTTGCACCATTTTTTGACACACAACCCCCATTCTTCCCTACGCCTGCGTTGCCCAGTTAGAGTCATTTATTTTTACTCTGACCAGGCCGCAGCACTGGCTAACGTCAATCCATAAATAAGGTGCCAGCCTGGTGCGTTGGAATGGCGGTAGCCGGCGGTAAATGTTTTGATGCAAACCAGCGCCGGCGCTGGTTTGCGTCAAAAAGTATAAATATGGGCCTAAGTTTGCGCAGAAAGGTGCCCATTTCTGCACAAAAACAATCCTGCCGACATCACAGACACCTTTTGACCTTGGTGCAAGGCTGCCTGCGTTGGTGCTAGCCTGCCAAAACCGTGCCAGCACAGTGGGAAAGGACAGGAATGCTCCACATTGCAAAGATACAGCACATTCCTGCCCTTTCCCTTTGACGCAGGGCAGCACAGCAAGGTGACTTGCTGCACTGGCCTGCATCAAAAGCCCATAAATATGAGCCTGTGTATATCTGTGTCTCACTGTGTGACATATTCTAGGATGGATGTATTAAGTCGGAGGAGTGATATAAAAATGGATTTAGTAATTGCGCAATCATATTTTTCTTCTTCTTAAGTATTGTTATTTACGCAAAACTTCCGATAGGGACAACTTGAGGCCTAGGTTTTATTGCATGCTGATGATGTAGTGTTCTATATTCTTAATTACTCCTTGCAAAATACTCCATGATTGTAGTTAGACATTGTATGAGGTCGTTTAGTGTTTCATTCGTTTCTGAGTCTTATTCTATCTACTTGAAAATATTACCGATATTGCTTAACAGATTTTAAAATTGCTCTAGCCAATACCTAAAGCTTTTTCTTTAGGAAAAAAGCCTGTTTGTTCCATATTGATTTATTTATTATATTTTTCATCGGTTTATTCTTTGTTTTTCTCTTCTCTTTTGGTATTGCGATTGGCCAGTTTTGTGGTAAAACAATACAAAACTATTAAAAGGAAAATACAATATCATGATGTTATACATCATATGATGTGGTATATGAAGTATTAAATACTAATTGAGGACAGAAAGATGACATGGCGTAGTGAGAACTAAGGTTAACTTACTATCACAACTGCATTTTCTGACTTTTGAGTTTTTATTCTGTAAACAGTGTCACCAAGCACGATTGAGAGAAAATGTAGCAACATGAACGAGCTTCAGTGATCATTGCATTAGTGAACCTTACGGGCCCTAAGCACTAACGATCATAAATTTTTTCATACGGTACTGAACTTCAATGGCCTCAGACATTATTGTATATCAATGGCCAGATGCAGAGTCCAGGCACATTTGTCCAAGGGTCAGGAGGTCTATTGATGCCACTTCTGGCTTGCTTCTAGGTAAGTGAGGATAATTTCAAATTTTTACCCATGACCCATCTGCCCCAACCAGGAGAAAGATGTATTTATTTCCTTTTACGTTCGGGAGGTTTTTATTGGCCACACATCTTGCCTAAGGCAAGGCAAGGCTGAGATTTCTGCGTTAGAAGGCACACAACCAAAAGTGCTAGGGCAGCTCACCTGCGCCCCAGTTCCATGTGCACAACTGTGAATAGGACGTTGGTGACGTTTTCACTAAGCTTGCTCGTGCTTCAGTCTAAAAAGAATGAGGATGAAAGCAGCTCAGGATAGGACACCGTTGCCTCAATTTAATGTTTGTAAGTGCGAACCCGACACTGAGGCAATTGTCAGATGCCCCGGACCTCCTGCACCCGAACGTTTTCGGGGATGATCGAGCCTCAAGAAAGATGACAGCTGTTCCAATGACATGCTTGTAACTGCTAGTACAACACCGTTGCAGCTGTTTCCTGCCGTTTGGAAGAAGACTAGTTCAAGTGACACCCATTTCTGTGTCTCGCTTGCAATTGTTAAGAGATCACTGTGCTAGTTGTGACCTGCTTCTGCTACACATATTCGCCCCTGTCTTTGTGCAAGGTGAGGTTGGGAAGAATAACTATATCAACATTTGGCCAAGGCTGGGAGTGGTGCTGCATATTTGTCTGACAGATTGCACTTAAACATATTTGTTTAAACTTTTTTTTATTGATTGTATGATCCCTCCTAATGTCATGTCAGCTGACCAAGGGCCATATTTACATGCTTGTGCTTTTAGCTGTCTTTCTTCACCGTCCTTCTGTCCAGAGAGAAAGGGGACTGGGGTTGCTGACAGTCCCTCAAGTGATGGTCACACCTGCTTACGGACACTTGGGCAGTTAGGAGCTGCCATAGTACTTTTTAAGTTAAAAATGGGAACTCCCTTGTCATTAACAAGGACGGATGGCATCAAATATTTCCACATTTGGGTACAAGAAGTGGGGAAATGACACTGAAAATTACCTTAGTGTGAGAAAAGGCCTCTTTTTGACATGGCTACCCCCCAGTTTTGCCTGATGTATCATGTAGCCTTGACGTTGTAGTACCCAGGGCCCCTGCTAACCAGGTTCCCTGGGCCAGAGCTCTTTCCCTTAAACTGTTGTGTTGCATTGGCACAATTGGATACCCCTTTAGCTACCACTATAAGTCCCTAGTAAAAGGTACTTAAGTACCCAGGGCATGGTGGACAAAGGGTACACCCCCTCCCTCAGGAATGAGCACTGCTCTGGCGGTGACCTTCAAAGGGCTTACCGCCTTTGAAATTCAACCCCCAGGCCTGCTGCTAGCAGCAGATGGTCATCCCCCCCACCTTGCAACCCCTGCTTTTGGCAGGAGCAACGGTGGTAAAAATCAGAAAGGGTAGGAAGGGTAGGAAGGATGGCCAACCCCTAAGGTATTGCCTGTAAGGTGGGCACTCCATTTCACTTTCCTCCATCTTGATACCAGGAATAGGGCAGCGACCCCTCCCCACAGGAAGTGGTCACTTGGTGGGTGCAGCCACCCTAAGGTAGAACCCATTGTTCACTATCAGGTTCCCCTTAAAACGCCCACTAAATACAGTAGTAAGTGGGCATCCCTAGACCAGGAAATCATATTTGATGGACAAAAGAAGACCAGCACCAAGAAGCTCCAAGGCACACAAACTGTGGACCTGCTACAATAAAGAAAAGGCGCCGGGACCCAGGACCTGAGGAGCTGCTGGACAACTGGAAAAACTGTAAGGACCCCCAGAGGACCTCCAGGCTTTGAAAAGTACCATAGAACTCCTTCCAAATAAGAGGTACCACTATACAACAGCAAGAAACCAGCAAGCCAGTGAGGGTCACTTCACTGGCCAGCCATTAACTCCCGAGCTGGACACTGCAGCAGGACCAAATGGCATACTGACAACTGCAAGGACAAACCCTGCTAGTGTGGCACGTTTTGTGGCACTGCACCCTGTAGTGGTTAATCTGTACCATTACCTTTGGTATTGGTCAGCTAACGTCAGACACTGAGAAACTAGCCCGCCCGGGATAAAAGAGGACCAGGAGGAAGCCCTAGTTGAGGGACTTTGGGAACACCCCAGACCTCCCACCAGAGTGCCCCCGTTGTTCTGCAAATGACCCCTGAACCAACTTACCTCCTGTTTCTGAGGGCATCCTTGCACACAGCTCCTGGCTCACTAATTCGCTCTGCACCTGGCCGCCTTGTGCCCTGCACCAAAGAACCTGCTGTGCCCTAAGGATCCCCCACCCCTTGTGACCTCAACACTCCAAGGGAACCCCAAGGAACCATCTTTAAACGTCCATGTGTAGTTATTTTTCAAGTGGCCCCCTGTAGTGGCCTTGCACCAGCTCCTGCTGTTCCCACCAGAACCAGGAGCCGTCCTAAATTCTCCAGCTGATACAGAGTGCCCACCAAGGACCTCAATCAACCTGCAAAAGAAGAAATGGTAAATCAACTGTACGATTTTATATGTATTTTTAAAGGTGATCTTCCATTGATTCCTATTGTGCGTAATTACACATAAGAAGACTATTTTTATTGAGCTTCAAAAATTCATATCTCCGAAAGTACTTAACCAATTTTGATAATCTTAGTCTTAAAAATTACATAAATATCTGAAGTATTTTTATAAATTGGTCTAGAGTTATTCCTTTGAGTGTGTGAGTTGCAAGATTGATGCCGCAAGTACTACAAATACTTTGCACTTCTCCAAGATTGGCCTAACTGCTAGACCAAGCTACCATAAAAATTTGGAGCATTAGGTGGTCTATTTTTTACCCCTGCATACCAACATGTGATTGCCTGGACCCCCTACACTGCGTGCCTAGCTTTGCACACTACATAGTGGACCAGCCTCCTAAATTTGGTGGATAAGCGGTGGGATAAAGACTTTGCATTTGCTGATACCACCATCAATTTTGTGAGCACACTGATAACTCTCTGAATTGTCTTCAGCCCAATTGTTTTTTTTTTCAATTGGCTAAATTTTTTCTAATTTTTTTAATAATTGTTAGGGCCCTGGTTAGGTCCCTATAGCAATAGGAAAAGTTTAAAAGTTTTTACTTTAATTTGCCTATCAAAAAAGGGGATTCCAAATTCTTAGAAAGATCCCAACTTTAGTAAAGTAAAAATGACAGATACAGAGACCCAGAACCAGGAGCTTGACCTGGAACCTTATGAGGCATATAGCTATGACAAAGTAAGGAGACTCTGAAGACTGTATCAAATTTGTTCTGGAAAAAGCCTCAGTACAGAGAAACTTAGATTTCTGGTGGCCCAGCACGAAATAGATAATTCCCCAGATGAAATATATGATGATGCAACTGTGGTAGATGAAGAAGCTGTGGATAAATGGACATGAGAGTAGCTACTCTCATTCGAGCACTAGTGCACCCACAGAAGCAAACCTGGACATTGCCAAGCTGACCAAAAGACTGGCTTTGGAGAGTCAGCTTTTGGAAATAGAGAAACAGAAAAAAAGAGTTGGGCATAGAGCCTATCTCTGGTGGTAGCATACAAGTATTGAGGGAGAAATCCTTCAACATCAAACTCCCAAAATGAGTTGTCCCTCCCTTACCTGAAGAGGGTGATATAGTGAAATGGTTTTCTGCCTTTAAAAGAGCCTTGTAGGTCAGCAGTCCTTCTTCTTTCTTCAGGTTGCAGGAATCTGATTTCCTGGGATCTGGGGTGCCCCTAAATACTACATTTAGGGGGGTGTTTAGGTCTCGGAGGGCAGTAGCCAATGGCTACTGTCCTTGAGGGTGGCTACACCCTCTTTGTGCCTCCTCCCTGTGGGAAGGGGGGGCACATCCCTAATCCTATTGGGGGAATCCTCCAAACTCAAGATGGATGATTTCTAAAGGCAGGGGTCACCTCAGCTCAGGACACCTTAGGGGATGTCTTGACTGGTGGGTGACTCCTCCTTGGTTTTCTCATTATCTCCTCCAGCCTTGCTGCCAAAAGTGGGGGCACTGGCCAGAGGGGCGGGCATCTCCACTAGCTGGGACGCCCTGGGATGCTGTAACAAAAGGGGTGAGCCTTTGAGGCTCACCGCCAGGTGTTACAGTTCCTGCAGGGGGAGGTGAGAAGCACCTCCAACCAGTACAGGCTTTGTTCCTGGCCACAGAGTGACAAAGGCACTCTCCCCATGTAGCCAGCAGCATGTCTGGTGTGTGGCAGGCTGGCAGAAACTGGTCAGCCTACACTAGAAGTCAGGTAGGTATTCAGGGGCATCTCTAAGATGCCCTCTGGGTGTATGTTACAATAAATGGCACACTGGCATCAGTGTGCATTTATTGTGCTGAGAAGTTTGATACCAAACTTCCCAGTTTTCAGTGTAGCCATTATGGAACTGTGGAGTTCGTGTTTGACAAACTCCCAGACCATATTCTCTTATGGCTACCCTGCACTTACAATGTCTAAGGTTTTGCTCAGGCACTGTAGGGGCATAGTGTTCATGCACATATGCCCTCACCTGTGGTATAGTGCACCCTGCCTTAGGGCTGTAATGCCTGCTAGAGGAGTGACTTACCTATGCCACAGGCAGTGTGAGGTTGGCATGGCACTCTGAGGGGAGTGCCATGTCGACTTAGTCATTTTCTCCCCACCAGCACACACAAGCTGAGAGGCAGTATGCATGGGCTGAGTGGGGGGTCCCCAGGGTGGCATAAGACATGCTGCAGCCCTTAGAGACCTTCCCTGACATCAGGGCCCTTGGTACCAGAGGTACCAGTTACAAGGGACTTACCTGAGTGCCAGGGTTGTGCCAATTGTGGAGACAAAGGTACAGTTTTAGGGAAAGAACACTGGTGCTGGGGCCTGGTTAGATGGGTCCCAGCACACTTTCAAATCATAACTTAGCATCAGCAAAGGCAAAATGTTAGGGGGTAACCATGCCAAGGAGGCATTTCCTTACACAACCCCCCCCCCCCACAAACGAAAGAGGATGAGACTAACCTTTCCCAAGAGAGTCTTCATTTTCTAAGTGGAAGAACCTGGAAAGGCCATCTGCATTGCCATGGGCAGTCCCAGGTCTGTGTTCCACTATAAAGTCCATTCCCTGTAGGGATATGGACCATCTCATCTGTTTAGGGTTTTCTCCTTTAATTTGCATTAGCCATCTGAGAGGTCTGTGGTCAGTTTGAACTATGAAGTGAGTACCAAAAAGGTATGGTCTCAACTTCTTCAGGGACCCAACCACAGCAAAGGCCTCGCTCTCAATGGCACTCCAACGCTGCTCCCTGGGGAGTAACCTCCTGCTCATAAAAGCAACAGGCTGGTCAAGGCCATCATCATTTGTTTGGGACAGGACTGCTCCTATCCCATGTTCAGAGGCATCTGTCTGCACAATGAACTGCATAGAGTAATCTGGAGCTTTCAAAACTGGTGCTGTGCACATTGATTGCTTCAGTGTGTCAAAGGCCTTTTGACAGGCCAAGGTCCAGTTAACTTTCTTGGACATTCTCTTGGAGGTAGGTTCTGTGAGGGGGGGGTCACTGTTGATCCATAATCCTCCAAAAACCTCCTATAGTAACCAGTCAAGCCAAGGAATGCCCTGACTTGAGTCTGGGTTTTTGGAGCTACCCAGTCCAGAATAGTCTGGATCTTGGGTTTGAGTGGCTGAACTTGGACTCCACCTACAAGGTGTCCCAAGTAAACCACATTACCCTGCCCTATCTTACATTTAGATGTCTTGAAAGAGAGGCCTGCTGCTTGCAAGGCCTGCAAAACCTTCTTCAGGTGGACCAGGTGATCCTGCCAGCTGGAGCTAAAGACAGCAATATCATCAAGATAAGCTGCACTAAAGGACTCCAGACCAGCAAGGACTTGATTCACCAACCTTTGGAAGGTGGCAGGGGCATTCTTTAAGCCAAAGGGCATCACAGTAAACTGGTTGTGCCCATCAGGTGTAGAGAATGCTGTTTTCTCTTTTGCTCCTGGTGCCATTCTTATTTGCCAGTACCCTGCTGTCAAGTCAAAGGTACTCAGGTATTTGGCAGCACCCAATTTATCAATCAGCTCATCTGCCCTTGGAATGAGGTGAGCATCTGACGTGGTGACAGACTTAAGCCATTTGTAGTCCACACAGAACCTCATCTCTCTCTTGCCATCTTTTGTGTGAGGTTTGGGGACCAAGATCACTGGGCTAGCCCAGGGACTGTCAGAGTGCTCAATCACTCCCAACTCCAGCATCTTGTGGACTTCCACTTTGATGCTTTCCTTAACTTGGTCAGACTGTCTGAAGATTTTATTTTTGACAGGCATGCTTTTTCCTGTATCCACATCATGGGTACACAGGTGTGTCTGACCAGGGGTTAGGGAAAAGAGCTCAGCATACTGCTGGAGGACTTGCCTGCAGTCAGCTTGCTGTTGGCCAGAGAGGGTGTCTGAATAGATCACTCCATCTACTGTGCCATCTGTGGGGTCAGTGGAGAGGAGATCAGGGAGAGGTTCACTCTCTGCTTCCTGGTCTTCATCTGTAACCATTAACATGTTTACATCTGCCCTGTCATGGAAGAGTTTTAGGCGGTTAACATAGATCACCCTCTTGGGGGTCCTGCTAGTGCCTAGGTCCACCAGGTAGGTGACCTGACTCTTTTTCTCTAGCACTGGGTAAGGGCCACTCCATTTGTCCTGAAGTGCCTTGGGAGCCACAGGCTCCGGAATCCAGACTTTCTGCCCTGACTGAAACTCAACCAAAGCAGCCTTTTGGTCATACCACATCTTCTGGAGCTGTTGGCTGGCCTCGAGGTTTTTACTTGAATTTTCCATGTACTCTGCCATCCTTGCACGTAGGCCTAGTACATAGTCCACTATATCTTGCTTAGGCTCATGGAGAGGTCTCTCCCAGCCTTCTTTCATAAGAGCCAGTGGTCCCCTAACAGGATGGCCAAACAGACGTTCAAGGGGGAAAACCCTACTCCCTTCTGAGGCACCTATCTGTAGGCGAAAAGCAGGCATGGCAGAAGGACATCCCATCTCCTTTTGAGTTTTTCAGGGAGCCCCATGATCATGCCCTTCAATGTCTTGTTAAATCTCTCAACAAGACCATTGGTTTGTGGGTGGCATGGTGTGGTGAATTTGTAAGTCCCCCCACACTCATTCTACATATGTTTCAGGTAAGCTGACATGAAGTTGGTACCTCTGTCAGAAACCACCTCCTAAGGAAATCCCACTCTGGTGAAAATACCAATGAGTGCTTTGGCCCTGCAGGGGCAGTAGTGGACCTAAGGGGAATTGCTTCAGGGTACCTAGTAGCATGATCCACTACTACTAGGATATACTGATTCCCTGATGCTGTGGGATGTCCAAGTGGACCCACTATATCCACTCCCACTTTTTCAAAGGGGACCCCCACCACTGGAAGTGGAATGAGGGGGGCCTTTGGATGGCCACCTGTCTTACCACTGGCTTAACAGGTGGCACAGGAGGCACAAAACTCCTTTACCTTCTGGGACATATTGGGCCAATAGAAATGGTTGACTAACCTCTCCCATGTCTTGGTTTGTCCCAAATGCCCTGCAAGGGGAATGTCATGTGCTAAGGTCAGAATGAACTCCCTAAACTCCTGAGGCACTACCACTCTCCTAGTGGCAGCAGGTTTGGGATCTCTTGCCTCAGTGTAAAGGAGTCCATCTTCCCAATAGACCCTGTGTGTTCCACTGACAATTCCCTTTTCTTGTTTAGCAGCTTGCTGCCTTAGGCCTTCAAGAGAGGGACAAGTTTATTGCCCCTTGCACAGCTGTTCCCTTGAGGGTCCCCCTGGGCCCAAGAGCTCAACCTGGTAAGGTTATAATTCCATAGGCTCAGTTCCCTCAGGGAATAGAACTTCTTCCTGAGAAGAGAGGTTCTGTTTCTTTTTCTGTGCTGAAGCTGGTTCCCTAGTCTTCTTTCCTTTTCTCTTGGAAGGTTGGGCCATTATTCCAGGCTCCAACACTTCTTTTTCATCCTGAGCTCTGCACTGTTCCCTAGTCTTGACACACACCAGTTCAGGGATACCCAGCATGGCTGCATGGGTTTTGAGTTCTACCTCAGCCTATGCTGAGGACTCCAGATAATTTCCAAGCAGACATTCTACTGGTATAGCAGAATAGACTACCACCTGTTTCAGGCCAGTGACCCCTCCCCATTCTAAAATTACCATAGCCATGGGATGTACTTTAGTCTGATTGTCATTATTGGTGACTGGATAAGTTTGTCCAGTCAGGTATTGTCCTGGGGAAACCAGTTAGTCTGTCACCATAGAGACACTGGCACCTGTATCCCTCAGGGCTTCTACTCTAGTCCCATTAATAAAGAGCTGCTGCCTGTATTTTTGCATGTTAGGCGCCCAGGCAGCTAGCGTGGCTAAGTCCACCCCACCCTCAGAGACTAATGTAGCTTCAGTGTGGACCCTGATTTGCTCTGGGCACACTGTTGATCCCACCTGGAGACTGGCTATTCCAGTGCTACCTGGAGTAGTAGTTGAAGTGGAACATTTCTTGGGACAGGCCTTGTCTCCAGTTTGGTGTCCATGCTGCCTACATCTGCGACTCCAGGCCTTTTTCGGATCAAAGTTTTTACCCTTGTACCCAAATGAGGATTGTGAAGAGACTTTGGATCCACCCTCCTGTGCAGGCTTTTGGAGGCCCTGTAGAAGACTCTTTACTTTTTCCCTTGGATGTCTCAACACTCTTCCCCTGGGGAGAGTTTGTGACCCCTTTGTTTTGGTCACCCCCTGTGGAAGTCTTGGTCACCCTTGTCTTGACCCAGTGGTCTGCCTTCTTTCCCAATTCTTGGGGAGAAATTGGACCTAGGTCTACCAGATGCTGATGCACTTTATCATTGAAACAATTACTTAAAACGTGTTCCTTCATAAACAAGTTATACAGCCCTTCATAATCACTAACACCACTGCCATTAATCCAACCATCAACTGTTTTGACTAAGAAGTCAACAAAATCAACCCAGGTCTGGCTCGAGGATTTTTGAGTCACCCTGAACCTAATCTTGTACTCCTCAGTTGAGAATCCAAAGCCCTCAATCAGGGTAGCCTTCATGAGGTGATAGGATTCTGCATCTTTACCAGAGAGTGTGAGGAGTCTATCCCTACACTTACAGTGAACAATTCCCAAAGGAGAGCACCCCAGTGAATTCTGGTTGCATAAGCCCTCTCAAAAGCTGTGAACCATTTGGTGATGTCATCACCATCTTCATATTTTGTTACAATCCCTTTGGGGATTTTTAGCATGTCAGTATTTTCTCCGACCCTATTTAAGTTGCTGCCACCATTGATGGGAGCTAAACCCATCTCTTGTCTTTCCCTCTCTATGGCTAGGAGCTGTCTCTCCAAAGCCAATCTTTTGGCCATCCTGGTTAACAGGAGGTCATCTTCATGGAGGCTGCCCTCAATGTTTCCAGAGTTACTGGACTCCCCTGTGGAAGAACCAGTATCTCTGACTATCACTTGTGGAGTCAGGATTTGAGGGACCCTGGCCTCCCTAACTAGGACAGGAGGGAAGGAATTATCCTCCAGGTCACTAGTTTCCCCCTCTGTAAGGTTATCTCCAGAGGGGTGGTCTTTTGCAAACTCTGCCAAAAGCTCCTGGAGCTTCACTTTGGTAGGGTTTGACCCAGTCTTTATATTTTTTAGCTTACGGAGAGTCCTCAACTCTGACATCCCTAGATGCAGGTAAGGGATGAGGTTGAGTTCCACCATCATCTTGTCTGTGCTAGACATTATTTTCCTAAAAGTTGGGATACTTTTTAAGAATCTAAAACTATTTCTAGAACTTAATCCAAACTTTTACAAAACTTTCAAACTCTAAAAGAAATGCTAACAGAGACTTACACAAGGCCCTAGCAGGACTTTTAAAAATGTAGAAAAATGGCTCAAATTGCAAAAATCAGTTTCTAATGACAATTTTTGAAATGTAGTCGTGTGATCAGGTATTGGCTGGGTAGGCCAGCAAATGCAAAGTCTTAGATCCCACCGCTGATCCACCAGTGTAGGAAGTTGGCTCTCTATATACTATTTCAAAGTAAGAAATAGTGTGCACAGAGTCCAAGGGTTCCCCTTAGAGGTAAAATAGTGGCAAAAGTAGATAATTCTAATGCTCTATTTTGTGGTAGTGGGGTGGAGCAGTAGGCTTATCAGAGGGTAGTGTTAAGCATTTGTTGTACACACACAGGCAATAAATGAGGACACACACTCAAAGACTTACTCCAAGCCAATAGGTTTTTATATTGAAAAATATATTTTCTTAGTTTATTTTGAGAACCACAGGTTCAAGATTTACATTAAACACTTTGAATGTAAGGTACTTCACTTAGATACTTTAGGAACTTTGAATTAAAACAGTATCATGTACATTCTTTGTAAAAATGGCAATAAGCTATTTTCAAAGTGGACACTGTGCAAAAATCAACAGTTCCTGGGGAGGTAAGTAAAGGTTAGATTAGGAGGCAGGTAAAACACTTACAAGTCTCAGTTCTAGGGCATAGGCAGCCCACCGTTGGGGGTTCAAGGCATCCCCCAAGTTACCATACCAGCAGCTCAGGGCCGGTCAGGTGCAGAGGTCAAAGATGTGCCCAAAACACATAGGCGCCTATGGAGAACAGGGGTGCTCCGGTTCCAGTCTGCCAGCAGGTAAGTACCTGTGTCCTTGGGGGGCAGACCAGTGGGGTTTTGTAGAGCACTAGGGGGAACACAAATAGGCACACAAAACACACCCTCAGCGGCACAGGGCGGCCTGGTGCAGTTTGCAAAGCAGGCATCGGGTTTCAGGTAGGAAACAATAGAGGGACCCAGGGGTCACTCAAGCGGTGCAGGCAGGCACGGGGGGGCTTCTTGGGACAGCCACCACCTGGACAAGGCAGAGGGTCACCTGGGGGTCACTCCTGTGTTGAAGTTTGGTTCCTTCAGGTCTTGGGGGATGCTGGTGCAGTGTTGATTCCAGGCGTCGGGTCCCTTGTTACAGGCAGTCGTGGTCAGGGGGAGCCTCTGGATTCTCTCTGCAGGCGTTGCTGTGGGGGCTCAGTGGGGTCGTCTATGGTCACTCACGGGCTCACAGTCACCGGGGAGTCCTCCCTTAGGTGTTTGTTCTCTGGATCTTGAGCTGGGGGCATCGGGTGCAGAGTGTGACGGCTCACGCTTCTGGCGGGAAACGTGCAGTCTTTGAAAGTTGCTTCTTTGTTGCAAAGAAGTAGCTTGTTTTGAGCAGGGCTGCTGTTCACTGGAGTTTCTTGGTCCTTTAGTCCAGGGCAGTCCTCTGAGGCTTTAGAGGTCGCTGGTCCCTGTCGGATGCGTCTCTGGAGCAGGTTTTCGAAGTTGGCGACAGGCCGGGATGGCTGGGGCCAAAGCAGTTGTCATCTTCCTCCTTCTCTGCAGGCTTGTAGGTCAGCAGTCCTTCTTGTTTCTTTAGGTTGCAGGAATCTGATTTCCTGATCTGGGGAGCCCTTAAATACTGAATTTAGGGGTGTGTTTAGGTCTGGGAGGGCAGTAGCCAATGGCTACTGTCCTCGAGGGTGGCTACACCCTCTTTGTGCCTCCTCCCTGTGGGGAGGGGGGGCACATCCCTAATCCTATTGGGGGAATCCTCCAAACTCAAGATGGAGGATTTCTAAAGGCAGGGGTCACCTCAGCTCAGGACACCTTAGGGGCTGTCCTGACTGGTGGGTGATTCCTCCTTGTTTTTCTCATTATCTCCTCTAGCCTTGCCCCCATATGTGGGGGCAGTGGCCGGAGGGCGGGAATCTCCACTAGCTGGGATGCCCTGGGGCGCTGTAACAAAAGGGGTGAGCCTTTGAGGCTCACCGCCAGGTGTTACAGTCCACCCAGTACAGGCTTTGTTCCTGGCCACAGAGTGACAAAGGCACTCTCCCCATTTAGCCAGCAACATGTCTGGTGTGTGGCAGGCTGGCAGAAACTGGTCAACCTACACTAGAAGTCGGGTAGGTATTCAGGGGGCATCTCTAAGATGCCCTCTGGGTGTATGTTACAATAAATTGCACACTGGCATCAGTGTGCATTTATTGTGCTGAGAAGTTTGATACCAAACTTCCTAGTTTTCAGTATAGCCATTATAGAACTGTGGAGTTCGTGTTTGACAAACTCCCAGACCATATACTCTTATAGCTACCCTGCACTTACAATGTCTAAGGTTTTGCTTAGGCACTGTAGGGGCATAGTGCTCATGCACATATGCCCTCACCTGTGGTATAGTGCACCATGCCTTAAGGCTGTAAGGCCTGCTAGAGGGGTGACTTACCTGTGCCACAGGCAGTGTGAGGTTGGCATGGCACTCTGAGGGGAGTGCCATGTCGACTTAGTCATTTTCTCCCCACCAGCGCACACACGCTGAGAGGCAGAGTGCATGGGCTGAATGGGGGGTCCCCAGGGTGGCATAAGACATGCTGCAGCCTTTAGAGACCTTCCCTGGCATCAGGGCCCTTGGTACCAGGGGTACCAGTTAGAAGGGACTTACCTGAGTGCCAGGGTTGTGCCAATTGTGGAGACAAAGGTACAGTTTTTGGGAAAGAACACTGGTGCTGGGGCCTGGTTAGCAGGGTCCCAGCACACTTTCAAATCATAACTTACCATCAGCAAAGGCAAAAAGTTAGGGGTAACCATGCCAAGGAGGCATTTCCTTACACTAAGTAATTGTTTCAATGAAAGGCGACATCAACACCTGGTAGACCTGGGTCCACTTTCCCCTCAAGAACTGGGGAGGAAGGAAGACCATTGGGTCAATAGAGAAGTAACCAAACTACCACTGGTGGGGGAGACCAAAAGAAAGAGGCCAAAAAGCCCTCCCCCCAAGGGAAAGATGGGAGCCAAAATAAAAATAACAATGGCCCCCACAATCTGCACAGGAGAGTGGGCCCAGATACTCCTCACAGTCTAGGGGTGGGTACAAAGGACAGCACTTTGATCCCCACAAGGCTTGGTGCCATGACTGCAAAACTAAAGGGCAAAACTGTAAAAACAAAAAAGAATGTATCTAATCAACCTGCAGTAAATGCAGTTGCCAATCACCAGATGGGATCAGAGGTGAGGCCTGACCATGCCTTTGACCACACAGAGGCAACATTAGTCACTGAGGGTGAGGTAGAATTATCTTGTGCTGCCTGACCAAGTAATATGTGCAAATATAGGCAACACCCTTTGATGAATGAGAAGAAAGCAGAAGCACTGATGGACACAGGAGCTAGTTTTACCATGGAAACTCAGCACTTGATCCACTCAAGTCAGTGTTTGGTAGCGAAGTCTTATCCTGTCCCCAATGCTGACAATGGGACAAAGTTCCATCCCATGACTATGGTAACCTCTGATTGGGGGGGTGTACTTGGCACCTACCAAATAGTGTCTCAACTCGTTAAAGGCATCACAGATTGCTAGAAGTTCTTTCTCAGCAATGACATAATTTTGTTCCGCTTCGTTTAGTTTTCGAGACATGTAAGCTACAGGGTGTAGCTGACCGGTATCTTTGTTGCGTTGAGATAACACTGCACCAATTGCCACATCTGAAGCATCTGCTTCTACTATGAATGGACATTCAGTATCTGGGTGAGTCAAGACTGGGGCGGTGGAGAAGGCTTCTTTTAAGGTTGAAAAAGCCTTGTCAGCTTCTGGAGACCATACAAATGGTTCTTTCTTTCGTAGTAACTTGGTGATTATTGCCACTGTCTGTGAGAAGTGGTCTATTAATCTGTGATAGAAATTTGCAAAACCAAGGAAGCACTGAACATCTCGAACAGTTTTTGGGATTGGCCAATCAGATACTGCTTGCACTTTTCTTTCTGCCATGACCATGCCTTGAGGTGTAAGGATGACCCCTAAAAATTCAACAGTGGTAACATGAAATTCACATTTGCTCAATCTGCGATATAAATGATGTTTCCGAAGGGCTGTGACAATCTTTTGGACATGTTGTACATGTTCAACTTCATTATCAGAATAGATTAGAATAGCATCAATATAAACTATTGCAAATAGATCTAGATATTCTCTAAGGACATCATTCAGAAAGAATTGGAACACTGCTGGAGCATTACAAAGTCCAAATGGCATGACTGTGTATTCAAATAGACCATATCTAGTTTTAAAGGTGGTTTTCCACTCTTCGCCTTCTTTTATCCTGCCTAGGTGGTAAGCTCCTCTTAGGTCTAACTTGGTGTAAATTTTGGCTTTTTTAACTTGATCCAACAGGACAGGGATCAAGGGTAATGGGTATTTATTTTTTACTGTGATTTTATTTAATCCTCCATAGTCTATACAAGCCCTAAGATCCCCATTAGCCTTGGAAACAAAAAAAAGAGGATATGCTGCAGGAGACTTGGAAGGGTGGATAAATCCATTAGCTAGAAATTGATCTAAATAGCTTCTTAGATATTGAATTTCGTGTTCAGACAGGGCGTACACACGACAATTAGGGAGTATAGCACCAGGAGTCAGATAAATTTTACAGTCATAGGGTCTGTGAGGAGGCAAGGTTCCTGCTTCGTTTTCATCAAAAACATCAAGGAAGGATGAACACTGCAAAGGCAGCGTTACATCTTTTTCAACAGCTGTGGCTATGTGGGATTTGTGGGAATTTGTGACACTTGATGTCTGGAAACATTTTTCTTTACACAGAAGTGAAGAAAACGTGATTTTCCTTTCTTGCCAATTTATTAAAGGATTAGGGTAACTTAACCACGACATTCCTAGAATAATTCCATACTGAGGAGCATGGATTACATTAAAGATTATTTTTTCTACATGTTTGGTGTCTTGATTTCCCCCTTTACAGATCACAGATAAGGGGAAGGTCTGCAGAGTCACCGGACTTCCAGCTAGGAGTTTTCCATCTACAGCTTGTATTATTTCAGGTGTTTTCTTCTTCTTACATGGGATCCCCCATGTTTGAATCAATTGTGTATCAATAAAATTACCAGTAGCCCCGGAATCTACTAAGGCTTTCTTCAGATAAGTCTTTTGTTTTACCAGTACTTCTAGATCTAATTTTAAATGTCTTGACTCGAGTAAAACCTTTTTAGCATCTTGTGAAGGGTCCACGTTTACACCCAAGAGCAACCCTTCCTTACACCTTGGGTGTTCTAGTTTTCCTGATTGATCTGTGCATTTGCTACAACCTTCTTGGGAGGGGTTTGTTTACTTTTTGGTTTTGCTGGTCATTCTTTAGCAAAATGGCCCTTTTGACCACAATACAGACATTGTCCATTCTTTCTGCGTAGATCTTACTCTTCTTTCGTTAAGGGCCACCTGATGGTTCCTATTTCCATTGGTTCATGATTGTTGTCTCCATGAACTTGTGATTCTCTATGCTCATGAACACGGCAGGAATTTTGTCTCAGTCTTTTTGCGTGTTCCCCGTCGTTCTGCAAGACGATGGTCTAGTCTTAAAACAAGATTTATCAGATCTTGACAATCCGTGGGTTGAGGATCAATCTGTACAAGAATGTCTTTTAACTCATCTTTGAGTCCTTGATAGAACATGGCTGATCTTTTTTCCTCAGGCCAGGCCGTTTCTACTACCAGCCGATTAAAGTTAGCCGAGTAAGAGACAAGATCCTTATTTCCTTGTCGCAATTCTAGCAGTTCTCAGTCTGCAGACAGAGTAACTGTTTTTCGATCAAAAACACTTTCAAATTCTCAGACAAAGTCTCTCCAGTTATAAAGCAAAGGATTATCTCGACGTACAAGACAAGAGGGATTGCCCAGGTGGCAGTGTCTCCAGTCTAATAAGAAATCAAGAAGCCCACCCCGGATTGGGGATCAGGGAAGGCATTTGGTCTACAGGTGAAATGCAATTCTACTTGAGTCAAAAAGAATTGTACCTTCTGAGGATCACCTGAAAACCTTTCTGGGGGAGCCAAAGAAATGGGTGTGGGAACTGTGAGTGATATGTTAGTGGGAGGATTTCCTCCTGAACTTTGAGGAGGAGGATTAAGCCAACCCGCACCCAGAAGACTTTTCTCCTTCTTTCCCACTCTGTCTTGTAACTGATCCACCCTTTCTGCTAGATTGGCTGCTATGTTTTTAGATTCAACTACATCCAATTGAAGCTGCGTAATTACCTTAAGTAACTCATCCAATGTGGCCGTATTGAAAACCTAGCACAAACCAGGAGGATTAAAATTAGTGGGCTCACTATTCTGTCAGCGAGACCAGATCCTCGGGGTTTGCGCCTGTTCCCAATATGTCCACCTCTTGGCAGCTCCAAACTTTACTAGCTATCATAGCACAGAGTTAAAGAATGGCCAAGCGAGGATGGGGTTTAGGTTGGGAACAGCGTGGAAGGAGACCTGTGGAAGCAAGAGTTGAAAACACAATAGCAAGGTCATTCACATTAATCTTCATGAACTTTGTTTTAATTCTTTATGCTCTAATAACATGAGAGATCAAGAACTTTTCAATAACGTGACCTTTTTCTACTCACATGCTCTGAACATTGAACTCTCTCGAGTTAATCCTTAGAATAGCAATTACATCACAACAAGAGTCAATGAGTATATTCGTTCCCAAAGAATTAACTGCTATAGGATTCATGAATGATACTGTAGAATAGGCAAACTGATTAAACTTGTTTTGTCTAGAAAGATCACTCTGTTTGATCTAAGTTTCAAGATTAAATTTCCCAGAAATTATCGCGCACCTTATTGCCAGACTACGCATCAAGACTCAAGTACCTGGAATGATTGCACGCTCTGCCGATCTGAACTGCGAGGGTTAATTGCCAAAAATGAATCACACACACTGTTGCCGATTCAACCATCAAGATTCAAATGCCTTGAAATGATTGCGCACTCTGCCGATCCGAACTGGCAGGGTTAATTGCCAAGAATGAATCGTGCTCACTGTTGCCGATTCAACCATCAAGATTCAAATGCCTCAAATGATCACGCACTCTGCCGATCCGAACTGCAAGGGTTAATTGCCAAGAATGAATCGCGCACACTGTTGCAGATTCAACCATCAAGATTCAAATGCCTCGAAATGATCGCACACTCTGCCGATCCGAACTGCAAGGGTTAATTGCCAAGAATGAATCGCGTACACTGTTGCCAATTCAACCATCAAGATTCAAATACCTCGAAATGGTCGCGCACTCTGGCGATCCAAACTCCAAGGGTTAAGTGCCAAGAATAAATCACACACACTGTAAATCACAAAGCCAAAAACTCAAATGTTTCTAGAAACTGACCTCTGTCTTACCGCCCTTCTTGAAGATCAGCAAGATAATGAGGACAGGACCAGGAAATGTCCAAGTAGGCCTCCGGAACAAGAGCCCAGGAAACTGCTGCTGCTCTGCACCGGGACCTCTGAATTGTGAGCATGTGGAGCTGGGCTGGGTTCCTTAAATAGACCCAAGCCCCGCACACACACCACACCCAGCCAGGCTGCAGGAAAGTCTTGAAAATGAACAATACATTACAAACAGCATTAATGACATTTCAAGATAAATGCCTGCAATGCAAAAAGTTAATATGCAATATCAACACAATGCATGAAATATTACATTGCATAAGGTTTGTCATTTTGCATTATGTTGCCCATAGAGCGCGCACTGTCCTGGTGTTGACAATTATTCATGCCAACTGCCTAAAGCCTTTCTATGACAGAGCTGATGTGACCATGCTCATGGATACAGATGGGGGACAGGAGGATGAGAGTGAGCCTCTCCCTGATCTCCCCTCCAGCAATCCCTAAGATGATTCTTTGGATGGAGTGGTCTTGTCAGACATCCTCACAGAACAACAGCAGTTTGATTGCAGGCAAGTCCGTAACCAGTATGCTGAGCTATTTTCCCTGACCCCTGGAAAGACAAGCTGGTGTGCCCGTTATGTCGACACTGGTGACAGCTTGCCTGTCAAAAACAAAATCCACAGATAGTCAGACCATGTCAAGATAAGCAGCTAGGCAGAAATTAAAACATGCTGGATTTGGGTGTCATTGAACTCTCTGAAAGTCCCTGGGTAGCCAAATAGTTTTAGTCCCCAAGCCTCACTCCAAGGGAAAGAAAAAGGAAATGAGGTTTTGTGTGGACTACAGGGCCCTCAATTCTATCACAAAAACTGATGCACACCCGATCCCAAGAGCTAATGAGCTAATAGACAGACTAGGGACAGCCAAATATCCGATTAGCTTTGATTTAACATCTGGGTACTGGCAGATTGGTCTGACCACAAGAGCAAAAGAGAGGTCAGGATTTTCTACTCCTAGTGGGTGCTATCAGTGCACTGATATGACCTTTGGACTAAAGAATGCACCTTCCAGAGGTTGGTGAGCCAAATCGTTGCTGGACTGTAAGCTTTTAGTGCAGCTTATCTGGATGACATAGCTGTCTATAGTTTCACCTGGCATGATCACCTGATCCACCTATGGAAGGTCCTTGAGGCTCTGCAGAGGGGAGGCATCATTATTAAGGCCAGTAAGTGCCAGATAGAGCACAGGAAAGTTATTACTTGGGCCACCTGGCTGGTGGAGGCCAAGCGCAACCCCTCCAGCCTAAGATCCAGACCATACTGGCTTAGGAAGCTCCCACAACTCAGACATAGGTCAGGGCCATCCTTGGCTTAACAGGGTACTATAGGAGATTTGTGAAGGATTATGGCACCATAGCTACCCCCTCAGAGAAATAACCTTCAAGAAAATGTCCCAAAAGGTTAACTGGACAGTGAGTTGTCAAAGGGCCTTTGATACTCTGAAGAATGCTATGCGCTCTGTTCCAGTCCTAAAAGCCACGGACTACTCCAGGCAGTTCATAGTCCAAACAGATGCTTCTGAAATGGGGATAGGGGTGGTCCTTTCCCAGAAAAATCATGATGGACATTACCAGTCATTTGCTGTTATAAGCAAGAAACTACTCCCTAGGGAACAAAATTGGAGTGCAATAGAGAGGGAAGCCTTTGCTGTGGCGTGAACCCTGAAGATGCTGAGACCATACCTGTTTGGCTCTCACTTCATAGTTCAAACTGACCACAGGGCTCTTAGATGACTACAACAGATGAAGGGTGAAACCTCCACACTGCTTAGACTGTCCATTTCCCTACAGGGAATGGACTTTCCAGTGGAACACAGACCTGGGACTGCCCATACCAATGCAGATGGTCTTTCTAGGTTCTTCCACTTAGATGATGAAGACTCACTAAAGAAAGGGCAGTCTCATCCTCGTTCATTTGGGGTGGGATGGTACTGTGAGAATAGGCCTTTTTTGACATGGTTAGCCTCTACGTTTCACCTGGTATGTGATGTAGCCTAGAAGTTGTTAGTGCCCAGGGCCCTTGCTCTTTCCCTAAACTTTTGTGATGCATTGGCACAATGGACAACACCTTTAGCTGCCACTATAATTCCCTACTAGAGAGACCTAGGTGCCCAGGGCCTGAGGCACTATGGATGAGCCCCTGAAGACAGCAGCACTGATTGTGACACCCTCTAGGGCCATGCATCCAGATGCACCCAGTCCTCCCATTGTAGGCTGAGTGCTCTGATGCAAATCTAAACCACAGCCTCAACATGGCATACTGCCTGTGTGCTCTGTCCATTATACACTGCAGGCACTATGGGTAAGACACCCCTGTGACAGGCCTTCCAGCACTAAGGCAGGGTGCACTATACAGTATGTGAGGGCATAGCTGCATGAGCAATATGCCCCAGTGTGTCCTTGCCAAACCTTGGACATAGTGAGTGAACAGAGCAGTCATTTTAATACATGTGCTGGACACTGGTCAATCCGAGTTTCACAGCTACATGATGGCCACTCTGAACACTGGGTTGTTTGGCATCAAACACCTCAGAATGATAAATCTAACTGGTACCAGTATTGGATTAATTACCAAATGTACCCAGGGATCACCTTAGAGGTGCCCTTTGCAAAAGCTAACTACCCAGGCATGATTGCTGACTGGCACAAATCAATACCAGTAGGGTGAGAGATCCTTATCCCTGAGATGCAGGACAAAGCCCTTCCTGGGTACAGGTGCTAATACCCCTACCTCAGGAATGCGCACTGCCTTGTCAGCGAGCTTCAAAGGGCTTACCACCTTTGAAACTCGACCTCCAGGCCGGCTGCTAGCAGCAGATGGCTGCCCCCATTGCAAACCCCCACGCTTGGCAGGAACACCAGTGGGAAAATCAAACAAAGGACAGGAGGAGTGCCCCTACCTGGCATGCACCACCCCCTGGTGTTGCATGCGAGGTGGACTCTCCATTTCATTTTCCTCCATCTTGGATGGAAGGAAAATAGTCAGTTAGGTGTAGATAAGTGAACTTTGCCCACAGGAAGTGGTCACTTAGTGGGTGTAGCCACCCATAGGTAGATGACCCATTGGTCACTACCAGGTTTCCCTTAAAACTCCCACTTAGTGGGCATCCCTAGACCAAGAAATCAGATTCGATGGACAGAAGATCAGCACCAAGGAGATCCAAGGCACAAGAACTGTGGACCTGCTGCACTAAAAAAAGGCGTCAAACCATGCCTGCTGCACCCAGTGCCTGACAGTCACAGCTGAGGAGCTTCTGGACAACTGGAAACATTTTAAAGAACCCCAGAGGGCCTCCATGCTTCACAAACTGCCAGAGAACTCCCTCCAGAGTAGAGGTACCAATCTAAATTCACAAGGAACTAACAAGCCAGTAAGGTTTCCTACACTGACCGGATGCAAACTCTGGATCTGGAAGCTGCAGCTAGACCACACTTCACACCACAGACCGCAAGGACAAATTCTGCCAGTGTGCCACGTTTGGTGGCACTCCACTTTCCAGAGGCTGAACCGTACCAATACCCAAGGTATTAGTCACCGAGCTTCGGACATCCTGAAGCCCGCCCAGGACTGTAAAGGGATCAGGAGGAAGCCCCAGTCAAGGGACTTAAGAAACAACCTTGACCTCCCACCAGAGTGCCTCTGTTGTCCTGCAATCGATCCTTGAACCAACCTACCTCCTGCTTCTGAGGGCATCCTTGCGCACAGCTCCTGGCTCACCAACTTGCTCTGCACCCAGCCACCTGTGCCATGCACCAAGGATCCAGCTGTGTTTTAAGGGTTCCCCACTCCCTGTGACCTCGATACTCCAAGGGGACCACCAGGAACCACCTTCAAACTTATCTGTGCAGTGTTGATCCAAGTGGTTGCTCACAGTGGCCCTGCACCAGCTCCAGGGACCTTTACCCACTGCACCCACCGGAGCCGGGAGGCCCCAAACTTTTCCAGCTGGCACAGTGTGCCCACCAACCATTTCGACCAACCTGCAAAAGAAAAACTTGGTAAACCTACAGTATGATTTATATGCATTTTTAAAAGTTATCGTCCATTGGTTCCTATGGTGCGTAATTACGCACAAAAAAACAGTTTTTATTAAACTTCAAAAGTTCATGTCTCAAAAAGTACTTAACCAATTTTGATGATCTGGGTCTTAAAATTCACATAAAAATCTCAAGTATTTAATAAATTGGACTTGGGTTATTCCTTTGAGTGTGTGAGTTGCAAGATTGATGCAGTGAGTACAACAAATGCTTTGCGCTTATCCAAGAATGGCCTAACTGCTCGACCAAGCTACCATAAAAATTAGAGCATTAGGCGGTCTAGTTTTTACCCTTGTAAACCAATGAGCAGTTGCCTGTACCCTCTGCACAGTGTGCTTAGCTTCGCACACTACATAGAAAGCCAGCCCCTACACTTAACTCTTGTCCAAGAAAATGAACAGTAATTATCCTCTACCCTGAGCAACACCAGGGAAAAAAAACACCCTCCCCACGATGGACACAGCTGTAAAGGTGTAAACATAAATGCCTCTCTGCCTTTTGGCAAGGACGGAGGGGGCAACACTAACCATCCAAGTTCAGCATCCCTGCTGGAGATTATTCAAGATAAAATTTGCATAAATAAAATTCAGTGGGATGTGTAGACAGGGGAAGGGGCATGCAACTGCATAGGCTTCACTCCGCTTCAGCACTCAAATGAGGGGACACATGCACCAGCTATCTAGTTCTTAGGAGTGACCTCGAGTGGTCGCCCATCCATTTATTTATACCCTCGGGCCAAGCCCGACCCTCAGGCTGATGGTTGTGATACAGCGCATCATAGAGACTGGGTGATACTCTATATTCCTTCCAACTTTTATTAAGAGAAAATATACAACTTATATTCAGTACACACGTAGAGCCTGATTTAAGAAATGTGGCGCTGCATCCAGTGCAGCTCCACTTTTTTTGCGCCCCTCAGCACCCCCCTAACAACACCATGTGTGCGCTGCATCTAAGAGATAGCACACCATGGCGTTAGTTAGGGAACTAACGTCAAAAATGTTTACGCTAGTTCAGAGCTTTGCCAGATTAGTGTAAAAAATGTTGACACTAAGCCTGGAAAGCCCAGTGAGGCCCATTGAGAACAATGATGTGCCTCCTTTTAACGCCTGCTTTGAGCAGGCGTTAAAACTGGCGAAAAAATGGCGGAAAGAAATTTCTTTGATTTCTTTGTGCCATTTTGTCAGCTCCCCCAACGGAGGAATGCCCCCTTAACATACATTACAGTATGCCTGGCGCAGGCATAATGTAGCATAAAGGGTTAAAAAGTGGAGCAATGCATGTATTGTGCCACTGTAAATTTGTTGAGATGATTTTGCCCTTGTTGGGCCACATTAGCATAAAAAACAAATTACACCAATGTGGCACAAGGAGGTGCTAGGGGCTCTTAAATCTGCCCCATATTCTTTCAGTCTCTGACTCAGTGCTGGGTTGGAGTGAAGGCTGTACCTCAGGCTCTTACCTCCATCATCCTGGCCAGCAGTTATGGGAGTGGCAATGTGACATTCTCCTTCACACCCTCCAGATGGGAGCAGTGGCTCTGTGGGCGTGCAAGCATTGTCTGGGGGTGTGCGCCACATAGTGGTCAGACATTACTGCATCGGGAGCAATGGTGACGTCTTCCTCCTACCAGTTACCATCCACACTCCCAGCCATGGAATCACCCTTTTAAATTAGGACATGTTCCTGTACATAGCCATATGGCCCCACTGTACAGTGACCATTGCTCCTTGAATAGCCACTGCTTTCCAAACATCTCTCTCAAAAGGTGTGTGGAACTTCTAGCTTGGAAGACAGTCTTGTGTTATGACTAGGCCTCCCACAGCTAGATTAGAGACTGTTGCTCTCTGGACCAGACTGGCTTTGTTGTTTGTGCTTCCCCTTTCCTTCTGGGTGGCCTGTACATATAGTGCAGTCTTTTTCCACTGCAGCCCAGCCGGGGTGCAGTCTCCGGTGGCTCTTCCCATCAACAAGTTCATTGATGCAGTTTGTTGTGCTGTGGGGCATTTGCCAAAACGTTCGTAGGAACCTGTGTAGGCAGCACTCCATGTCTTCTCCATTGTAAACGCCTTTTCTAAGTGTCCTGTTCAGTGTTTGCTTGAAGCAATCCACCTCTCCATTGGCCTGGGGCCACTGAGGGATCCCTCTCAGGTGATTTATGTTCAGCAACTGCATGTATTCTTTGAAATCTTGACCCTGAAAGGGGGGCGGGGGCATCATCTGTTCTAACTTTATCCGGAATCCCCAGCATGGCAAACACTTTCTCCAAGACAGGCTTTACTTTGGAAAATGTAGTGGACTGTATTATTTCAATCACCAGGTACTTTGTGTGGCTGTTGACTATTACCTATGTGATCTCTGTGCCTGGGAAACTCCTGAAGTCCATGCTGATTTGGAACCATGGCTGCAGACATTGTTCTTCCTTGATGACGGCCCCTGGGGCTCGGTCTCTGTTTTTGATTGCACATGAATGGCAACCCCTCACCTTTTCGCCCACCAAAGTGTCCATGCCGGGGAACCACGCCTTGTCTCTCAATCTCGCTTTAGTCTTTACTACTCCTTGATGGTCTCGATGAGCTAACTCAACAACCCTGGCATGGAGGCTCTGAGTTAGTATAATTCACCTTCCTTGGAGCAGCAGATCTTCACTGCCAGTGCTCAACTTGTCTCTTACATGCCAGAGCTGCCTGATCATCCTCTGTTCCATCTCTGTCAGTGATCTGGATTGATACGGGAAATTTTGCCACTGCTTCCTCAAGAGTGCTTGTTTGGCCTTTGAGAGGCTTGCGGCAGGCCCAGTCACTTCCACGATCTTCACCAGAGATAGCACTCTCGGACAAGTGTCATGTACCATCATTTTCACACAACCATCTGCCCAATTATCCTCTTCAGCCTGCTCCAATCTGACTCTCCTTGTGGGTGTCGCAACAGATAGTTGGCCTTGTTGTCCAACCCCGGGCTGTACAGAACCTCAAATTGGTAGTGTTGCAGCTGCAAAGCCCATCGCTTGATGTGGGATGTGCTGAGATGTCCCTACAAACAGTGCTACCAGGGGCCCACTATCAGTAAAGACCCAGAACCACTACCCACAGAGGTACAAATGGAAATGGCGGCAACCCCACCTGATGGCTAGCACCTCTCGCTCAATCTGCGCAAACCTGGTCTCCATGTACAACAGTGCCCTACTTACATAAATAACTGGGATCCATGATCCTTCACTGTTCTCCTGTAGCAGCACGTCTCCTAGCCCTGCCAGGCTCACATCAATTGCCAGCTCTGTCTGCTGCTTTAGATTGAAGTAATCCATGGTGGCATCTGCCAGCAGCACCTCTTTAAAAAGATGGAAGGCCAAGTCAGCTCAGGAATCCCACCCCACATGGTGTCAGTCATTGTCAATGCCCTCAACAGTTTGGACTGAGTTGCCAAGTTAGGGATAAACCTTAATAGGTGGCCATCCCCAGAAATCTCTGCACCTCTGTGGCGTTGTGGGGGATGCATACAGATCGTATTGCTTTCACCTTCTTTGGGTCTATACACAGTCCTTCTCTTGAGAAGATGTGTCCAAATAACTTTATTGACTCTTTGCAGAATGAGCACTTTTGGCGATGGAGGGTCAGCCCACAATCTGCCAACCACTGGAGTGTGACTCTGAGTCTCACGTGGTGTTCCTCAAAGGTTTTCGGAGAATATCAGAATATTGTCACTGATATTTAGGACACCCACCAAGCCAGAAAGGGCTTTGTGAATAGTGTTTTGAAACACCTCTGCTGCGGATAATATCCCAAAATTAAGGCTCTCATTACAACCCTGGCGGTAGGTGTTAAAGCGGCGGTAATACCGCTAACAGGCCGGCGGTAAAAAAAATGGGATCACGACCAGGGCGGAAACCGCCAACACAGACAGCCACTTTTACACTCCGACTGCCATGGCGGTAGCAACCAACACCGTGGCGGTCGCTGCCAACAGACAGGCGGAAGACATTGTACCGCCCACCACATTACAACCCACCTATCTGCCAGCTTTTCTGGGGTGGTACCAATGCCATCAAAAGCATGGCCAAAACAGTATTTGGAAGGGAAACCACTCACCGCTCAACACTCAACGAAGAACCAGGACGCCATGGAGCCCGAGCTGCAGGTCCTGCCGATCCTGGTCTACATCCTCATCTACCAGGAACACCAAAGACGGCGGCAACAACGATGATGAGTACTGCACCTAGTACACAGGGGAAGGGGGAGGAAAAAGAGTGTGACACACACACGCAACACGCAACACACACCCCGCTACCCTCACCAACAACACCATACACACAAACAGATCCAACAACATTACAGATATACCCCGTAACCCCCTAGAAGAACGCAAGGACAAAAGGAATTGAGTCAAACCAGTGATATTTTAGAAATAGACAGATATACTATAGAATTTGAAAAACAGTATTAACACAAATATACAACATGTACAGAAGTCCACACATTGTCCTTCACAAATGTTTGTGGGCCACTGGGCCAAAAATCATGGGCCAAGCCCACACTTGACTCCTGCCTCAATATGGAGAGAACACTGCAGGGGCATCAGGTTGAAAACACACAGGCACCTCAGAGGGATGGGGAAAGGGGGACACCTCAGCCAGAAGAAGGAAGAACGCCACAGCTCCTCGAGGGGGCTCCATGCCCACAGCGATGTCGTGGGGAGTGCAAGGCCACAGTCTCTCAAGTCTCTCAAGTGGGTGGTTTGCCCACTGCTTGGTCCTAGGGAGTGCAAAGCCACAGTCTCTCCAGTCTCTCAAGTGGGTGGTTTGCCCACTGCTTGGTCCTCGGGAATGCAAAGCCACAGTCTTTAAAGTCCCTCAAGTGGGTGGTTTGCCCACTGCTTGGTCCTGGGGAGTGTAAGGCTACAGTCTCTCAAGTGGATGGCTTCTCCACTGGTTCTGGAGGAGGCTTGGTGCCCAGTGTGCTTCATCCTGCCAAGGAGGGGATGAGTGAATGCATATCTCACTGCCAAGGAGGGGGTGAGTGGATGCATCTATCCACTGGTTCTGGAGGGGGCTTGGTGTCCAGTGTCCTTCATCCTGCCAAGGAGGGGGTGAGTGGAGGCATATCTCCACTGGTTCTGGAGGGGGATTGGTGCCCAGTGTGCTTCATCCTGCCAAGGAGGGGTTGAGTGGATGCATATCTCCACTGGTTCTGGAGGGGGCTTTGTGCCCAGTGTGCTTCATCCTGCCAAGGAGGGGGTGAGTGGATCCATATCTCCACTGGTTCTGGAGGGGGATTGGTGCCCAGTGATGCAGTACCTGGGGTGTGCTAGTACACATTCCTTCACCTGGGTGTCTGAAGCATGAGATTTGCAGGGTAGCATGATAGTTCATGGAGGCAGGGCTACACTCCGTCCTGCGGCGGCTAAGGATGCTAAGTAGTAGTAGTGCCAGTGCTGGTGGGGGTGCTGCCAGTGGTGGTGGTAGGCTCCAGCTCATCTCCTGCAGCCGCGGACGGCCGTCCACTGGGGCTGCCGGTGCTGGTAGTGGTCCTACTGTCAGTGGTGCAGGTGGCAGTGTTTGTGGCAGGGCTGCTGGCGATACTGGCCGTGGTGTGGGTGCTGCCGGTGGTGGAGGGAGGCTCCAGCCCTTCTCCTGCAGTCTCGGACGACTGCCCACTGGGGACGCTGCTGCTGACAGTAGTGGTGGCAGCGGCGGTGCAGGTGGCGGTACAGGTGGTGGTACTTGCGGCAGGGCTGATGGTGGTGCTGCACGATGTGCAGGTGGCGGGCTGGCAGTTCTGCTGGTGGGCACCAGGCCTTCACCTGCATCCTCCGTCGGCTGAAGTGCCTTGCCTTGGATTTTCTTCCCCTTCCTCACCTTGGCAGATGTTGTTGTGCCCTTGGCTCTGTCAGCTGGAGGTTTGGAGGAGGCCTTGTTGGGTGGGTCGTGCTACTTGCTCTTGCTGCATGCTGGCCCCTTCTTGACCTTGGCAGGTGATGGAATGGTTTGATCCTTTGCAGGGCCTGGTGGTACACTGGCTTTCCTGACGGGTGCCCCCTTTGAGCTTCTGGGAGTTGCAGGTTCCACATTGGACGGTGACTTGGTGGCTGAGGTGCTGGGCTGGGTTCTGGGCACCCTGGCCCGAGGGGAAGGATTGGGGGAGGAGGGGTAAGGAACATGTTTGTGGGGGTGGTGACTGCCAGTGAGGGGTGTGTTATGATGGGCATGCTGGTAATGGAGGTAGTGGATGAGGATGTGGTGCATGCAGGGGTGAGTGGAGACGATACTTGGAGGGAGGTGGGCGAAGAGGAGGAGGGGGACACAGTGGAGGCAGTGGATGTTGGTGTGACTGCATGGGTATGGTGCTTGTGTGAGTGCCTGTGAGATGAAGTGTGGTGCTTATGTTTGCCTGAGCCACCTTTGTGTGTTGATTTGGGTGAATGCTGGTCTGAAGGTGTGCTTGGGATAGGCTGAGTTTGAGGGGATTGGGTCTGGGTAGAGGAAGTTGGAGGTGGGAGGCTAGACACAGGAACAAGGGCTGCCATCAGTGCTGAGGCCAGAGCCTGAAATGCTCTCTGTTCGGCCACCAAACCAGAGTGAATACCCTCCAGGTATGCATTTGTTTGTTGAAAATGCCTCTTGACACCCTGGAAGGCATTCAGAATAGTTGACTGCCCAACAGTGAGGGATCTCAGGAGGTCAATAGCCTCCTCACTGAGGGCAGCAGGGCTGACTGGGACAGGGCCTGTGGTGCCTGGGGCAAAGGAGATGCCCACCCTCCTGGGTGAGCGGGCACAGGAAACACGCTGAGGGGCTGCTGGGAGGGCGGTACTGGTACAGGTGGTGGCAGCTGTACCTGTTGTTGGGGTGGGCCCAGAGGTGTCCACCAGGGAGCTTCCATCGGAGGAGGAGTCACTGTCTGTGGTCTCCCCTCCTGTCCCCATCGTGGTGCTCCTCTCGCCCTCCGTCCCACTGGTGCCCTCACCCTCGGTGGATTCGGCCTCCAGGCCCATGTGGGATGCATCTCCCTCCGTCGCCGGTGCCTCTGCTCCTCCGCCAGATGATGCTAATGCAAACAAGGACAGGGTGACAAAACAAAAAAGGGGGGAGAGACAGAGGATACATTTGGTCAATGCCAGCAACAACACTACTGTTGGCGTACACAACACACAGGTAGCAGCCCTATGCACTAGGCCATGTCCAACCATTTTCTAAGACAGTCACCAGCCCATAGGGTTCAATGCCTAACGTCATTAGCTGCACACGTGAAACCCACAGGACCCTGCCTAGGAGTAGATGGCCGCCAACACTATTCGGGTAGGAGTGATTCTGAGCCTGCCCAATAAGGGACCTACCCTGTCATGTTCGCCCTTGCATAGGGGCACCCAGAGCCCTCATCCCCCACCCAGGTACCTCCTAATGCGCGCAAAGTCAGGTTTCAGATTCTGTACTCACCCCCTTGTGGCTGCTGTGTTGCCTTCAAGCGCCCATCCAACTCTGGATAGGCCGCCGCATGGATGCGGAACATCAATGGGGTCATGGTGCGACAGGCACCCCTTCCTCATTGGGAGGCCAGCACCAGCTGGGCCTCTGCTATCTTCTTTGCCCAGCAGCGCAGGTCCTCCCACCTCTTGCGGCAGTGAGTGCTCCACCTGTGAAAGACCACCAGGGTCCGCACCTCCTTGGCGATGGTACGCCAAATACCCTTTTTCTGGTAGGCACTGACCTGCAGGGAAAAGACAGAAGAAAAGGGAATTATTTACCCATCCGGACCGTCATACTCATTGCCAACCAGATCCCACACATCCCCTGATGCACATACATTGACCACCTTACATGCTGCACTCTGGCCAGGACGCCTCTGCCCCCCCACATGTGGCTTACACACACAGCAGTCCATACATTCATGGCCCACGCATCATGCTCACAGTGTACTCACCTGTTTGTCTGGAGGACCGTACAGTAGCATGTACTGGGTTAGGACCGCATCCACCAGTTTCTCCAACTCCTCCACAATGAAGGCAGGGGCCCTTTCCCCAGACACATGAGCCATTGTCGCTTCCAGACACAGGTCACAGCAGCACTTGCAGTGTAGGTCCTCTCCTGTTGAAGGTCAGGTAGCAAGTGAATGATTAGATAGAAAATGGCGGTAACGTCCACAGCGGTGTGTACCTTCACCGCCGGTGTACATCGCCATTGGCTCCTAGAACCCATAGGGCCCAATGATAACCAATGTGAATTTGCATGGCGGTCATCGAGTGCCTACCGCAATGGCGCACAACGCCAGCCCAATTACCTCATTTCAACTTGTCCATCCTCACAGGTCAGGCAGCTGCCATTTCAGGGGGGCACAGGGCATGGCACCTAACTGCATCACAGCAGACATTGGCACATCAACGAACTCTCAACTTCACATACTGTTTCTGTAAAGTCAACAATTCATCATTAGTGCAATATAAGTGTGAATATGACCCTCTGCTCACCGCTCTCTTGCTTAGGCTTCAACCGCTGAGGCAGAATATGAGATGGCGGCATCCTCCGGTGTACAGACCCTTGGTGAACCTAGCGACAATGGAGGACAGACACAATATCATTACCTACAGACTTGATCGTGCCACAATCCAAGAACTGTGCCCAATTGGAGCCAGACCTGATGTCTGCTATCCGCCAAATCGCAGGTATCCCCCCTCTAGTGCAGGTCCTGTCAGTGCTCCATTTCCTGGCAAGGGATTATTTTCAAACAACAGTGGCCATGGCATCAGGGCTGTCTCAGCCAATGTTCTCCAACGTGTTGACCAATGTGTTGTCTGCCCTGCTTAAACACATGCGCAGCTACATCGTGTTCCCCCGGTGGAGGATTTGGCCACAGTGAAAGCTGACTTATATGTCCTAGGACATATCCCCAACATCATTGGTGCCATTGATGTTAAACATGTGGCATTTGCCCCCCCCCAGAGAAATGAGCACGTTTACAGGAATAGAAAAAGCTGTCACTCAATGAATGTCCAGATGGTGTGTTTGGCGGACCAGTACATCTCCCATGTGAATGCCAAATTTCCTGGCTCTGTGCATGACGCCTATATCTTGAGGAATAGCAGCATCCCATATGTGATGGGCCAACTCCAGAGGCACCGGGTGTGGCTAATAGGTGAGCCAAAGGTCCCCACACAGTATGAGTAGGTGTCTGGGTAAGGAGTTGTCCCTAATGGTAGTTGTCCCTCGATATTTGCAGGTGACTCTGGTTACCCCAACCTCTCATGGCTACTGACCTCAGTGAGGAATGCCAGGACAAGGGCAGAGGAACGTGGGCGTACAAGGAGGATTATAGAAAGAACCTTCGGCCTCCTGAAGGGCAGGTTCCAGTGCCTCCATTTGACAGGTGGATCCCTGTACTACTCACCCAATAAGGTGTGCCAGATCATCGTTGCATGTTGCATGTTGCACAACCTGGCCTTGAGACGCCTTTTCTGCAGGAGGATGTGTTGCCTGGACATGGTCTTGTGGCAGTGGTGGAGCCTGTGGACAGTGAGGAAGAGGGGGCAGAGGAAGAAGATGTTGACAACAGAACCAATATTATTCGGCAGTACTTCAAGTGACACACAGGTAAGACACTGTAACTTCACTTAACAGATCAGTTATCTGTTGGACATTGTACAAGGCAGCCTGTTTCACTATGTCTATAGCCACTGACTGTACCCTTTGCTATCTCCATTTTCAGATCTCTGTGCCCCACTCTAGCTCCTGCTATGTGTACTGCTGCCCACCAGAGGCCATCCTAAAGTATATTTCACCGTACTTTTTAGTTGTAATGCTTTGATAATGTTGTAGTAATACATATTTGAATCATTTGACAGACTCCAGATTGGTATTTGTTCCAAGGGGTGTTTATTTAGGTGCTCATAAGTAGAGGGGGTGATGCAAGAGGCTGGGCTGATGGTGGAAGGAAGTTCAGGGTAGAGTCGAGTCTCTTGGTATCACAGGTGCATTGCCCAATGGGGCATAGGAAGGGGATTAATGGCAGTTCAAGGCGGACAGGGTGACAGTGTGGGACACAAGGGTGACAATCAGGAGAGTCTTATTTCCTGGTGGGGGTCTTGGCAATGCTCTCTGTCTTCTGCCTGGATCGCAGGGACCTTTTGCAAGGTGGTTCTCCTTCTGCAGGGGGTGCGGTTCTGGTGGCCTGTTGGTCCTGTGGAGGGCCTCCTGTCCACTAGCGCCGGCAGAGGTGGAAGGCTGTTCCTCAGTTTGGCTAATGTCAGGCACCCGTTGTTGTACCACTGCCTCCCTCATGGTCTTGCCCATGTCTGCCAGCACCCCTGCAATGGTGACCAGGATGGTGTATATTTTTGCTAGGTCCTCCCTAATCCCCAGGTACTGTCCCTCCTCCAGCCACTGGGTCTCTTGCAGCTTGGCCCGTATCTGGTCCATCGTCTACTGGGAATGGTGGTATGCTCCCAGGATGTTGGACAGTGCCTCGTGGAGAGTGGGTTCCCTCGGCCTATCCTCCCCCTGTCGCACAGCAGTTCTCCCAGCTTCCCTGTTCTCCTGTGCCTCTGTCCCCTGAACTGTGTGCCCACTGACCCCAGGTCCCTGATTGTCCTGTGTTTGTGGGGTTTCCTGGGGTCCCTGTAGTGGTGGACACACTGCTGAATGACGTGTCCTGGGGACAGTGCCATGGGCCCGCTGGGTGGGTGCTGTGCTGGTGTTTCCTGAGTGGGGAGGCTCTGTGGTGGGTTGGGACTGTGGCAGGGGAACCAACTGTCCAGAGGTCCCGGATGGGCCAGGTTGGTCATCAAGATCCAGGCGTACAGAGCTGCTGTCGTCACTGTGGACCTCTTCTGTGGGGGGACTGGATGTAGCTGGCACCTCCTCTGCGGTGACGTTGAGTATGGGTCCTTTGGGGATGCGAATGCAATGTTATTGTATCTGCATGGGCCATATTGTGCATGGGTGTGTTTCCCTCTATGATTGTGATTTTCCTGTCAACTTGGCCTTGTGTGAGTGGTGATTTACTGGGCATGCTGTGGTGATGGGTGTCCATGCAGGTCTGTGATGTGGGTCCATGCATTGGTGTTGCATGCAGGGCTTGGTATTGGGATGGGTGGGTTGCGATGGTGGGGTATATGTGAGGTAATGGAGTAATGGGAGTGAGGGTAAAGGTGGGGGTATATTGCTCCTCCCATGTTGTTAGTTGTGGGGGAGGAGGTGAGGGGCCACCGCCAGTCCTCTGTACGGCTACCTGGTGTCTTGCTACCACAAAACACACCTTCCCCCATAGGTCGTTCCACCTCTTTCTGGGGTCATCCCTTGTTCTGGGGTGCTGTCCCACGGCGTTGACCCTGTCCACTATTTTCTGCCATAGCTCCATCTTCCTAGCAATGGACGTCTGCTGCACCTGTGATCCGAAAAGCTGTGGCTCTACCCGGATGATTTCCTTCACCATGACCCTTAGCTCCTCCTCAGAAAACCTGGGATGTCTTTGGGGTGCCATGGATGTGGTGTGAGTGATATGTGTGAGGATGTGTGGGGTGATGTGTTGTGGTGTATGCTGTGATGTGCGTGGAGGATGTATGGGTGATGGTGTTTTGTGCCTCTGATTGAGTGGGTGCTCCTGCCTTGTCTCTCTCTGTGTGCTATCGTTTTTTTGCTGTAAGGGGTTGTGGGTAATGTGGGTGGGTGTTTTATAGTGGTGTGAGTGTGTGGGTGTGGTGTGTGTATATGTGTCAGGTGTGTGTAGTTTGAATTGTCCAATTTGGTGGTGTTTTGTAAATGTGTGTGTATGTTGAGTGCGGCGGTGTGTACCGCCAATGGTTTACTGTGGTTGAAAGACTGCCACAGTGATTCGTGGGTCGTGATGCTGTGGGCTTATTCCTGTTGGCATGACGGTGTGGGTTTTGCTATTGCCACTTTCTCACTGACCTTTGGTCTGGCGCATTTGTGTGGGTGTCTGTATAGTGGCAGATTTCTCAGTGTGGGTCATAATACCTGTAGCGGAATACCGCCGTGGTCACGGTATCTTGGCGGCCATTAGCACGGCGGTAGGTGGCACTTATCACCACAGTTGTAATGAGGGCCTAAGTGTCCAAAACCGTTGGAGGCCTACATGGATGGAAAAAGTCATGATGTATTGACTGTCAGGTTCTAAATCCAGCTGATGGTACCCCACATTTCAGTCAGGTTTGGAGAACCATTGGGCTCCATCAAAGTCCACTACAATATCATTCACCGTAGGGGTGAATGTGTCTTTCTCTCTGAATTGCTTATAAGGGAGACGCATGTCCACACACAGTCGGATGGCTCCGGGCTGTTTGGACTTTGTGCAATCACTAGTGATGAGACCTATGGAGTTTGGCCAGTGCCTTTCTAAAGCACTCCTTGCTGTTCTAGGCTCTTCAGCTCTTTTTCCACC
Source organism: Pleurodeles waltl (assembly GCF_031143425.1). Lineage (NCBI taxonomy): Eukaryota > Metazoa > Chordata > Amphibia > Caudata > Salamandridae > Pleurodeles > Pleurodeles waltl. Next base: position 79,933,678 of record NC_090437.1, on the reverse strand, counting down.
AGCAGTCTCAGTTGGAACAGGACCATCAGATGTTGAAATGCAGTGGGTCTCATAGTCTCATGAATGTGTAATCAAACCTCAGTGCCTTTGATTCATCCCAGCCCTTTGAATAGTTGAGGACACTCTTGCGGTATGGCAGCAGCCTGTGATTCATGGACCTGCTTGGTGAAAAAGACAAGCCCCAAGTCTTCCTCTGTGTGGCAACCTAGCAGCGTGCCAGTGCCCCATTCTGAGACACAGAATCTGGCTTGGGTGGCTTTTTTGTTGCTCACTACTTTGATGTTGATGACCCCTTTCAGGGACAGTGGCTCTGTGCCACCATAGGGGTTGATTCTTTCCTTTGTAGGTGCCAATTTGGGGAGAGGTATTAGCTTGTCAAACTGCACCAAGTCTATTACGCTAACAAAAGCCATGGTGTCAATCAGCACCCTCACAATCGTGCCACCAATTTCCACTGTGCACTTCGGTGGAGGCCTCTTCCGATCGCTCTCTCTACCGACAAATGAGATGGCGAATACTTCACTGTCATCTTCATCATTGTCAATGTATGGCCTCTGACTGCCACCTGCCGGTGGTTCCTCAGTTTTGCCCTCTCATTCAACAGCTGTTGCAAGGTGGACTTCACCTTCCCTCTATTCCCAGATCAGGGTGCTTGGATCACCCTGCCATACACCTTGGTGAAGTGGCTTAGGTGTCCACATTTGGAGCAGGATCGGCCTCGGGTACGACAGCTGTTCGGTACGTGATACTCCAGTCCGCAGTTTCCATACCATCTCTCCACTGGCACTCTCTGAGTAGGTCTGCGGGGTCAGTCAGGTCATCTTCGTATGATGTCTACTTGCTCTTCCTTCATCTTAATGGTATGGGACGGCTGTTTTCTTTGCCAGTGACACTTCCATCTCATCGACCTGAGTGTCTGCCAGTACATGCAACCTCGCCAGCACTAGTATAACATCCAAGGTGATTCCAGTTTGGCACAGGATTAGTAGTTAGAGGGCTGCCGACTTGCAGCCTTGTATGAGCTGGGCCTGATTTCTGATCAATGTCAGTGCACGTGCTCACCAGTTTCAGGAGCTGTTCATAGAATATGTCTACTGACTCATATTCCTGCTGCCTGGCCTGACGCGGCTTGAACCGCTTATAGTCAGGGTAGAGGTGACGGTCAAAGTGTCTTTCAAAGCCACCACTGTGGCATCAAAATCTGCATCAACTCTTGTGTTGGTTAGGGTCTCAAACAGGTCATAAAGTTCTTCTCCACCCAAATGAAGCAACAGTGACCTCTTGACTGTGCTATCTGTTTCTCGAGTGACGTGGAAGTAATGATGTAGGCGTATGACCCACTGTCGCCATTGTGGCACTACAGTTGCAGGGTCATCCACCCACTAAATGACGGCAGTGTTTTGACTGAGGAGTGTGTTGCTGGCCGGGGTGGCACTTGGTGTTGTTGTTGCACGGGCATAGTTGGACAGTGCAAGTGTCAGTGTGTGGTTGGGTGGTAGAGGCTGGAGATGTAGAATGCCACTCCTACAGTGCAAATGTATTTGCCTTTTTCCTTTGGGTTCATTCTTCACTTCCTTTTTTTTCTATACTTTAGTGTTTTTAAACAGAAATTTCCTTATTCCTTGTGTTCCTCTCTTCACACTTTTTTTTCTTAGTTCACCTGTTTACATGTGTTTTTCTCGAAGGTGAGCGTCCCAGGCCGTGTTGTGGCCTTCCACCTCCCTCGGCAGCAGGACTCGTGGTGATTCTTCTCCAGGGTTGCCACATGTCGAATAGTGTTTACCGGCATCAGTGCAGCATGTCAGGGCAGTCTCCTAGTGCTCGCTAGTGTTGGCACTCACATGGTGGTGAATCACTGACATCCATACTGCTTCTGAGGCTTGCAGGGATGCCGCTCTTCATGTGATGCGGTGGACTACGTCAGCTGGCAGGTGACACTGTGTCTGCCTCTTCCTGCACGATGTGTTGGCTCTCCATCACCATGCGGATGCAGCGACCTTGACGCTGGGCCTGGGGACCTGCTGCCCTACGTGCTTCACCATGCAACCTGTATTTCCTACCGTCTCACGTTATAGGGTGGGGGTCGGGCCCCTCGCAGACAGTCGCAAGGTGTTCGACAGTCCTCGTCGTCACTGTAGACAACGGAAGGGGCGCACAACTGCATAGGCCTTGCTCCTTTGCGGCACTCAAATGAAAGGACGCATGCACCAGCTATCTAGTTCTGAGGAGTGAGATTGAGTGGCCACTCCTCCCTTTATTTAACTCTCAGGCTGTTCTCAGCCCTCGGGCTGATGGTTGCGATACAAAATATCGCAGAGGTTTGGTGGCACTCTACAAGATGCACTGCAAGTCTACAGAAGCATGAGCTGGGTAGGAGTATGGTAGCGGGGGCTAGGGGATCCTTGTGGTTGGGACTTATTACCAAGGACGGGTGGGGTATCTACTATGTGCATTATGAGTCCACGTGAAGAAATGGGAAGGGATAGTGGGCCTATACTATCTCCGCTTCAGCGGAGATGGGTCTTTTAATGTACATACCATTAAAAAAGAGATCACAATCTGCCCCATATTACCATTATTTAACAGATTGTCAAATGAAGCAAGTTATCGAGGATTCAAATTTTTTAAGTGTTTTTCCATGGAACTTTTGCCACCAAGAGGCTAAACGTTCTGAAAGCCAATGAACATGTACACAATACCATAGACAATTTTAAGAATATTACCCATAAAACTCATCACTTTGCATTTTACAAGGAAAATAATCCACTATTTTGATGCACGCGTCCACAAAAATCGTATTATGAAGGTTTGTAACAAATTGAAATGCAATAAGTCAAATTATGCTTTCAAATACTCGTTAGTTTTTTTTTTTTACTACAACATACCTTTTACTACTGTAAGCCATTCAACACCACTGCATATGGTATCACTGTTTAGTGGGAATCTGCTGTCTAACTAAGCCCTGGATATTTCTGTCAAATAGTCATGCTATACAGAGATTAAAAAAACAAAATCAATCAATGAAAGTCGACGTCTAGTGCAAATGCGCATTCACCTGTTTAATACACCCTTGATTTAGTTAATCAGGACACATTTTCAAATCAAATATATTCTTCCAAGACAGGCCAGTGCATGTCAAGCCTAGGATGCGTGAGCATCAGAAGGTCATGGGCTGTTTTTTCTTTAGCACTGAAAATCAGTAGTGCCTCATGCAAATGAGAGCCTCAGTGGAGGCAAGTGCTGCACATGACTCCGACAAGGAATATTCAAAGCATTTTAATGCTCTCTTCGGACGCTGAACATTGCTGCCACGCACGAACGCATATCCTGTCAGTTTTGCATCTGCTAGTATTCCATTTAGGCCCCCATGTGTCATCACCTCAGGAAAATGCCCCAGTCTGCGTCTTTGAAAAGGCTTTGAGCTGCCTTTGCGAAAGAAAGGTCCTTTATGTTTTTGCCTGTCAAATGATCGTTTCTGTCTGTCTGCTTGCGGGTATGTAAGGCTTTACGTCTCACTGCTATGCACGCTGCACGCAGTGTCTCAGGGTAAATAGAATGTGAGGGCTCACGCCCTGTGGTAGCTTCGCATTAATGCAACTTACACAGAATATGCGCACCATGTAAATGGCGGCTTGACCAATTGACAGAGGTATATACGCTTGTCCAAGTAGGGACCACCAACCTAGTCAGGGTAAGTCACCACACAATCCAAATTAACCTGTGCTCATCCTCTGGTAGCTTGGCACAGAACAGACAGGCTAAACTTAGAAAGCAATGTGTAAAGTATTTGTGCAATAACTCATACTGTAACAGTGAAAACACCACAAAAGCACTCCACACCAGTTTGGGAAAATAGATAACATTTATCTGAATACAATTAAATTAAAACGACAAAAATCCAATCTGCAGAAGTCAAGATATCACTTTTTAAAGGTTTAAAAGAGTCTCAATCCTTAAGAATCAGTGGTTGTGTCATTGTAACACACAGTACCTGGAATGCTTCAAAAGAATGACAAGGGGGGCCACAAAGGAAGAGATGCGTTGAAAAATAATGCACTGCATCAGACTTCTTGGCGCAGCACAGACGATGTGTTGCTTCTTTCCATGCCGCAAGGTGATGCATTGATTTCCAGGAGCACAGCCTTGGTTCCTCACTGCCAAGTGGGGATATTTTGACACCAGGGTTGATGAGTTGATAATCCTTGATGTACAGGCGCTGCATCGATACTGTATGCGATGCAGAAAATTTTCAGCCATGAAGCAGGTGCTGCGTCGATTTCTGCAGGTGTTGTGTTGATTTTCCAATGCGCTAAATTTACTTCTCTGGGGAGAATTCTTTGTGGCCCTGAGACTTCAGAACAGAAGGCAAGCTCAGTCCAAGCCCTTGGAGAGCACTTGTGGGGAAGGCAGAGTCCTTCCAGCAGAGTTAGAGGCCAGTAGGCAGCAGGGCAACAAGAAGGGCAGCAGTCCTTCTCAGCAAAGCAGTCCAGATTAGTCCTTTGGGCAGCCCGGCAGTGCCTCTGACAGAGTCTAGGTGTAGATCCAGAAGTGTCAAATTTGGTGGGGTCAGAGACCCAGTGTATATACACTCAAAAGTGCTTTTGCAGTGAGAGGAAACTTCAAAGAGTGTTTTTGAAGTGCACAAGTTCCCCTTACAGCCCAGTCCTGTCTGCCAGGATCCCTGTGGGGGGGTTATCAGTCCTCTGTGTGAGGGCAAGCTGCTGGCCTTTGCAGTGTAAGAAGAGAGTCCCTCCACCCTTTCTGCCCAGGGAGACCCATTCATTATGCAGATGAATGCAGATGTGACTGAATGTCGTGAGTTTATAGCTCTCTGGGTGGAATGCACAAGGGTAGCTGTCAACCAGCCCAGACCAGATGTGGAGTGAAGACAGGCTGTAAGGCACAGATGGCAGTAAGTGCAGAGAAATGCCCTCTTTCTCAAAGTGGCATTTCTAAAATAGTAACATTAAATCCAACTTCACCAGTAAGCAGAATTTTCTATTGCCATTCTGGCCATACTAAACATGACAGGGGTGCTCCTTCCAGATCAGAATCTACCACTTAAAAGTATATATGGGCAGTTCTAATGCTGGCCTATAAGAGGAGCAAGCCTCACAAGAGGAGAAAATGAATTTGTGAGTTTTGCCCTACCAGGACATGTAAAACACATAAGTACATGTCCTGCCTTTTACTTACATTGCACCCTGCCCCATGGGTTTCCTAAGGCCTACATTAGGGGTGATGTATAAGTAGAAAAAGGGTGATTTAAGACTTGGCAAGTAGTTTTGAATGCCAAGTCGAAGTGGCAGTGAAACTCCACCCAAAGGCCTTGCAATGGCAGGCCTTAGACATGGTTAATGGACTACTTATGTGGGTGGCACAACCAGTGCTGCAGGCCCACTAGTAGCATTTCATTTTTATGCCCTGGGTACCTCTAGTGCACCTTACTAGGATTTTACAAGTAAATTAAATATACCAGTTGGGTAAGAACCAATGTTACCATGTTTAGGGGAGAGAGCACATGCACTTTAGCACTGGTCAGCAGTGGTAAAGCGTACAGAGTCCTAAAACCAGCAAAAACAGGGTCAGAAAAATATAGGGAGGCAAGAAAAAAGTTGGGGGATGACCAACCTAAGGCTGTCAGGTCTAACAAGCCCCATGTGTGGTCATCTAATAACTTGGCAGAGGGGGGGATACAACAAAGTACCAGAGAGAGCCGAACCTGACCCGAGCCAAGAGTCCGGCATGTATTTTACAGCCCGTGCATGAGCCGAGCCTGAAAATGTTTGCTATGTGAATCATAGGCCACACATCAATTAAAATATGATGAAGTCTCTCCAGAATTCAAATAAGTTTATTTTTTTTAGCACGTGGCAGCTTTGACATTAACACCTCTCATTGGAGCACTGCACTGAGAAGCACTTTATTAAAAGTGATATTTTTAAACAAGAACCTTTAACCTTTAATGATCTAAAAGGCAAAAGAATTGTCATGTAAGCCTGGGGCTAGTCCAGATTATAGATAGGGATCTCGGTTTATGGTGTTTATTTTTTTAAATTTCTGTTTGTATTTATCCCTATTCATCTTTTGCTAATTTCAGTGTTATTGATCCATATAGTGTGAAAAAATGAAGCTGAAGCTCGTGTATTTCCACATTTATTTAACTGCTAAATGGACGCTTTTACTGCCTGATAAGTTTCAATAATATAAACACCTGTAGATGATAAATCAGTACACTTCTATGAAAACGTGCAAATATTAGTATCAACCTTGTGCATATCTATCGCTGTTTAACCTTCATTATTAACATTTCTTTTGTTTTTTTAACCTCCTTACCTGTCACACTGCACAGCTATCGGTGTAGCAGTCATGAATGACTACATTTAGAAGCACTCAAAAACAATCTAATTTCCATTTTTATTCACATTTAAAAATAAATACAGATAGAAAAATAACAGTTTTCTGTCTGTATTGTGCAGTCTTGTTTTTATCGTGTTGTGCTGACAGTATGACAATGTCACCATTGATGGAAAGAATGTGGAAACAGTGAGAGAAGGAGGACACGAGAACGCAGGTTGAGGAGCCGATCGTTGAGAGGATCTCTGTGCGGAGCAGGAGTAGGAGCAGGGAGGAGCAGGGAACCGGTGACCTTTGGCGGCTCTTGCGGTGGGTCAGAGAGAATAGGAGGGGGTCATTCACCAGCTGCCCTTGCCAACCTGGCCAAGCCCCATCCGACCGCTCGATTACCCTGACTGGACCTGCCTGACCCACTCAGCCCAACACACCTATTGGAGCGGCGCAGGGCATAGGGAGCAGAGAGCGAATTACAAGAGCCCAGCTGCACAACAGCACCAAAGCAGCAGCTTCAGAAGTTAAATTACCTGCCTCAGCCTGCCAATTCACCAGACCCAGACTTTGCCCCCTGTTTTTAAAATGCCCCCCCGCACTCCTGCAGAAGGGGTTGTTGTGCTCACTCTTTAGAGCACCAGGGACGGGGTCCCCAATTTTTGTGCTAAATTCAACCCTCACCCCATCATTCCTACCTTAAACAAAGAAAAACAAAGGAAAGGAAAAGCCCAACACCTGCAGGAAGTGCGTACAACTCTATAATCTGCAGGAGGAAGCCAGGACTCCTAACAAGTCAGGCGTGGAGTTGCCCCGGGGGGGGGAGAGTTGGTTGAGCGCAGCGGCTGTAGCTCGCCGTTGCTGAGTGTGAGCCCTGGGTGTTCACAGAAGTAGCCCAGCTAGGCCTGGGTGCAGCTTGTGATTCTCCTAGTGAGCCCCGCTCACACCCCATCTGGAGGCTTCCTCGGGGCCTTGTTTCCGATGTCACCCAGTTCCTCTCTGGTTAAAAGCCACCAATACCTTAATAATATTCCAACCCCCACGCCAACAGGAGTGCACTAAAACCATGCGTTCAGAAGGGCCATGTTTCTCCACCCTCTGCATGCTGAAGCAGCGGCTCATCCTCTCAAGGAACAGAAACTGAAAGTCTCAACAATTACACAGTTGAGCCTCACTGCCGCTGACCCATCTAATTATTGATCTAGCAAGCAAGAACAATGCGATCAGGCAAGCCCCGGGGGGTCCCAATGGCGGGAGGAAATGGCCACTAAAAAGAACAAGCCAAAGTTCCCCAGTGAATTCATCGTCAGAGCTCATAGGCGCCTAGCCAAATGAAGAAGATCAGCTCATGGAGCAGAGGGAGAACATTTCCAAATCTTCTTTAGCACCAGCAAGCAAAAAAGTGGGGTACAAAATTACAGAATTTTTAACCGCCCTGCACAAAAGATACAGGAACCAACAGAACTAATAGAACCAATAGCCTTAGCAACAGGGGAGAACTCCGAGAAAGAATCCCAAAGGGTCCTCTCCTCCATAACTCAAATCACCAAACAGCAAGAGCGTGAATGGTCAGATTCCTGTATAGACCAAAATGCACACTCCCCTCTTACAGAAGGGAGTTTGAAGGCCGTATCCGACAGAGCGGATTCCTCAGAGTCCACCTCTGTCTTGGATTTTAGTAACTGGGAGGATCAGTCCCCAAGCCCATGCATGAGGAAGGACCGAGCCCAGCCAGACCCCACGGGCTCCCACGACCACCCCCAATAGAACATTTGGATATGGTCTCATTTGGGGAAAAGGCCAGCATTGAGCAGTAAATGACCACCTTTTACCCCGGGATCTATTCAAAAGCAAGACGCGGAATGTATAAATACCATAGTTCCTCTAAGCCCATTCTTGGATGGCACAAAAAATTCTCTGCTGCAATCGGAGGTGCCAGCCAACACATGGGGCTCCCTGTTGTCGACGCTTGATGTTATGGCAGTCGCAATAAAGCATCAGGTGGATAAGCAAGATATTCAGGTCAAATTACTCAACATCATGGACAAATTTATTGTGGGTATTGACTCTAAGCTACAAGCGCTCAATGATCTGATTCTCAGAGCCCAAAAGCATAACTATGTACATAAGCGGCATGCAATTGTATTCCCTTAGGGAAGAAGCCTCAGGTCATTGCTCCTATTCTCAATGAAATACTTATGGAAGTCAGGGCCCACATAAGGGAAAGGCTTAGAGTCTCAGAATTAGACGAAAGAGAAACAAAGATCACGCTTATGGAACAGTCGCTAAGGGAGCCATCATTGTTAAATTCCCCACAGTCAACAGGGCACACAGAGCCCGGAAGGTCTCCGATCCACTCACAAGAAGAGGTTTACAACTCAGTGAAAATCTAAAAAATACAAGAACCACCATAACAACTGAGACGAACGCCCTCCATAGTGCCCCAACACCGTCAAAATCAAAAAGGGAAAAGAAGAAGCAAAGGAAAGCATGGAAAAAAGTAAGAACAGGCAAGCAGAAAGGCATTTGGCAATTCTTCGCGCAACAGAATCAGTCAGCTGCGCCTAATGCTGGTAGTACCAAGGAAAATTCATTATCCCCACCAGACCTTAAACAGATTTCAACGGCCAATGAATGGCCCAATCCAGGTCCAGGCTCCCAAAATTCACTTACACTCACTGCCGATGGGGGTCAGATTAGCAAGGATCAACCCCTACTTGGACCCTGGCAGACAGGATTTAACTGAAAGGGGACCTGGTGCACTTCTAAGCCACTCTTTGAAGTCTCCCCCACTTCAAAGGCACATTTGGGTATATAAACAGGGTCTCTACCCTTTCAACTCAGACACTTCCTGGAGAAGAAACTTGTAACCAGAACCTGCATCCTGCCAAGAAGAACTGCCTGGCTGCCCAAAGGACTCACCTGACTGCTTTCTGCGAAGGACTGCTGCCTTGCTATTGCCCTGCTGCCTTGCTGCTCCCGGCTGTGGTGAAGAAGTGCTCTCCAAGGGCTTGGATAGAGCTTGCCTCCTGTTCCCTGAAGTCTCAGGACCAAAAAGACTTCTCTCTTGCAACTGGACTCCTTGTGTGGCGAATATTTGACTCACTGCTTGCTAAAAACGATGCACAGCCTGCCCCGCGGTGAAAAATTCAATGCACGCCGAACCGGAACGACGCAGCGCTTGTGACTTCGCTCCACAAGCCCAGGATTCCACACACAGACCCCGGGGCATCGGAAAACCCCACAACCTGAAGAGGATCCACGACTGAGCACCGGAAATCGACACACAGCCGTCCCTGCGCGGAAACTAAACGACGCATCACTGTGTGCGGCCCGAGAAATCGACGCACACCTCCGTCGTTTCCACGCTTCTCCTCCTCTGTGGCCCATTGCGGAGATTTTTCACACGAACCAGGTACTTTGTGCTAAAAGAGACTTTGTTTGCTTTAAAAAGACTTAAGACACTTTATATCACTTTCCAGTGATATCTCTACATTTACTTATTGCATCTTTGATCGTTTTGACCTGCAAATATCCAGATAAATATAATATATTTTTCTAAACACTGTGTGGTGTATTATTGTGGTGCTATATGGTGTTTTTGTATGATTTCTTGCACAAATACTTTACACATTACCTGCTAAGTTAAGCCTGACTGCTCAGTGCCAAGCTACCAGAGGTTGGGCACAGGATAATTTGGATTGTGTGTGACTTACCCTGACTAGAGTGAGGGTCCTTGCTTGGACAGGGGGTAACCTGACTCCAAACCAAATACCCAATTTCTAACATTGGTGATCAGCGGTGAGGATAGGATTTGTATTTGTGCAGTGACATACAGTAGCTAAGTATTTCACTACCTACCCACAGTTGAAGGTCAACTTGATTTTTATCTTTTTTCTGCAATTTCGTTTTTCCTGTCAATTTATTGACCAAAATCCTCACTTGAAATGTCTCAGGCTGGGTCTCAAGCAGGAGATTTTGACCTAGCACTGTTGGAGACTTACACTGCCAAACAGCTGAAAGGGTTCTGCAGGGATATGGGGGTACCCACCCAAAGTGCCTCCAGAAAGGAGGAATTTCAAAAGGCGCTGAGGGCCTGGGCAGAAGCCCATTCAGAGGAGGATGCTGAGGAGGAGGCAGAAGATGGCTCCCCAGATGATTTTTTGCCATCAGTGGATGTTACCACTGCAACTGTGCCCCCTGCCAAACCAGGGAGCAGTGTCTCTGATCAAAGCCTGACCACAGAGGAAAGGAGAGAGAGTTTCAGTTGCAAATGGCTAAAAATTGAGGCTCAACAGGAGGAAAGAAGGGCAGAGAGAGAAGCCAAGCAAGCTGAGGCTGAAAGAGCAGCCAAACAGATTGAAGCTGAAAGAGTTGAAGCTGCAGCTGAGAGAGCCTTGGCTGAGAAAAAACTATTGTTGGCTCATGAACTGAGCCTCAAGGAGCTGGAGATCAAGACGAGACAGTCTGAGTCTAGCAGTAATGGTGGCAGCATACAGGCAAGACCTGCTGGAGAAAAGAAGGTTTGTATACACAAAAATGTGGTGTCCAGTTTTGTGGTGGTAGATGACATAGATAAATGGCTAGTTGCTTATGAAGTTGCACTAAGGGCTCATGAGGTTCCTGAAGGGCAATGAGGTAAAGCTATGTAGAGTTATGTGCCAGCACTGGGGAGGGACACACTTCTCACACTGGATCCAAAGGATCAACACACAAACCCACTTCAGAAAGCCATTTTACTTGCCAAGTTTGGGCTAACCCCTGAGAAATACTGTCAGAGGTTCAGGGACAGCACCAAACAGTCCACACAAACATGGGTAGATTTATTTGATTTTTCCAGTAAGGCACTGAATGGATGGGTGCAGGGCAGCAAAGTAGATGATTATAAAGGGTTATATGTCTTGATTCCGAGAGAGCATATACTCAATATTTATTTTACAGAGTTGCGCCAGCACTTGGTAGATAGTAAGCTGCCTGACCCCAGGAAGCTTGCTGAGGAGGTGGACCTCTGGGTTAGCACTAGAGTGTCTAAAAAGGCATCTGGGGGTAACTCCCACAAAAGTGGTCAGGGTTCTCAACAGAAGAAAGAGGGGGGAGAAAAACTGAAAGAAAAGGAGTTCTCGAAAGGCTCCCAAAAGAATTCCCAAGGGGGGGGTGGATACCATTCCACTTGTAGGTTTGCAAAGAAGCCAGGGTATTTTGATAAAACATTAGGGAAATTCATCCCCAAATGCTTAGAGTGTTACCAGCATGGACACTCTAAGGGCGACTACCAGTGCCTCAAGAGGGCACAGTCCACCACTGGACAGACACCTGGGTTGGGTAGTGTAGCACTCAGGAGGGAGACAGTCCCAGTTAGCTTTGGGGAGCAGGCAGAGGTTTCCCTAGTGTCCCTGGGAGAAAGAGAGATGGTGCCTAAAGCCTACATGCCAGAAAATACTTCAAAGTATAGGCAGTGGGTCACCATTGATTGGCAAAGGGTGGAGGCTCTGCGTGACACAGGAGCCAGTATGACTACAGTCAAGAGTCAGTTGGTGTCATCAGAGCAGATAGTCCCAGATACATTCCACCAGGTCATAGTTGTTGACAATTGCGAGAGTCACCTACTGGTTGCTCTGGTTACCTTTGAGGGTGAGGGGGTCTCTGGTACTCTGACAGTAGCTGTGAGTCCTGCCATGCCTGTAGATTGTCTGTTAGGCAATGATCTTGAGAATACTTCCTGGAAAGAGGTAGAGCTCAGATCCCACCTGGAGATGTTAGGTTTGCCTGAGTGGGTCTGCATGACCACATGGTCCATGGCTGCCCGGGAAGGGAGTCAAGGGTGTCTGGAGCCTGAAACAATGGCCCAGACAGCTGCAAAGAGGAAGGGCAAGAGGTGCAGGAAACCCACGTTAGATGTTCCCACTGTGGTGGATGGGGCCGCTGAGGAGGAGGATGCCCCTGAGCCAACTGGGGAGGACATGGCTGACCTGGGTAACCTACCTGAACTTGCTGGCTGGCAAGTAGAGGGTGGGCCAACCAGGGCAGAATTCTGCAAAGCACAGAAGGAATGCCCCACCTTTGGCAACAGGCCACAGCCCAAGCAGCAGGTGACGACTCTGGTCCTCACCATATTTACTGGGAGAACGATCTCCTTTACAGTGAGCCTAAGGTTCCAGGTCCTGGGGCAGCACGTGTGCTGGTGGTCCCACAGTGTTACCGGGCCTTCCTACTGGGTCTGGCTCATGACATTCCCCTGGCAGGACATCTGGCCAAGACAAGACTTTTAACAGGCTTGTCACCCACTTCCATTGGCCCAGAATGAGGTTAGCCTCAGATAATTTCTGCAGAGCTTGCCCCAACTGCCAGGCTAGTGGGAAGACAGGGAAAAGGCTTAAGGCTCCCCTACTCCCACTCCCCGTCGTTGGCACCCCCTTTGAAAAGGTGGGCATCAACATTGTTGGTCCCTTGGACCCCAAAACTGCCTTGGGCAACAAGTTTATCCTGGTTTTGGTGGACCCTGCCACCCGCTATCCAGAGACAATCCCTCTGAGAACAGTGACTGCACCGGTGGTGACCAGAGCCCTGTTAGGAATATTTACCCATGTGGAATTCCCTAAGGAGGATGTGTCTGACAGGGGCACTAACTTCATGTCTGCGTACATGAAGTCCATGTGGGATGAGTGTGGGGTGACCTACCGGTTTACCACCCCTTATCATCTTCAATCCAATGGGCTTGTTGAGAGATTCAACAAGACCCTGAAGAGCATGATTAATGGCCTGACTGAAGCCATGAGGCGTAAGTGGAACGTCCTCTTACCATGCCTGTTGTTTGCTTACAGAGAGGTGCCCCAGAAAGGGGTGGGGTTCAGCCCCTCTGAGCTTCTCTATGGTCACCCTGTCAGTGGACCTCTAAGCATTGTTAAAGAGGGTGAAAGCTCCCAAGACACCTCCCCAGGATGTGGTCAGCTACATGCTGGCCCTCCGCAACCAAACCTAATGCTTCGGGAAGCAGGCCAAGAGTAACCCTGAGGCCAGTCAAGAGGTGATGAAGGAGTGGTATGACCGGAAGACCACTCTGGTTGAGTTCTCACCTGGAGACAAGGTTTGGGTGATGGAGCCAGTAGAGCCCAGGGCTCCCCAGGACCGCTTGACTGGCCCCTTTGAGATCAAGGAGCGTAAAAGGGAGGCCACTTACCCAGTGGACCTCAAGACCCCTAGGCACCCCTTAAGGGTCCTTCGTCACAACAGGCTTAAACCTCACTTTGAGAGGTCTGAGATCAGTATGCTCCTGGTCACAGATGAGGGCATGGAAGAGGAGATTGAACCTCTCCCCGACCTCCTCTCTGCCAAAGTAGGTGATGGGTCAGTGGAGGGTGTCATTCTCTCTGACTCCCTGACTCTAAACCAGAGAGGAGACTGCTATGAGCTGTTAGAGCAGCTCTCTTCCCTGTTCTTTCTTACTTCTGGACTGGCCCACCTATGTGTTCATGAAATTGACACGGGTGACAGTCCCCCTGTGAAGAACAAAATTTACGCCAGCATCAAGGAGGAGGTCTCCAAGATGTTGACTTTAGGGGTCATTGAGAAATCCATTAGTCCCTGGGCCAGCCCTGTGGTGCTGGTTCCTAAGGCTGCTGCCCCGTGTGCGAAGCCAGAACTCAGGTCTGTGTGGACTACTGGGGTCTAAACTCAGTCACACGGACTGGTGCTCACCCCATCCCCCAAGCTGATGAGCTCGTTGACAGACTAGGCGCTGCCAAGTTCCTGAGTACATTTGATCTTACTTCAGGGTACTGGCAGATCGCCCTGACTGAGGGGGCCAAAGAGAGATCAGCATTTTCTACACCTGATGGCCATTACCAGTTCTGGGTGATGCCATTTGGGTTGAAAAATGCCCCCTCTACCTTCCAATGGTTGGTTAACGGGGTCCAAGCTGGCAAGGATGCCTACTATGCAGCCTACCTGGATGACATAGCTGTCTACAGTTCCAGCCTGGAGGAACACCTGCTCCACCTGAAGGAGTTGCTTCAGGTTCTGCAACAGGCAGGCCTGACCATCAAGGCTAGTAAGTGCCAGAGTGGGCAGGGTTCTGTGGTGTACTTGGGACACCTAGTAGGTGGTGGCAAGGTGCAGCCACTCCAGGCCAAGATTGAAACTATCAAGGCCTGGCAACCACCTAGAACACAGACTGAAGTAAGAGCCTTTTTAGGCCTCACTGGATACTACCGCAGATTTGTCAAGGGCTATGGGTACCATTTTGTCGCCATTGATAGAACTCACTTCCAAGAAACAACATAGGGTGGTGAATTGGACAGAGTCTTGTCAGAAAACCTTTGATTCTCTGAAGGAAGCCATGTGCACGGCCCCGTGCTCAAGGCCCCTGACTACTCCCAGGAATTTATTGTGCAGACAGGCACTTCAGAGCATGGCAGAGGGGCTGTTCTAGCACAGCTAAATGAGGAGGGCTCAGACCAACCAGTAGCCTTTATTAGCAGAAGGCTATTACCACGGGAACAGAGGTGGAGTGCTATTGAGAGAGAAGCATTTGCTGTGGTCTGGGCACTGAAGACGTTAAGACCCTACCTGTTTGGGACTCACTTCCGGGTTCAGACAGATCACAGGCCCCTCAGATGGCTCATGCAGATGAGGGGTGAGAATCCAAAACTCTTGAGGTGGTCCATTTCCCTACAGGGGATGGACTTTACGGTGGAGCATCGCCCGGGGATTGACCATGCCAACGCTGATGGTCTCTCCAGATACTTCCGCCTTAGCGATGAGAGCTCCCAGGAGGTTGGGTAGCTCTCCCCACTTTCAGCTGGGGGGAACACATGTTAGACCTGACAGCCTTAGGGTGGTCACCCCTAACTTTTTGCCTGCCTCCCTCCACTTTTTGGACACTGTTTTTGCTGGTTTTTAGACTCTGCACACTTTACCAATGCTAGCCAGTGCTAAAGTGCATATGCTCTCTCCCCTTAAACATGGTAACATTGGATCATACCCAATTGGGCTACTTAATTTACTTATAAGTCCCTAATACTGTGCACTATATGTGCCCAGGGCCTGTAGATGAAATGCTACTAGTGGGCCTGCAGCACTGGTTGTGCCACCCACTTAAGTAGCCCCTTAACCTTGTCTCAGGCTTGCCATTGCAAGGCCTGTGTGTGCAGTTTCACTGCCAATTCGACTTGGGATTTAAAAGTACTTGCCAAGCCTAAAACTCCCCCTTTTCTACATATAAGACACCCCTAAGGTATGCCCTAGGTAACCCTTAGTGCAGGGTGCTGTGTAGGCAAAAGGCAGGACATGTACCTATGTAGTTTACATGCCCTGGTAGTGTAAAACTCCCAAATTTGTTTTCACACTGCTGTGAGGCCTGCTCCTTTCATAGGCTAACATTGGGGCTGTCCTCATATATTTTTTGAGTGGTAGCTGCTGATCTGAAAGTAGTAGGATGGTCATATTTAGTATGGCCAGAATGGTGATATAAAATCCTGCTGACTGGTGAAGTTGGATTTAATATTACTATTTTAGAAATGTCACTTTTAGAAAGTGAGCATTTCTCTGCACTTAAATCTTTCTGTGCCTTACAATCCACATCTGGCTGGGTTTAGTTGACAGCTCCTTGTGCATTCACTGAGACACACCCCAAACACAGGATACTCAGCCTCACTTGCATACATCTGCATTTTGAATGGGTCTTCCTGGGCTGGGAGGGTGGAGGGCCTGCTCTCACACAAAGGACTGCCACACCCCCTACTGGGACCCTGGCAGACAGGATTTAACTGAAAGGGGACCTGGTGCACTTCTAAGCCACTCTTTGAAGTCTCCCCCACTTCAAAGGCACATTTGGGTATATAAACAGGGTCTCTGCCCCTTTCAACTAAGACACTTCCTGGAGAAGAAACTTGTAACCAGAACCTGCATCCTGCCAAGAAGAACTGCCTAGCTGCCCAAAGGACTCACCTGACTGCTTTCTGTGAAGGACTGCTGCCTTGCTATTGCCCTGCTGCCTTGCTGCTCCCGGCTGTGGTGAAGAAGTGCTCTCCAAGGGCTTGGATAGAGCTTGCCTCCTGTTCCCTGAAGTCTCAGGACCAAAAAGACTTCTCTCTTGCAACTGGACTCCTCGTGTGGTAAAAATTTGACGCACGGCTCGCTAAAAACGACACACAGCCTGCCCCGCGGTGAAAAATTCACTGCATGCCGAACCAGAACAACGCAGCGCTTGTGACTTCGCCCCAGAAGCCCAGGATTCCATGCACAGACCCCAGGGTGTCGGAAAACCCCGCAACCCGAAGAGGATCCACGACTGAGTGCCGGAAATCGATGCACAGCCGTCCCTGCGTGGAAACTAAGGGGGTTATTCTAACCCTGGCGGTCGGTGATAAAGCGGCGGCCAACCCACCAACAGGCCGGCGGTCCAAAAAATTGAATTCTGACCCTGGCGGGAACCGCCAACACAGCCCGCCACATTAACACTCCGACCGCCACGGCGGGACCGACAAACAGCGCGGCGGTCACCGCCAACAGACAGGGGGCAGACAATGTACCGCCCACACTATTATGACCGGCCAATCTGCCACCTTTTCCGGGGCGGGAGCACCGCCGATAAAAACAGACTACGAACGGGAAAACGCTCACCTCTACGCACTCCACGAGGAAGGAGGACAGCATGGAACCCGAATTAAACATCCTACCTGCTCTCGTCTACCTGCTCATCTACCACGAGTACGAACGCCGGCGCAGACGACAACGGTGAGTACTGCACCTACGACACAGGGGAGGGGGGAGGACGAAAGGTTACGTGCACACACATACGCGATACACCCACCCCCCCAAACCATGTACACACCAATGCAGAGCAACAAGTCACAGTGACACCACCCAAACCCCCGTAAAAAAAGCAAGGACATAATTAAATTGTGACTCGAAATTTATGGGAAATAAAAACCACTGATAAGTCACGGTCAAATAGCAATAACAATTCAAAAAAACCAATTCAATATCCAGTGCATACGATAAACCGAGGCAATAAGTCCTGCACATCTAACGATATTCCAAGTGTCCGTGGGCCAAAGTGTATCAACACAAGGGCAAAGCCCACACAGGAGACCTGAGTCCTTTGGAGAGAACACTGCAGGGGCATCTGATGAAAAAACTACAGGCACCTCAGGGGGAAGGGAAGGGGGGGGCACCACAGCCACATGAGTCCACGACGCCAGATCCACGAAGGGGCCACCATGCCCACTGTGCCATCCTGGGGAGTGCAAAGCCACAGTCTCTCAAGTCTCTACAGTGGGTAGCTTGCCCACTCTGCCATCCTGGGGAGTGCAAAGCCACAGTCCATCAGGTGGATAACAGTCTCCACCGGTCAAGGAGGAGGCATGGTGGGCACAGTGAACCGTGAACAGTAGCTTGAGACAGATCCGGCACTGTCATTGTGCCAGTGGTGCTTGAGACGGCGGGGCCCAGCGGAGCGGTGCTTGAGAGGAAGGGCCCAGCGGAGCGGTGCCTGAGACGGCGGGGCCCAGCGGAGCGGTGCTTGACAGGAAGGGCCCAGCGGAGCGGTGCTTGAGACGGCGGGGCCAAGCGGAGCGGTGCTTGACAGGAAGGGGCCAGCGGAGCGGTGCTTGAGACGGCGGGGCCCAGCGGAGCGGTGCTTGAGACGGCGGGGCCCAACGGAGCGGTGCTTGACAGGAAGGGCCCAGCGGAGCAGTGCTTGAGACGGCGGGGCCCAGCGGAGCGGTGCTTGAGACGGCAGGGCCCAGCGGAGCGGTGCTTGAGACGGCGGGGCCCAGCGGAGCGGTGCTTGACAGGAAGGGCCCAGCGGAGCGGTGCTTGAGACGACGGGGCCCAGCGGAGCGGTGCTTGAGACGGCGGGGCCCAGCGGAGCGGTGCTTGACAGGAAGGGCCCAGCGGAGCGGTGCTTGAGACGGCGGGGCCTAGCGGAGCGGTGCTTGACAGGAAGGGCCCAGCGGAGCGGTGCTTGAGACGGCGGTGCCCAGCGGAGCGGTGCTTGAGACTGCGGGGCCCAGCGGAGCGGTGCTTGACAGGAAGGGCCCAGCGGAGCGGTGCTTGAGACGGCGGGGCCCAGCGGAGCGGTGCTTGAGACGGCGGGGCCCAGCGGAGCGGTGCTTGACAGGAAGGGCCCAGCGGAGCGGTGCTTGAGACGGTGGGGCCCAGCGGAGAGGTGCTTGAGACGGCGGGGCCCAGCGGAGCGGTGCTTGAGACGGCGGGGCCCAGCGGAGCGGTGCTTGAGACGGCGGGGCCCAGCGGAGCGGTGCTTGAGACGGCGGGGCCCAGCGGAGCGGTGCTTGAGAGGAAGGGCCCAGCGGAGCGGTGCTTGAGACGGCGGGGCCCAACGGAGCGGTGCTTGAGATGGCGGGACCCAGCGGAGCGGTGCTTGAGACGGCGGGGCCCAGCGGAGCGGTGCTTGACAGGAAGGGCCCAGCGGAGCGGTGCTTGAGATGGCGGGGCCCAGCGGAGCGGTGCTTGAGACGGCGGGGCCCAGCGGAGCGGTGCTTGAGACGGCGGGGCCCAGCGGAGCGGTGCTTGACAGGAAGGGCCCAGCGGAGCGGTGCTTGAGACGGCGGGGCCCAGCGGAGCGGTGCTTGAGACGGCGGGGCCCAGCAGAGCGGTGCTTGAGACGGCGGGGCCCAGCGGAGCAGTGCTTGAGACAGCGGGGCCCAGTGGAGCGGTGCTTGAGGCAGCGGGGCCCAGCGGAGCGGTGCTCCTCTGCACGGCGGGGCCCTCTTCAGTGGTGCTCTTCTGCACGGCGGGGCCCTCTTCAGCGGTGCTCTTCTGCACGGCGGGGCCCTGTTCAGCGGTGCTCTTCTGCACGGCGGGGCCCTGTTCAGCGGTGCTCTTCTGCACGGCGGGACCCTGTTCAGCGGTGCTCTTCTGCACGGCGGGGCCCTGTTCAGCGGTGCTCGTCCAGTAGGTCAAGGGAGCCAGACCTGGCCTGGACTCCCTGCTCAGTCGCCCTCCGACCGTGCTGTTGCTGGACCCTTCAGTGACGGAGTCCTGGGCCCTTTGGTGTTCTTCCTTGTGGGCCCCTCCTGCTCCGCGCTCCTGCTGGCTGACTTCTCCGCCCTGCTGCCCTTTCGCTCCTTAGATGGGGCTCTCGGGCCCTTGCCTCCCCTAGATGTTGTGGCTGGTGAAGTGGGCGAACTTTGCTCCTTGGGGGCAGCCGTGTCAGTCCTCTCACGGCGGCCCTTTAGCTTCCTGGTCCTCTTGCCTGGTGGGGGGCTGGCTGTCCCCTTGCTGCTGATTGAAGTGTCACTGCTGGCAAAGGGTGGGCTCCAGAACCCATGCACCAACCACAGTGACACTCGAAGCTGGGCTGGTGGTGGCTGAGGTGCTCTTGGGACTCTTTGCAGATGGAGGGGGTGGGTCAGTGGAGGGAAAGAGGTCAAGATTAGCAAGGAAAACTTTCTTAGGACCAAGGTAAAAGGTAGGAGAAGTGGTGATGGGAGTGGAGGAAGAGGATGTGGTTGTAGGAGAGTCAGGTGTGCTGTCTTTGGGTGCAGGTGCTTGTGCTGGAGGCTGTCGTGAGGTGGATGGCTGTTGGGTGGGTGTCTGCCTGCGTTTGTGTGTCTTGGAAGAGGGGGTGACAGACACAGTGGGAGAGGACACAGGGGACGTGTAAATGGTAGTGGGGGTGGTGACTGCACGTGTGCGGACTGGACTGGAGGGTGTGCTGGTGATGGAAGCACTGGCTGATGGTGGTGTGCATGCAGGTGTGAGTGTAGACGTCACAGGGAGGGAGGAGGGAGACGAGGAGGAGGGGGACACAGAGGTGGTAGTGACTGTTGGAATGTCTGCATCTGGGTGTTGCTTGCGTGAATGCTTGTGGGTTCTGTGGTGCTTGTGTCTGGATGAGCTGCCCTTGGGTGTTGAGGTGTGTGCAGGCTGGTCTGATGGTGTGGATGGGATAGGCTGAGGAACAGGAGACAGAGACAGGGTGGAGGCAGTCAGAAGAGGGAGGCTGGAAACAGGGACAATGGCTGCCATCAGTGCTGAGGCCAGAGCATTGAACGATCGTTGATGGGCAGCCTGACCCGAATGAATGCCCTCCAGGTAGGCATTGCTCCGATGCACCTCCCTTTCTACCCGCTGGATGGCATTCAAAAGGGTAGTCTGCCCAACAATGATGGTCTGAAGGAGGTCAATGACCTCCTCACTGAGGGCAGCAGGGGTAACAGGGGCAGGGGCTGAGGTGCCTGGGGCGAAGGAGACTCCCGCCTTCCTGGGCGAGCGGGCACGGAGCGTAGGCTGAGGGGCTAGGGAGCTCCCATCCGAGGACGTGTCGCTGTCGCTGGTGTCACCACCGGTCCCCGTTGTGGTGCTCCCCTCGCCCTCCGGATCACTGGTGCCCTTGGTGTCTGTTCCTGGTCCCACCGGGGCCTTGTGACTTGCAGCTCCCTCGTGCTCCGATGCCAATTCTCCTCCGCCTGATGATGCTAATGCACACATGCACAAGAAGATGAAGAAGAAGGGTGGGGGGAGAAAAACGAAGACCAGGTTGAGTGCATGCAATGTCAACACCGTTGGCGGAGAGGACAGACACAGGAGCCTCATGCACTAAGCCGCGCATTCGGGGTACACTACTCAGTACTTCTGACTAGGACAACAGGTCTAGAGACGACAAACGCGCACATGTGTGATGCTGGACCATCGATAGCTGTACTTGTCACCCTACAGAGGTGGGGGCCGGGAGCACAGGGCCATGCCTAAAGGAGAGGACTACACTACAGAAAGCGCCCTGGCCTAATGTCACCCACAACCCTCCTCCCCCACCCAGACGCCTCCACTACGCAGAGAGATAGCAGAATGTGCTGATACTCACCCCCTTGTGTCTGCTGTGATGTTCTCAAGCGCCCATCCAAATCAGGGTAGGCCACCGCCAGGATCCGGGACATCAGAGGGGTCAGGGTACAACTGGCACCCCTCCTAGGTTGGGAGGCCATCCCCAGCAGTGACTCGGCGGTCTTCCTGGTCCCGCGGCGGATGTCCTCCCACCTCTTGCGGCAGTGGGTGCCCCGTCTGACGTGGACCCCCAGGGCCCAGACTTCCTTGGCAATGGCACACCAAATGTCCACTTTCTGATGGGCGCTGACCTATTTGACATGTACAGGGTGGGAAGGAAAAATCATCAATTTTCTGCATGTTAGATGCGATTGGCCCCCCCTCCCCAACCTTGCCATATGGCACATGCTCTCATCTGTCGTGCGTTGCACTCCTCATTCGCCCCCACCCCACCAACTTACATCCACCCCACTCCACACAGGCATAGCCCATTCAATGTGCACCCAGTGTACTTACCTGTTGGTCTGGAGGACCGTAGAGTAACGCATACTGGGGGAGGACCCCATCCACAAGTTTCTCCAACTCCTCAGACGTGAAGGCAGGGGCCCTTTCCCCAGTCGCAGCAGCCATTGTCACTTCCAGACCGAGGTCACAGCAGCACTTGCAGTATAGGTCCTCTCCTGTGGATGATCAGGTCTCGAGTGATTAAGCAGATAGAAAATAGCGGTCACGCCCGCGGCGGTGCGTACCGCGGCGGTGCGTACCGCGACCGCCGGCGCACCTCGTCATTGGCTCTTGAAACCCATAGGCTTCAATGTTAGCCAATGCGGCTTCGTATAGCGGTCTTCGACCGCCTACCGCCACGGTGTGCCACGCCAGCGCATTGACCTCACATCCCATTGTCCCACTTCACAGGTCAGGCAGCCGCCATTTCAAGGGCCCACATGGCATAATTTGTACTGCGTCACACAGGCCTAGGCCTTGCATTGCCACACAAACACGCCTTTCAATACATAGATAATCGTGTGCTATGCAAGCTGTGGTGAACGTACCTGTGATTTGCTTGACTACATACTCCATGTTGTCCTTCCTAGGCACCGTCCGCTGGGACTTG
This sequence comes from Pleurodeles waltl, assembly GCF_031143425.1. Taxonomy (NCBI): domain Eukaryota; kingdom Metazoa; phylum Chordata; class Amphibia; order Caudata; family Salamandridae; genus Pleurodeles; species Pleurodeles waltl. The sequence goes on along the minus strand of NC_090437.1, from coordinate 79,911,432 downwards.
CGAGGAGAAGGATGAATCCTCGCGTGTACCGACCGCTGGTGGACCTGTCGACAATGGAAGAACGCCATATCATACTACGATACCGACTTGACCGAGCCACTATACATGAACTGTGTGCCCAGCTGGAGCCAGCCCTGATGTCCCCCATCCGCCAACCCACAGGAATTCCCCCTCTAGTGCAGGTTCTGTCAGTCCTCCATTTTTTGGCAAGTGGCTCATTCCAGACAACAGTGGCCATGTCATCTGGAATGTCTCAGCCTATGTTTTCAAAAATCTTGTCTAGAGTGTTATCTGCCCTGACGAAACACATGCAGAGCTACATTGTATTCCCTGAGGAGGTTGATTTGGCCACTGTGAAGGGTGATTTTTATGCCCTTGGACATATCCCCAACATAATTGGTGCCATTGATGGGACCCATGTGGCTTTAGTACCCCCAAAAGACGATGAGCAGGTGTACAGAAACAGGAAAAGTTACCATTCTATGAACGTCCAGGTGGTCTGTTTGGCTGACCAGTACATCTCCCATGTGAATGCCAAGTTCCCTGGGTCAGTGCATGACGCGTATGTGATGCGAAATAGCAGCATCCCTTATGTGATGGAACAGCTACAGAGACACCGTGTGTGGCTAATTGGTGACTCTGGTTACCCCAACCTGCCTTGGCTATTGACCCCAGTGAGGAATCCCCGGACCAGGGCAGAGGAACGGTACAATGAGGCCCATGGGCGAACTAGGAGGATCATAGAAAGAACCTTTGGCCTCCTGAAGGCCAGGTTTAGGTGCCTGCATATGACAGGGGGATCCCTGATGTACTCACCAAAGAAGGTGTGCCAGATCATCGTGGCCTGCTGTATGCTTCACAATCTGGCATTGTGACGTCAGGTGCCTTTCCTGCAGGAGGATGGTCCAGATGGTGTTGTTGAAGCAGCTGTGGAGCCTGCGGAGAGTGAAGAGGAGGAAGACGAAGAGGACGACCCGGACAACAGGGACAGAGTTATCCAACAGTATTTTCAGTAGCACACAGGTAAGAATCACCCACGCCATTTAACATTTACTGAAAGCCCCCTGCATCTTTACTTTGTGTATTTCCCCCCAGTTCCTTTAAACTGATGTTTGATTTTCCCTTCCCTTTTCAGTGCTGTATGACCCACTGCGTGACTTCTGCTTGGTTAGCCCATGGACTAATGCTTATTGACATGGTATGTTGTCATCACAAATATAACAGAACATTATTGATCAGTAATGTGTTATACATTTGTAAATAATACAGGCTGACTCCTGAATGATTTAAGTGCAATGAGTGATTTATTTGTAGTGCTAGATATTGGTACATGATATTCAAACGGTGATGGGTGAGGGTGGAGTTATGTCCATGGCAGAGTACAGTTCTCGGTTGCACAGGTGCATTGTCCATATGCCTGTGGAAGGATGGAGCAGGGGCAGTTCAAGGTTGGACAGGGTGACACTGTGGGACAGTGGAATGACATCCGGGGGGATATTAGGCTGGCGGGGGTCTTGGCATCCTACTCTGTCTTCCTTTGAGATCTCAGGTTCCTCTTGCGGGGTGGTTGTTCTTCAGCAGGAGGTGGGGTTCTGGTGGCCCGTCGTTCTGTGGGGGCCTCCTGACCACTAGCGCCGGCGGAGGTGGTAGGCTGTTCCTGGCTAGTGACAGGGGCCCTTTGCGGTGCCACATGGTCCCGCAATGTGGTTTCTATCCGGTTGAGGGCCTGGACTATGGTCCCCATAGCGGTAGCGATGTTCCTGAGTTCATTGCTGAACTCCATGTACTGTTCCTCCTGCTGTGCCTGGATCTCGGTGAACCTGGCCAGTACCGTCGCCATCGTCTCCTGGGAGTGATGATATGCTCCCATGATGGTGGTGAGGGCCTCTTGGAGAGTCGGTTCCCTGGGCCTGTCCTCCCCCCCCTGTCGCACAGCAGCCCTCCCAGTTGCCCTGTTTCCCCGGGCCTCTGTCCCCTGGATGGTGTGCCTACTACCACTGCCCCCAGGTCCCTGTTGTTGTTGGGGTGTTGGGTCAGCCTGGGTGCCCTGAAGTGGCGGACACACCGCTGATTGACGCGTCCGCGAGACAGAGGCATGGGCCCGCTGGGTGGGAGCTGTGCTGGTGTTCCCAGAGGGGTTTGGGTCTGCTGTGGCCTGTGTCTGTGTGTGGGGAACCGACTGTCCAGAGGTCCCCGATGGTCCGGGCTGGTCGTCAGGTTCTAGGTCGACAGAGCTGCTGTCCTCGCTGGGGGCCTGTTCTGGGGGTGGGATGGACAAATCTGGACCCTCCGTGGCGGTGTGTTGACGTTCGGCCCCTGCAGGGGTAAAGGAGTATGGTTATTGTTTCTGTGTGTGCCATGGCGTGCATTTTTAGTGCCCTTGTCCCCCAGTGCTGGGATTCCCTTGTGGGAGGTGTTGTGAGGGTTTGGGGGTGGGGGGGGTGTATGGGTATGTGCAATGGTCATGCTTTGGTGGTGGCTGTCTATGGTTTGTGTTGGCATTCAGGGGTTGGTGTTGTTTAGGGTGGGTTGTGCTGGTGAGACATTGGCAGGGAGGTTGTGTGCTGGGGGGTTGAGATTGGGGGTGAGGGCGGCGGGGTTGGCATGCTGGTGGTTGGGGGGGGTGAAGTAGTTGAGATTCGACTTACCAGAGTCCATTCCTCCGTGTACTCCAGCGAGGCCATCAGGATGCAGGATGTTTACCACCTCTTGCTCCCATGCTGTGAATTGGGGTGGAGTGGGTGGGGGTCCGCCGCCAGTCTTCTGCACAGCGATGTTGTGCCTGGAGATCATCGAGCGCACCTTCCCCCGTAGGTCGTTCCATCGCTTTCTGATATCTTCCCGATTTCTGGGATGCTGTCCCACAGCGTTGACCCTGTCTACGATCCTTTGCCATAGCTCAGCCTTCCTTGCTATGGTGGTGTGCTGCACCTGTGTGCCGAAGAGCTGGGGCTCAACCCTCATGATTTCCTCCACCATGACCCGGAGTTCTTGGTCCGAAAACCTTGGGTGTCTTTGGGGTGCCATGGGGTGGTGTGGATGAGGTGTGGGGTGGTGTTTGTGGTGATGTGCGTGGTGATATGTGGTGATGTGTGCGTAGATGTGGTGTGGGTGATGAAGTTGGGTTCCTGTGTGTGTTGGGGTTTTCTATTGCTGTGCTCGCTCTCTCTATCTCTATCTCTATCTCTCTCGCTCTCGCCTTCGCTCCGATTTCCAACTAGTGGGGATTTGTGGGTGATGTGGGTGTGTGTTTTATAGTTGATTGGATGTGTGGGAGTGTTGTTTGTATGTGTCTCAGGTGTGCGTATTTCAAATTGTCCAATGTGGCTGTGTTTTGGAGCTGTGTGTGTATTTTGAGCGCGGCGGTGTGTACCGCCAATGGAATACCGCGGTTGAAAGACCGCCGCGTGGATTCGTGGGTCAGAATGGCATGGGCGTGTTTGTGTTGGCGTGACGGTGGAGGTTTGGTCATCTCCAGTTTTCCGCGGCCCGCTGATGAGGCGGCCTTCCTTGGATGTCGGATTTTTGGCGGTTTCACAGTTGGTGGTCAGAATGACCGTGGCGGTTTACCGCGGCCGCGGCGGTAGAATGGGGGACTTCTGACCGGCGGTAAGGGCCTTTTACCGCCGAGGTCAGAATGACCCCCTAAATGATGCATCACCGTGTGCGGCCCCAGAAATCAACACATACCTCCTTTGTTTCCACGCTTCTCCTCCTCTGCGGCCCATTGCGGAGATTGTTCACGCAAGCCAGGTACTTTGTGCTAAAAGAGACTTTGGCCCTCATTACGACCCTGGCAGTTGGCGGAGAAGTGGCGGTCTTACCGCCAACAGGCTGGCGGTAACAAAATTGGAATCATGACCATGGCGGTTACCGCCATGGTCATCCGCCTCTTCTCCGAACCGACCGCCAGGGCGGAGACGACCACTGGGCTGGAGACTTGGGTCCTCAGCCCGGCGGCCGTCACAAGACTACCGGCAATATGATGACCGGCTGACCGCCATGGATTTCATGGGGTTGGGCACCGCCATGAAATCCATGGCAGTAAGCACTATCAGTGCCAGGGAATCCCTTCCCTGGCACTGATAGGGGTCTCGCCCACCACCCACCCCCACCCCCGAGTCCTTCCCCGACACCCCCCATCCCCGTGGCACCCCCCAAAGGTGAAAAGACCACTGAGGTTGAAATGAGCCCCTTTGTTTGCTTTCAAAAGACTTAAGACACTTTGGGGGTCATTCTAACTCTGGCGGGAGGCGGAGGCCGCCCGCCAGAGTTCCCCCCTCCAGAATACCGCACCGCGGTCAGGAGACCACTGCGGGTATTCTGTGTTTCCCGCTGGGCTGGCGGGCGACCGCCAGAAGGGCGCCCGCCAGCCCAGCGGGAAACCCCCTTCCCACGAGGAAGCCGGCTCCAAATGGAGCCGGCGGAGTGGGAAGGTGCGACGGGTGCAGTTGCACCCGTCGCGTATTTCAGTGTCTGCTGAGCAGACACTGAAATACTTTGTGGGGCCCTCTTACGGGGGCCCCTGCAGTGCCCATGCCATTGGCATGGGCACTGCAGTGGCCCCCAGGGGCCCCACGACACCGCATACCGCCATCCTGTTCCTGGCACAGGATGGCGGTATGGGGTGTCTGAATCCCCATGGCGGCGCAGCAAGCTGCGCCGCTATGGAGGATTCAGCAGGGCAGCGGAAAACCGGCGGGAGACCGCCGGTTTTCCTGTTCTGACCGCGGCCAAACCGCCACGGTCAGAATGCCCTGCGGGGCACCGCCAGCCTGTTGGCGGTGCTCCCGCCGACCCTGGCCGCCGGGGTCAGAATGACCCCCTTTATATCACTTTTCAGTGATATCTCTACATTTACTTATTGCATCTTTGATCGTTCTGACCTGCAAATATCCAGATAAATATTATATATTTTTCTAAACACTGTGGTGTATTTTTGTGGTGCTATATGGTGTTATTGTATGATTTATTGCACAAATACTTTTCACATTGCCTTCTAAGTTAAGCCTGACTGCTTGGTGCCAAGCTACCAGAGGGTGGGCACAGGATAATTTGGATTGTGTGTGACTTACCCTGACTAGAGTGAGGGTCCTTGCTTAGAAAGGGGGTAACCTGACTGCCAACCAAAGACCCCATTTCTAACAATTGCCATTACCAATGTCCCATCACGTTCCTGCTCTATGTACACTGAGGTGGTGGATCCATTGTTTAAATTGTGACAGCGTACTCACCCTTGTGTCCCTTAGATACCTACCACTGCGGAGGAGTAGGAGGACTAGACAAGACCCCGTATACAGACCCCTTGTGGACTTGGCTACACTGGAGGAGAGGCTTATAATACTCACCTATAGACTGGACAAGGCCACAATCACAGAGCTATCTGCTCAATTGGAGCCTGATCTGATATCAGCTATCCATCATCCCATGGGGTCCACCCTCTAGTGCAGGTTCTATCAGTGCTCCATTTCATGGCAACTGGTTCATTCCAAGTGACAGTGGGCTTGGCAGCAGGAATGTCACAGCCCATTTTCTCAAACGTGCTTGCAAGGGTTTTGTCTGCCCTGGGGATACATGTGCAGCTACATTGCTTTCTGCCAGGTGGAAGATTTGGCCACTGCGAAGGCATGATTCTTTGCAATGGGACATATACCCAACATTATTGGGGCAACTGATGGTACACATGTTGCATTTGTACCCTCCGCCAGAAATGAACAGGTGTTCATGAATCAGAAGAGTTTCCACTCACTCAATGTGCAAATGGAGTGCCTGGCTGACCAGTACATCTCCCACCTCACTCCCAAGTATCCTGGGTCTCACGCCTTCGTCCTGAGGTATAGCAGCATTCCACATGTGATGGCACAACTATAGAAGCACAGGGTGTGGCTAATGGGTGAGGCTGAGTCCCCACCCAATGTATGTCAGTGTATGCCTTCTGGTGTTGACCCCATACCATTGTGTAAGGTTAATGTTTGTCCCTCAAAACTTGCAGGTGACTCTGGCTACCCAAACCTATTGTGGCTCCTGACCCCTGTGAGGAATGTCAAGACAGGGGCTGAGAATCGTTATAATGATGCACATTGGCGAACCAGGAGAATTATTGAGCAGACCCTCGGCCTCCTAAAGGGCAGGTTCATATGCCTCTATCTAACCGGTGGATCCCTGTGCTACTCACCTGAGAAGGTCTGTCAGATAGTAGTGCCATGCTGCATGTTGCACAACCTGGCCCTCAGATGACATGTGCCTTATCAGCGGGAGGAGGAGACTGGAAATGCCCCTGTGGCAGCAGTGGACCCTGAGGACAGTGAGGATAAGGCGGCAAAGGATGAGGATGTGGACAACAGAACATAAGTTATTTACGTCAATACTTCCAATGACACACAGGTGAGATAGTGGACCTGACCATTCCTCTGATTATTGATGTGTTCTGTGTGGCTGCAGCAGGATGGCATTCACTTCGTTTACATCTCTACTTACTGTCACCTATGGCTTCTCATTTTGCAGAAGTTGGTGATATGACAACAGTGTACTGATGTGATGTCTACAGACAGATACAAGTCATTAAATGTATGCTATTGCAGTGTTCAGATCATATGCATAAGATATAACTGTTTCCATATATGCACATTTTCATCACATAAAACACTTTCACTCAGGTTGTTTTCAAGGGTGTTTATTGTAGTGTAAATAATTGAAGAAAAAGTGCAATGGAATAGGGTGATGGTAGAGGTTAGTCTAGGGTATTGTTCCAGTCTGTTTGTTGCACAGGTACAGTGTCAGAGGGGCCATAGGAAGGGGAGCAAAGGCAGTTCAAAGTGGACAAGGTGGCAAGGCGGGACACAAGGGGGACATTCAGAAGGGTCTCATTACCTGGCAGTGGTCTTGGTGTTGGCAAGTGTCTCTGGCTTCTGTCTGGGTCGCAGGGAAAGTTTGTGGGGTGGTTCACCTTCTGCAGGAGGAGGGGTGCTGGTGGCCTTTGGGTCCTGTCACAGGGCCCCTGCCCATTAGCTGTAGCAGAAGTCGTGGGCTGGTCAGTAGACTGGCTTGTAGTAGGGGCCCACTGGTGTGCTGTCCATTCCCTTATGATGTTGGCCATATCTACCAGCACCCCTGCTATGGAGACCATGGTGGTGTTGAGGGCCTGCAAATCCTCCATGATCTCCTGATGGTGTACTTCCTGCAGCCGCTCGTTCTCCTGCATGTTAGTTAGGATCTGGCCCATGTTGTCCTGGGATTGTTGGTAAAACCCCAGGACATTGGTGAGTGCCTCCTGGAGAGTCAGTTCACTTGGCCTGTCCTCCCCCTGGCGCACAGCGGTCCTCCCAGTGTCCCTGTTCCTCTGTGCTTCAGTCCCCTGAACAGTGTGCCCACTGCCACTGATCCCAGTCCCTGATCTTGTCTTGGGTGTGAGGTGTGGACTGGGGCCCCTGTACAGGTGGGCACACTGCTGATTGACGTGTCCTGGGGACAGAGGTGTGGGGGCATTGGGTGCATGCTGTTGTGTTGGATATTGATGGGGGAGACTCTGTGGTGGACTGTGAGTGGGCTGGGGTGGCCGACTGACCAGTGCTCCCTGATGGGCCAGGTAGTTCATCCAGATCCTGGAGTCCAGAGTTACTGTCATCACTGGGGGCATCTTCTGTTGGGGGACTCGTTAGTCGTGGCGCCTCCTCACCATTGAGATTGGCTGGGGCACCTGTGGGGATATAAGTGATGTATTATACTTCATGTCTGTGACATATTGTACAGCCCTTGCTTCCCCTCTATTGTTGCTGTTGCCCTGCCACCTTTGTTTGTGCATGGTGATGGATTGTGTGCTTGTTAGTTCTCCATGCTGTGCATGCTTCGGTGAGGGGTGTCCATGCAGGGCTGGGAGGGCTGTCCATGCATTGGTATGGCATGCAGGGTTTGGCATTGGGGTTAGTCATATGTGTAGGTGCAGTGTGTGGGATGGAGTGGAGTGATGGGAGTGAGGGTGAGGGGGTGAGATTGCATGCAGTTATGGGGGTGATAAGTAGTAAATATTGACTCACCAGTGTCCAGTCCTCTGGCTACTCGATTGAGTCCCTCAGGATGCAGTATTGCCAAGACTTGCTCCTCCCATGCTGTGAGCTGTGGGGGAGGAGGTGGGGGTCCAGCCCCAGTCCTCTGGATGGCGAGCTGGTGCCTTGCTGCCACGGAACGTACCTTCCCCTGTAAGTCGTTCCACCTCTTCCTGATGTCGTCCCTTGTTCTTGGATGCTGTCCCACGGCGTTCACCCTGTCCATAATTCTCCGCCATAGTCCAACTTCCCGGCAATGGATATTTGCTGTACCTGTGCTCCAAACAGCTGTGGCGCTACCCTGACTACTTCCTCAACCATGACCCTCAACTCCTCAAATGTGAAATGGGGGTGCCTTTGTGGGGACATGGGGTTTGTGTGGTGTGTGTTGTGCAGAGGGTGTTGAGTGATGTGGTGGGGTGTAGGATGTGGAGTGCATGAATGATGTATGGGTGTTTGTGGTGTGTGTGTGTAGTTGTCTCAGTGTTAGTCTTGTGGTGCTTATTGGTATCCGTAAAGGGGGTGTTTGATGTGGGTTTGTGTTTTATAGTGCGGGTGGGTGGGTGTTGTGTGTGTATCAGTGTCAGGTGTGTGTGTTTACTTTTTGCCATTGTTGTTTTGTTTTGTATTAGGGTGGCCATTCTGAGCGCGCTGGTGTGTACCGCCAATGGTTTACGGCCATTGAATGTCCCCCGTGGTGATTCGTGGTCATAATGTGGTGGGCGTTGTTTTGTTGGTGTAACAGAGTGGGTGTTTGTATCGCCACTTTAGCACTGACCTTTAGGCTGGCGGATTTGTGTTTGTGTCAGTATTCTGTCGGTTTGGTGTGTGTGTGTTATAATATGGCGAACGGATGTTCGCCACTGCGGCGGTATGTTGGCGCCGCCACCGCGGCAGTAAGCGTAATTTACCGCTAATGAGGGCCAAAGTCTCAATTAACATAGAGTCAAGCTGGAGTCAGGCAACCAAGGTCACACTTTGGAGGCTGCTCAGCAGCCAAATTGAGTTAATCTTTATAAATGTGTATATTCATCCAAAAAAGCTCAAAGGAGGGAAAAGTGGAAACGCTAGGCGAACTAATTAAGGTCCTACTGTAGTGTGGTCAGTTTTATGTATCCTTTGCGCATTAGCTTCAGGCTTTAGGCCTTTGAGCACTTTGCCCTGGATGTATTTTATTCCTTTGCTGGCAGCTTAGAGCCTCTGTGAACTTTGCTCTATATGCTTTTTATTCGGCTTCATACTGTTATTTTTCAAATAACCAGTTCTACGGTCTTGTTTTATTTTTTATATCACACTGTTTAGCCTACTTCAGCACTGGAGTTCTCAATAACACATTCCTGTTCACTCTGTGATTCAGTCAAGGATACAGTCTTTGCTCAGGTATGAGGGTTTATGGCTTCCCAGGGAATCTGAAAGGCAAGTTAGAAGCTTAACATGCTGTGCTCGAAATAGAACTAGCTGAGAGAGAGTAGAAATTGTTCACACCATGATTGCGTTATTCTTATGTTTCACTCTCCTCGTGACTATTTCAATCCTACTGTGTTGTATGGTTATGGTTATTGCGGCTCACGCCTTAATATCTAAAATGCAGTCGTTTTATTAAAACAATATATAAAACTCAAACTGCCTTTGTCATTTGTATATGAGATCATACTGTAAATGAGAGAGCTGGTTTGGATCTGAGTGACCACGACTTCCCTGAGAAGTTCCAAAGATGTCATGCGTTCGGCTGCCCTATCATCCCTTCCCCTTGGGAGAGATGAGGCACTGCTAGTTAGCCGGAGCAAAACCAGATTTAGGGTGACAGAGGTCCTTCCAAGTGGGTCAGACTCAGTCCCCCACACCGTGAACGATCCTGCTACCTAGAAATCCAGTAGTCTCATTTAGGATAATAAGAGCCCACGCGACACTACAAAGACAACACATTGAGTCCATATTCATCATCAGTGGCGATTTTAATCGTAACCGGCTCACCACAAAAGGAGGAACCATGAAGAACCGAATGGCAAGTACTCACAGGAAACACATGGAACTTTCAGGCCTAACGTTATTAAATGGGAACAGTGAGAAGGACTCTCCAGCATCCATAACCTTTGTAAGTGGAAAACCAAGCTCAACCATCCATTACACCTTGATAAACAATTCCGCTGCACCCCTGGTGTAGAATTTTCAAATAAAATATAGAGTTGAGAGTGATGATTTCCCACAAACACTGGAACTGGCATTCAAACCAGAGAAGCTGCAAACCTCGAATGACTTCATTACAACTCCAGTGATGTTCTACCTCAAGAGATTAAAAAGGCATACAAAAGGGATAGCAGCCGTGATGGATGAGGTGTATCGAAGGGGGGGGGGGGGTCCCTAGAAGAGAGAACAAACATAGTAGTCACGCAACAAAAGGTGTTCAAGGGAACTGGAATGAAGATTGGGCCGAGCTTAGATGTGGTCTGCTTTCAAAATTTCTGGCCATTTCCAAAGCAACTCTTCAGTGTTTGGCTCTTGACTCAAAAAGGCTTCGAGTCAGACAGCCCTGGTTCAACAAAGCCTTGCGCACACAGAAATTACAAATTGCGTAGCAGGCCAGGAAACTGATAAAAGCGATCAGTCGGGAAGAGGGCGGAGATAAATGTACCTTGTGGGCCATGAAAAAAATAGTATCGCTCTGACTGTTGGTCCGCAAAGAAAAACTCTCAAGAACATTCATGGACCAAATTACTTTAGGCAAGCAAAAGGCCAAACCGCGAGCACTTTTGGGGCCTGGTGAATGAACGGGCTCTGGAAAAATATACATCATAGCTTTGGGATTGATCCAGCCTCTTGGGAGAGTCACATTTGCAGTCTGTATGGGCCGACAGACGGTGGAGAAACATCGCCAATCCCCCACTCAAAGTGACGGGAGTACAACCGCCCCTGAGCAACAACCACCCATCAAGTCAGCAAGCAGAGGGAACGCTTTTGACTGTCCCTGAGAAGGAACATCAGGATCTAGTTTGGGACCCAGAACAAATAGCTGGTCTGATTAGGAAGATGAAGTCCGAAGGGGCCACTGGACCTAATGGGTTCCCAAACACAATCTTTAAGTGCGAACCAGAATACTGGGTGCAGTACTTCTCAACACTCTTTAAGACTTCTGCTTTTACTAATCAGATCCCATAATCATGGAGAGGCAGCATTATACATACTATCTTTAAAAGTGGAAACCCGGCCCTGCCTTCAAACTATAGGGTAATAGCTCTCACCGATGTAGAACCTAAGCTATATGGCTCATGCCTGTTACAACATCTTAACACTTGGGCAGATGATAATATACTGCTCCTCAGATTTCAAACGGGTTTCAGGGCAGGCATGGGAACATCAACAAATCTAGTCGCCCTCTCCCTTATTGTGGAAACAGCCAGCCATAGGAAGTTGAGCCTTTATGCATGCTTTGTTGATCTTAAGTCGGCCTTCGACCAGGAAAAGGCTTTGGTCAAGTTGGCTAAATGGGGCATCCTGTACAACCTGTTAAGGGCCATTACAGACGTTTATACTGACACTTGGGCCCAGGTCAAAATCGGAGATGGCACCAGACTTACAAAAATAATTCCCACAAAGTCAGGCTTAAAGCAAGACTGTATTCTGGCCCCAATCCTTTTCAATTTATATCTGGCAGACCTCACCGGTGCGCTCGCAGAGGTAAATAGCCTTCACCCGGCTCTAGGTTCAGAGAAAGTCGGGTGCCTACAATACGCCGACGACATCTTATCTCTGAGTCACACCCCACAAGGCCTGTAAAAGAGTATATCAGCGCTTACAACTTTTATGGACCAGTAACGTCTAGAACTAAACCTGGCCAAAACAAAACTGATGAGGCTCCTTGGGGCGAGTCATAAATCATTCAATTGGTTCCGAGGAGAAAAAAAAGTGGAGGTTGTGCAGTCATATAAATATTTAGGAGTCCATCTCAAACCACGTCTAAAATGGAAATGCCACCTGCTGTCGGTCCAAGCAAAGGCCCACTCACTAACTTACAGTTTTAAGTTGCTCAAGAGCAAGCTGGATTGTACAAATTGGTCCTACCTCTTCAAAATCATGTCAGCCCAGTTGCTCCGAGCCATTTCTTATGGGACCAAAGTACTACAGGGCCAGAAGATTCCCTCATTAAATATCAGTCAAGTTAAAACATACAAGGCCATCTTCAATATTCCGAAAAGCGTCTCCCCTGCCCAGGTCAGACTAGAGATGGGCTTAAAAAACAGATTTTTCAGCGATATGGAGCCTTTCTCAAAGCATCATGGAGGCTATGGCTTGCAGAGAATACCTCCATACTCCACTCCTGCTGGCAAGAAGTGCAGATACAACAAACCAGTAATAGAAAAGGATCTTGGGGAAGCTATCTAAACCAAGTCATTATTACCCTGGGTATGGAAGATGCATGGAAATGCAGAGTGGGGAAGTCCGAATTCAATAGATCAGTTAACATCTCTGTCCGCTCTCTTTCACTTATCACAGACAAGGCCTCCCTAGCCAAAAGACGGCACGCTTGGCAGTTTTAGGGTCTAACTTGACTCTGTCTCCTCAATGTGACTTAGCTGATCACTTTTCCATTGAAACAAAACAACAATTCTTGCTTTATCGCATGGGATTCTTCAATACCAAAGACGCTCGCCCACCCTGGAAAGATCAATATCTTGACCAAAACTGCCGCCTTTGTGGCTACAATTAGGAATCATTGCTGCATGCCTTTTGTGCCTGCCTAGCTTTAGGCCCTGAAAGAAGGAAGTTGCTAAAACTTAACTATTTAACTCATAATATCCATTCCTTTAGACCGGCGGTAATAGCTTGGCTCAAGGGCGATTCAATCCCATTCTGCTTCAGGGGGGTAAAGTTTTTACAACTGCTTCAAAAGAAACTGACCATGGCCGATTTGGGATAACTGTTGATACACACAGCATCGCGAACAACTCAACGCAAGTCTCTCCATCTTCAGAACTTAGTTTCAATCCTCACCCCGATTCATGATCACACTGCGCACAAACGTTTCCGCTCTGGCTCAGAACAGGCAACATTTTACAAAAGTAGAGTGCCTTGGCCATCAATTACTAAATTTTAGTTTATATATTTCAGTGCATCGTTTTGATTTCTGTTCATTCTTCATGATGATTGAGGCTAGTTTTTTCCTTTTGGTCCCAAATAGGCAGCGCCCATCAATGACTGAAACATGTAGGAAGGGCTCCCATTGACTCTGTGCAGCCTCTGTTAAAACTCGAGCCCTCATTGCTTTTGAGCAACTAGTCATTTTATTTTGTTATATAATGTTTTATATTGCAATGGTTTTTATTAATCGAATAATGAAGATATTTCATTTAATTGACCTACTGTCTGTATTTATCTGTAAAAATGGAAACAGGGAGCCATCATTATAGAGTTACATTTTCATGTTAAGGCTTTCAGTAGTTTCTATGTAGTGCAAATTTGACCAAAAGTATTGGAGCACTTTACATAACCGTCTGTTATGTTACACAAGGTCACAATTTATTGTTTAAAGGGTTTGTTGGACTTATTTGCTTATGCAGGGTCATCCCTAATCTTTTTGCCTCCTGCCTCCTATTTGTTCTGACCTGTTGCTGTTGGCTTTTGAACTCTGAGCATTTTACCACTCCTAACCAGTGCTAAAGTGCATATGCTCTCTGTTTAAATTGTATGGTTGATAGGTTTGTCCATGATTGGCGTATTTGATTTACTAGTAAGTCCCTAGTAAAGTGCACTAGAGGTGCCCAGGGCCTGTAAATCAAATGCTACCAGTGGGCCTGCAGCACTGGTTGTGCCACCCACATAAGTAGCTCTGTAATAATATATCATACCTGCCATTGCAGTGTCTGTGTGTGCAGTTTTACCTGTAAATGCCACTTGGAAAGTGTAACCACTTGCCAGGCCTAAACCTTCCCTTTTCTTACATGTCAGACACCCCTAAGGTAGGCCCTAGGTAGCCCCAAGGGCAGGGTGCAGTGTATGGTTAAGGTAGGACATATAGGCGGTCATTCTGACCCTGGCGGTCAAAGACCGCCAGGGCGGAGGACCGTGGGAGCACCGCCGAAAGGCCGGCGGTGCTCCAATGGGGATTCCGACCGCGGCGGTAAAGCCGCGGTCGGACCGGCACCACTGGCGGGCTCCCGCCAGTGTACCGCCGCCCCATTGAATCCTCCAAGGCGGCGCAGCTTGCTGCGCCGCTGAGGGGATTCCGACCCCCCCTACCGCCATCCAGATCCCGGCGGTCCGACCGCCGGGATCCGGATGGCGGTAGGGGGGGTCGCGGGGCCCCTGGGGGCCCCTGCAGTGCCCATGCCACTGGCATGGGCATTGCAGGGGCCCCCGTAAGAGGGCCCCTACATGTATTTCACTGTCTGCTGCGCAGACAGTGAAATACGCGACGGGTGCAACTGCACCCGTCGCACAGCTTCCACTCCGCCGGCTCGATTCCGAGCCGGCTTCATCGTGGAAGCCTCTTTCCCGCTGGGCTGGCGGGCGGTCTGAAGGCGACCGCCCGCCAGCCCAGCGGGAAAGTCAGAATTACCGCCGCGGTCTTTCGACCGCGGAACGGTAACCTGACGGCGGGACTTTGGCGGGCGGCGGAGGCCACCCGCCAAGGTCAGAATGAGGGCCATAGTAATGTGTTTTATATGTCCTGAAAGTGAAATATTGCTAAATTCGTTTTTCACTGTTGCAAGGCCTGTCCCTCTCACAGGTTAACATGGGGGCTACTTTTAAACCTGATTAAAGTGTAGATTGCCTTTCGGAGCAGATGGACATGTGGAGTTTGGGGTCTCTGAGGGGGGAGGGTCAAATACATATTTTAGTAAAGTTTATTTTAAGATTGTGTGTTTGAAAATGCCACTTTTAGAAGGTGAGCATTTTTTTGCTTTTACCATTTCTGTGGCTCTGCCTGTTTGCGGATTCCCTGTCTGAGTCAGTTTGACAGTTGGGCTAGTTGCACCTCACACTAGGCAGTGACACAAAGGGAGCTGGGGTGTAGCCTGCATATCCTGATGAGCCATTTGTGCTAGGAGGGAGGGGAGGAGTGGTCACTCACACCTGAAAGGCTTGTGTCTGCCTCACACAATGCAGTCTCCAACCCCCTGGTGAGTGTCTGGGGCCTGGCCTGGGCAAGGCAGGATTTCACATTCAAAAGAGACTTTACTTTGAAGTAGGCCTACTGCAAAGGAGAAATTGGGTATAAGAAGAGCACCCAAAACCACAGACTTTAGAAACACTTCTGGAAACAAGAAGAACCTTTGCCTGGAGAAGAGCTGAAGAGCTGGGGAAGAAGAGCTGCCCTGCATGTGACTGTGCTTTGTGGAGCTATCCCTCAGTTGCTGCTTCTGCCAGAGTAAGAGGGCAAAGACTGGACTTTGTGTGCCTTCCTTCTTGAGAAGAAATCTCCAAGGGCTTGATATAGAGCTTGCCTCCTGTTGTTTGAAGTCTCAGGAATAGCAAAGACTACTCTCTGCCAGCACCTGGAGTCTCTGGAGAGACTCCTACTCTGCCCTGTGGTGCCCATCCAGTTCCTGGGACCCGGAAAGGAGAAGCTGGCAGCCTAAAGACAAGGAAATCCACACACAGAGGGCAGTGTGAGGAAAAGATCGCCACAACTTTGATCTGCGGTTGAATAAACGATACGCTGCCGGCTCCGCAGCTGAGAATCAACGCTCGCAGGAAACGCGACCGAAGATTCGATGCATGGAGCAGGAGAAACGACGCGCAGCATCGCTGACGGAGGCTAGGAGATCACAAACCGTGCTGCAGGGTTTTTGGATCATCGTGCAGCTGGTTTTCCGACTCAAGTACTGCTGGGTGTGGAAAACCATTCAAGGCCTGCCCGGACTCGAGAGTGTTGCCCGGATCAACACATCCCTCTCCTGCGGAGAGAAGAAACGACACACCCCAACCCGGCGAAAGGAGAAATGACACAAGGTCCCGCTTGTGAGTGGAATCAACGCATCACAAGCCCTTTTTGATGCGCACTCGCCCGTGCGGGGTTATTTTTTACGCACCCAAGGTACTTTTTCACACTGACAGCGTCAGTGTGTGTTTGAAACTACTTAAAGACTCTTTTTGATTTTTAATTGAAAACTTGACTTGTTTATTGTGGATTTTTGTCGTTTTGTTTAGATAAATATTTCCTATTTTTCTAGACCTGTGTTGTGTCATTTTGTAGTGTTTTCACTAAGTTACTGTGTGTGTTGGTACAAATACTTTACACCTAGTTCTCTGAAGTTAAGCCTACTGCTCTGCCAAGCTACCAAGGGGGTAAGCAGGGGTTAGCCAAGGGTAATTCTCTTTTACCCTGACTAGAGTGAGGGTCCTTGCTTGAACAGGAGGTAACCTGACTGTCAACCAAAGACCCCATTTCTAACAGGGTTGGGGAAATCAAGGCCCTTATTAAGACATTGGTGGTGACTGTTAAAGTGGCGGTAATACCACCAACAGACTGGCGGTAATTACCGCCAAATTATGACCATGGTGGCGATTCCTACCATGGACAGCCCATGTACCACACCAACTGCCAGGACGTTAACACCACTGACCACAGCGGGAGCCAACATCAGCCAGGGGGAAGACAAGGTAGCCCCCACCATATTATGACACTGCAAACCCGCCAGGATTTCCAGGGCGGTACCAACGCAATCAAAAGCCTGCCGGAAACAGAGCACAGAAAACAAAAGACTCACCAACAGGTACAAAGAGGACTCCGCTACCACCATGGAATCGAAACTTCATGTCTTCCTGATGCACTTCTACGCGATGGTCCATCTGGAACACCAACGCCAGCGAAGATGACGACAGTGAGTACAGCATAAGGGAGGGAGGGAGGAAAAGGAAAGTGACACACACACGCACAACACACACCAGTCACACAAACACCATTCGCACAATCAGCTGCAGAGTTAAACCAATGTCACAGGACACAGGTCTAATTAAAACAAGGTCCACATTGAGCTTTAACTGACACTGCTATTTGATGCCAACAGCCACCATATTGTCCATGCGAAAACAAAAGCATCCGACAATGTTCAGAAAGGGCCAATGGCCAGTCCAAGTCCAAAAGGTCCATGTGGCCACAGGACACAGTCCAAGGCCCAAGTTGACTCATGACTATCCGGACTCCACTGTGCAAGAGCATCATGTTGGAAATGGGCAGGCACCTCAGGGGAAAGGGGGGTGTAGGGCACCTCAGCTGAAGAGGAGAACATACCCACTGGGTCTGGAGGGGGCTCTATGCCCATTTGTCCTTGCTGGGGAGTGCCAGGCCACAGTCTCTGAAGTGGGGAACTTGCCCGCTGGTTCTGGAGTGGGCTCCATGCCTATTTGTCCTTGCTGGGAGCGCAAGGCCACAGTCACTGAAGTGGTGAACGTGCCCACTGGTTCTGGAGGGGGCTCCATGCCCAATTGTCCCTGGTGGGTGGCCTACATGCTGGAGGTGAGGGATCCTTGCCCACTGCTGGTGGAGGTGCAACCCCAGCTGCCTCTGCTGGAGGTGAGGGCTCTTTGCTCACTTCTGGTGGAGGTGTTGCCCTGGCTGCCTCTGCTGGAGGTGAGGGTTCCTTGCTCACTGTTGGTGGAGGTGTTACCCTGGCTGCCTCTGCTGGAGGTAAGGGATCCTTGCCCACTACTGGTGGAGGGGGCACCCTAACTCTCTTTGCTGTTGGAGTCAGAACCTTTACTTTCTTGGATGGTGGAGTGGGTACCTTCCCTTTCTTGGGTGGTGGAGTGTGAACTTTCCCTTTCTTGCCTCCAGGACTAAGAGGTGTCTCCACTACCCCCGTCTCCTATCCCTTGGTTTTCACCACCCTAGTCCTCCCTTTCTGAGGTGGAGGTGTGCTCATAGTAGGAGAGGCAGCTGTTGCACTCTGGGGCACCTTTGTGCCAGCAGCTGAGGATTTGATGGGATCAGTGGCAGACTGTTTGGCTGAGGTGCTGTGCTAGGTCGTTGGGACCCTGCTTTTACGGAGAGTACGGTGGAGGGGGAGTGGAGGGAAGAGGTCTAGTTGGGCAAGGAAAAGCTTCTTAGGTACGTTAGGGTGGGATGTGGGAGAAGGGATGGGACTGCAGGTTGAGGGAGTGGTTGTCGGAGGTGTACGTCTCCAGGACTTGGGTGCAGGTGCACGGATAGTGTGTGTGTGTGAGATGAATGGCTGTTGGGAGTCTGAGTGCATGCTTTTGTGTCTCTTAGGAGAGGGGACAGACAGGGTAGGAGAGGACAAAGGAGACGGGTGGATTGATGTTGTGGAGGTGTCTGCAAGTGAGGTATGTGTGCTGCATTATGCAGTGATGGTGGTGGTGGCTGTAGATGCAGTGCATGCAGGTGTTAGTTCGGATGTGACTGTGAGGGAGGAGGAGTATGAGGAGGAGGGGGGGAGACAGTGAAGGTAGTGGATGTGGTTGTGTGTGCAACTGTCTATTGTTTGTGTGAGTTTTCGTGACCTGAAGTGTGCTGCCTGTGTTTGACTGTGCTACAACTTAGGGTTGGGGATGAGGAGACTGGGACTGGGAAGTGGTAGTTAGAGGGGGAACGGTAGGAACAGGGGCACTGGCTGCCATCAGAGAGGAGGCCAGATCCTGAAACGATCTCTGTTGGGCCACCAACCCACCGTGGATGCCCTCCAGGAACGCATTGCATTGCTGCATCTGGGATGCCAGCCCCTGGATGGCATTCACTATGGTTGACTGCCCTACAGAGATGGATCTCAGGAGGACAATAGCCTCCTCAATGAGGGCAGCAGGGCTGACTAGGGCAGAGCCTGAGGTGCCTGGGTGAGCGGGCAATGGGGAACTCACTGGGGGACTACTGGGAGGGCGTGCTGGTACGGGGGTGGTGGCTGTACCTGTAGCTGGGGTGGTTCCAGAGATGTCCGCCACCACCAGGGAGCTTCATCGGAGGCGGTATTAGAGTCAGTTTTGTCACCTCCTGTCTCAAGCGTGGTGCTCCCCTCACCTTCCGTCCCACTGGTCCCCTCGGTGTCGGTGGACTCTGCCTCCTCGGTCCTGTGGGATGCAGCTGCCTCAGTCATCGGTGCCCCTGCGCCTACGCCAGGTGATACTAATGCACACATGGACAGGATGACAGAATTAAATGGGGAGGCAGGAGAGAAAGAGATCCATGGGTCAATTACAGCACCAACACCACATATGACATACACATTACCATCACTCACAGGGACCACGATTGGGACCTATGCATCGCACTGGCATTCCATTGGCTAGGTACCACAGCAAGATGTGAGCCAACCACCGCCAACTGCACCCCTCCTGGGACCCCCTAAGGCCTGTCTGACCTGGATTGCCACCTATCTGTAATACAAGATGTTGCTAATCACCCATTTACCTTATGCTGGACCACGCAGCAATGTCTGAGCTTGCATTAAGGGGCACCCACTTATTGAAACCTACCACCTGAATCCCATACCAGCCAAAAACAATGGTTGTCACACTCACTGTACTCATCCCCTTGCGGCTGCTGTGCTGCCCTCAAGTACCCATCCAGCTCTGGGTAGGCCACCAACAGTATGCAGGCCATCAGGGGGTTCAGGTTCCAACGGGCACCCCGCTCTCGTTGGGAGGCCATCCTCATCTGGGCTGCCACAGTCTTCAGGGCCCAGTGACTCAGGTCCTCCCACCTTTTCCTGCAGTGGGTGCTCCGCCTGCCATAGACTCCCAGGGTCTGCACATCCTTGGCGATAGCACGCCACAATCCCTTCTTCTGATGGGCACTGGTCTGCGTACTAATACATACAGAATGACACCATTAACCAGACAATCTGGCCTTTCACACATAAGGCCCACAAATTACATTTCCATCTCTATTGGCACACACATCACCCGGAGCCCTGCATGTACACTACCACCAGACATACCCCCATCCAAATGACACACTGCCAGCACACACATCTCCATGCAACCTTGTTGCATGCATCGTCCCCATGGTGTACTCACCTGTTGGTCTGGAGGCCCATACAGCTGTCCATACAGGGGCAGGACAATAGCCACCAGGCGCTCTAACTCCTCCGAAGTGAAGGCTGGGGCCCTTTCCTCGGTCACACAGGCCATGGCAGGATCAGATACAGGTCACACCAGCACATGCAGTGTAGGTGTTGCCCTGAGGAAAGTCAGGAATCAGGTGGGGTTATAGATAGAAAATGCACACCATCACCGCCGCCGGTGATCCTCATTGGATGCTGTACTCCATAGAGCCCCATATTAGGCAATGAGGAATGGCACAGCGGTGCAATACCGCCTTCTGCCATGACGACCAACGCCGGCGGAGTTACATAGCTTCCACCTGTCCATACTTACAGGACAGGCGGTCGCCTTTTCACGATGGTGGACAACAATCAGAAATTTGAAACTGCGTCATTGCTGTGAATTGTACATACATTGCCATTCACATAGTCCGATTACATACATGCCCAGTAGCACTGGGATGGTGGGTCTATTGTTCAGCTTTTGTGACACCCTTCACACTCTTGTGTCCCTTAGGTACCTACCACTGCGGAGGAATAGGAGGAGGAGGCAAGCCCCCAGGTACAGAGCCCTTGTGGACTTGGCTACACTTGAGGAGAGACATATAGTACTGACCTATAGACTGGACAGGGCCACAATCACAGAGATGTGTACTCAATTGGAGCCTGATCTGCTATCAGCTATCCGTCATCCCACTGGGATCCCGCCTCTTGTGCAAGTTCTATCTGTGATTTCCTGGCAATTGGTTCATTCCAAGTGACAGTGGGTTTGGCAGCAGGAATGTCACAGCCAATGTTCTCAATCGTGCTGGCAAGGGTTTTGCCTGCCTTGCTCAAACACATGTGCAGCTACATTTCTTTCCCCAAAGTGGAAGATTTGGCCACTGTGAAGGCTGGATTCTATGCAGTGGGACGTATTCCCAATATTATTGGGGCGATTGACGGAACACATATTACATTTGTCCCTCCCCCGGCACAATGAACAGGTGTTTAGGAATCTGAAGTTTCCACTCACTCTTTGTGCAAATGGTGTGCTGGCTGACCAGTAGATCTCCCACATCACTGCCAAGTATTCTGTGTCGGTGCATGACGCCTTAGTCCTGAGGAATAGCAGCATCCCAAATGTGATGGCACAGTTACAGAGGCACAGGGTGTGGCTGATAGGTGAGCCTGAGTCCCTATCCAAGATATGTCACTGTATGCCTTCTGGAGTAATGCCCCACCCCATACCTGGCTGATGTTTGTCCCTTAATTCCTGCAGGTGACTCTGGCTGCCCAAACCTGTCATGGCTCCTGACCCATGTGAGGAATGCCAGGACAGGGAATCGGTATAATGATGCACATGGGCAAACCAGCCGAATCATAGAACGTTCCTTCGACCTTGTGAAGGCCAGGTTTAGATGCCTCCATCTGGCAGGTGGATCCCTGTGCTACTCCCCTGAAAAGTTCTCAGAGGACATGTGCCTTGTCTGCAGGAGGAGGAGATTGGAAATGCCCCTGTGGCAGCAGTGAACCCTGAGTACAGTGAGGATGAGGAGGCAGAGGATGAGGATGCGGACAACAAAACATCAGTAATATGGCAGTACTTCCAATGGCACGCAGGTGAGACAGTGGAACCGACCATTCCTCTAGTTATAGATGTTTTCAGTGTGGCTGTAGCAGGATGGCAGTCACTCACTTTGCATCTCAACTGACTGTCAGCTATGCCTTCTCAATTTGTAGATGTTGGTGTTATTACAACTGTGTACTGATGTGATGACTACAGACGGCTACAGGTCATTATTTGTATGCTATCACAAAGTTCAGGCCAATTGCACAAGATGTAACTGTGAACATAATTGCACATTTTCATCACATAAAGCGCTATGACTCAAGCTGTGTTCAAGGGTATTTATTGTAGTGCAAATAATAGGAGGAATGGTGCAATGGAATTGGGTGATTGTAGAAGAAAGTCCAGGGTATTGGTCCAGTCTGTTTGTAGCACAGGTCCAGTGTCCCAGGGGACATAGGAAGGGGAGCAATGGCAGGTCAAAGTGGACAAGGTGACAGAGTGGAAAACAAGGGGGGCATTCAGAAGGGTCTCATTTCCTGGCAGTGGTCTTGGTCTTGGCAAGTGTCTCTGGCATCTGTCTGGGTCACAGGGACTGTTTGTGGGGTTGTTCACCTTCTGCAGGGGGAGGGGTGCTGGTGGCCTGTGGGTCCTATGGCAGGGCCTCTGGTCCACTAGCTGCAGCAGATGTAGTTGGCTGTTCAGCTGACTGGCTAGTGGAAGGGGCCCGCTGTTGTGCTATATATTCCCTCATGATATTGGTCATATCAGCCAGCACCCCTGCTATGGAGACCATGGTGGTGTTGAGAGTTTGCAAATCTTTCCTGATCTCCTGATGGTGAACTCCTGCAGCCACTGCATGTTGTTAAGAATCTGGCCCATCTTGTCCTGGAATTGTTGGTAAGCCCCCAGGACATTAGTGAGTGCCTCCTGGACAGTCGGTTCCCTGGGCCTGTCCTCCCCCTGGCGCACAGCTGTCCTCCAAGTGTCCCTGTCCCCCTGTGCCTGTGTCCCCTGAATGGTGTGCCACTGACCCAAGAACCCTGATTGTCTTGGCTGTGAGGTGTGGACTGGGGTCCCTGTACAGGTGGACACACTGCTGATTGATGTGTCCTGGGGACAGAGATGTGGGGACGTTGGATGAGTGCTGTGGTGTTGGATACTGAGAGGGGAGGCTCTGTGGTGGACTGGGTGTGGGCTGGGGTGGCCGACTGACCAGTGGTCCCTGATGGGCCAGGTAGGTTATCCAGATCCAGAAGTCCAGAGTTAGTGTCATCACTGGGGTCATCTTCTGTTGGGTAACTGGATAGTCTTGGCACCGCCTAGCCGCTGGGATTGGCTGTGGATTCATTGGAGGTGGGTGTACATGCAGGTCTGAGAGGGCTGTACATGCATTGGTATGGCATGCAGGGCTTGGCATTAGGGTTATTCACATGTGTAGGTGCACTGTATGGAATGGAGGGGTGATGAGCAGTAGATATTGACTCACCAGTGTCCATTCCTCCGGCTACTCCAGTGAGTCCCTTAGGATGCAGGATTGCCATGACTTGCTCCTCCCATGGTGTCAGCTGTGGGGGTGAAGGTGGGGGTCCACCACCAGTCCTCTGTATGGTGACCTGGTGCCTTGCTGCTACGGAACGTACCTTCCCCCATAGGTCGTTCCACCTCTTCCTGATGCCGTCCCTTGTTCTTGTTGCTGTCCCACAGCGTTCACTCGGTCCACGATTCTCTGCCATAGCTCTATCTTCCTTGCAATGGATATTTGCTGTACCTGTGCTTTGAAGAGCTGTGGCTCTACCCAGACTATTTCCTTCACCATGACCCGCAACTCCTCATCTGTGAAACGGGGGTGCCTTAGTGGGGACATGGGTGTTGTGTGGTAAGTGTTGTGCAGAGGGTGTTGGGTAATGTGGTGTGGTGTGGGATGTGGAGTTCGTGAAGGATGCATGGATTGTTGTGGTGTGTGTGTGTGTAGCTGCCTCTGTGATTTGCGTGGCTAGCTATTGCAGTCTTTTTTTGTTGGCAAAGGGTTGTGTGCAATGCAGGAGTGTGTTTTAGAGTGCTGTGTTGTGGGTGTGTGTGGTGTGTGTATGAGTGTCAGGTGTGTGATTTTAGTTTTGGCCAATGTTGTGTTGGTTTGTAGTTGGGTGGCCATTCTCACCGCACCGGCATGTACCGCCAATGTTTTAACGCTGTTAAATGTCCGCCGTGGTGATTCATGGGTCATAACGTATTGGGTGTTGTTTTGTTAGCGTAACACCATGGGTGTTCGTGCCAACACTTTACCACTGACCTTTGGTCTGGTGGATTTGTGTTTGTGGCAGTATTCTTTCAGTTTCGTGTGTATGTGTCACCGCGGTGGTAAGCTGCATAATGACCACCTAAGTGATTTGCCTAGAATAACAGGTTGTTGAGCCCACTTCAAGACTCAAGCACCAGGTTCCCCAGGTCCAGAGTCCAGTCTCTGGCCCTAACACCACATCCATGGTACAGGGTAGTAGGCAGAAGCCACATAAGCGCTCAGCTTGTTATGGGCTCGAAGTTCTAAATGGACCTCGAGCTGAGCCAGAACCAGGCTTCAGACTCAAGCCTGTCTTGAGGTTTCAGTGGCTTGCCCACCTCAAGTAACAAATCATATCTGGAGCAATAAATGCATAATAACTTGTGAATAGTGGGAGACAAATTTAGTAAAAAGTGACAGAGTGCAGGGCAGCAAGTCACTTTGCTGCACCTCACTACATCCCAAGGAAAGGGCAGGAATGCATGGTATTTAAAAGAATACCACACATTCCTGCCTTTTCACCTGCACTGGCACCCTTTTGGCAGCCTAGCACCAATGAAGGCACCCTTGCGCCCTGGTGTAAAGATGGCTGCTTTTAATGCAGGATTGTGTTTTTGCAGGAAGAGACACAAAAGGATGACGGATAGAGTGCTGAAGAATGCAAACACTTGCCCCCAGTCACAGCTCTGGGTTTAATCCATTGTTTAATCCATTGTTCTTCTGCTCACCATGCCACCCCAGGTTGGACCCAGCTATATGCAAATCAGTCTTGACCCTGTTCCTCATGGGAACAGTCCAGCCCGAACTGCCAGGCCAAGTCCTCCTTGGACCAGAAACAAGCATCCTAGGACCGGTTTCAGGGTATCATCCTTCATCAGCCAGGCTAGCTTGAATCCAGTGGCACAGTGAGCAAGGGACCCAAGTCTGGGCATACCTTTCACACTTAGGGCAACTTTAGCAACACAAAAGGATGATGGATGGAGTGCTGAACAATGCAAACACTCGCCCCCAATCACAGATCTGGCTTTAATCCATCATTCTTCTGCTCACCATGCCACCCCATGTTGGACGCAGCCATATGCAAATCAGTCTTGACCCTGCTCCTTATTGGAACAGTCCAGTCCGAACTGCTAGCCTAGGTCCTCCCTAGACCGGAAACAAGCATCCTGGGACCAGTTTCAGGGTATCACCCTTCATCAGCCAGGCTAGCTTAAATCCAGGGGCACAGTGTTGGAAAATGGGTTATTGGTAAGGGCAGGTAGGTACCTACACTTAGCAATAGGCTACTAACCTCCACTAAGGTCCAGTTAGGTTTCAGTAAATTAACCCCAGCTCAACCCTTGGTAGCTTGGCAACGAGCGTCAAGGCTTAACTTAGGAGACAGAGTGTAAAGCATTCAAATATCACAAAACAGTAATTAACTAAAACACAGGAAACAGTTTAAAAATCAAAAACCAAAGTATCTTTAAAATGAGACAAAAACAAATAAAATCGGATAAGGGGAACCGGAGATATGAATTTTTAAAGAATTATTGTTTTTTAGTGCCTAGAAACAAAAAGCGCCAATCGGGTCATCTGGTTACACCTCGACCGGGGCAAAGTCAAAGTTTAAGGCCGACCGCGATGGAGCCCTGCTCGGCTAC
Source organism: Pleurodeles waltl (assembly GCF_031143425.1). Lineage (NCBI taxonomy): Eukaryota > Metazoa > Chordata > Amphibia > Caudata > Salamandridae > Pleurodeles > Pleurodeles waltl. The sequence goes on along the minus strand of NC_090437.1, from coordinate 79,885,921 downwards.
AGGCCGCAGGAGTCCTCAGTTAAAAGTTTACCTTCACACTTAGGCCCTCATTCCGACCCTGGCGGTTTCAAACCTCCAGGGTGGAGGGCAGAGGAAGCACCGCCAACAGGCTGGTGGTGCTTCCAGGGCCATTCTGACCGCGGCGGTAAAGCCGCGGTCAGAAAAGGGGAACCGCCGGTTTCCCGCCGGTTTTCCCGCAGGTTTTCCCGCCGGTTTTCCCCTGGCCCAGTGAATCCTCCAGCGCCGCCATGGGGATTCCGACCCCCTTCCCGCCAGCCTGTTCCTGGCGGTTTACACCACCAGGAAGAGGCTGGCGGGAACGGGTGTCGTGGGGCCCCTGGGGGCCCCTGCACTGCCCATGCCACTGGCATGGGCAGTGCAGGGGCCCCCTAACAGGGCCCCACAAAGATTTTCACTGTCTGCTTAGCAGACAGTGAAAATCGCGACGGGTGCCACTGCTCCCGTCGCACCCCTGCAAATCCGCCGGCTCCATTCGGAGCCGGCTTCCTCTTTGCAGGGGGTTTCCCGCTGGGCCGGCGGGCGATCTTTTGGAGATCGCCCGCCGGCCCAGCGGGAAAGTTTAAATGACCCCCGCGGTCATTTGACCGCAGTGCGGTCTTTGGGCGGTTTGCGCCCGGCGGGCGGCGCCCGGCGCCCGCCGGGGTCGGAATGACCCCCTTAGTCTCTTTTTCAAAGATTTTCTTCAGCGGGACAAACCTGCCAGTCCAGTCCGACCTCCTGGAGCCCTTCTCCGGATACGCGATGCAGGAATCCTCAGTGGATATTTTTACCTTCAGACGTAGTCGTTTTTTCGAGGTGAAAATCCTTCGACTGGGGTAAACCTGGATCGTGATCCAACGTCCCTGGAGCCCTCCTCGGATAGGCTGGCTGGGAGGTCCCGGTCATCTTTTTACCTTCGGACTTAGTCTCTTTTTCTGAGATTTTCTTTACCGGGACGAACCAGCAAATCAGGCCGGATCGCGGTTGAGGCAAGCCGGCTAGAGTTGCTGCGGCGGGTCGGTCCCTCTATGGAGCTTTTTTTCAAAAGTTCTCCAAACTTCTCCAAACTTCTGGGGCTTCTCCCATATGTCCTTTTAATGTTCTTTTGAGGTCCACAGCTCACCCCAAGGGTCCAGAAGTTCTGAGATGGATCTTGGGGGTGCGGACTACAACTCCCAGAATGCACCTAGCGTAAGCTCCTTTTTGGCCACTGGGCAGTGGCCAGCTTGTTGATTTCTACAGGAGTTGGTGCAGGGGACTCTGGTTAGCAATTTTTCACCTGTAGCAAACAGGGAGTCCCTCCTTGAACCAGTTGAAGCCAGGCAAAGTCCTTCTTGTGATGAAGCCCAAGTGTGCAGCTGGTGCAGTCCTTCTAAGTGCAGGTTCCAGGTGCAGACCAGGGGTCTAGCAGGGCAGTCCTTCTTCTCCTTTAGTTCTTCCTTGTTAGAATCTGATGGGGATCTGAGGTGTGGGTGCAGGTCTGCCAGTTTTATCCTTGCTCCTGGGTGAAAAGCAGGGTGGTCCTGGTTCTCCAATCAGGTGCAGGGTCCTTTCCCCTCTGATGACCACTTCCTGGGAAGTGTGGCAAAAATCAATCCCAGGAGGCAACATTCTCCAAAAATCCATCATGGCTGAATCTGATTTTTGGAGGTTACATCTGGCTGAGCCCACCCACTGGTGTGGCTAAAAATCATAAACACACCCCTCTCCTGCCCTCTCCTAATCTAATCAAGGGGGCACCTAGTTGTCTGGGGTTGCAGGATGTGGGGGTGTTGCTGGTTGCTCCAAATGTTCTTCTCTGCCTTTGAAGACCAGTTTGGCAGCCCTCCCCCTTCCTGCCTCACCATCTGCTGAGGGGAGATTCCCTTCCACACGCACATTACTTTGTGTGAAGCCAGGCCACTTCACACCTCATCCATGCAGCCTGGCCAGGCTGCTAGAGGCTGGCCAATCAGAGCACAGCAGCAAAAACAATGCAGGGCTGAAATTGGCAACTTTTCAGGTGACGTTTAAAACTCTTTACCTGAACAAGTTATATTAAATCCCACAACTAGAAGTTGTGGGATTTATTACAACAATTACATTGATACCAAACTCTTGGTATCCATCATTTAAGGAGACTTTAAAAATTAAAATAAAGTCTCCCCATTCTAGCCTATGAAGGCCATTTACTACAATGAGGGAAATCGAATGTGGCTGTTTTTACCTCACCAGGGCTTATAAAACTATTTTTATAAAGTCCCTGCTTATAGTTACATGGCACCCAGCCCTAGGGGCACATATGGCACACCTTAGGGGGGACTTATATGTAAAAATAAGGTAGTTTAAGACTTTGGAACTACTTTTAATCCCAAAGTCGAATTTGCATATAACTTTAATTTAAAAGCAGCCAGCAAGGCAGGCCTGCCTTTAAAATGACACTGGGCACCTCAGCAGTGTACCTAAGGGTGCACTACCTATGCTGTGGTCCCTAAACCTACATGCCCTACCATATACTAGGGACTTATAGGTAGGTTAACTTAGCCAATTATAATTATCCTAATTTGCATATCCATTTTACACAAAGCACTGACCCTGGGACTGGTAAGCAGTACCCAGGTCACAGCCAAGAGTCAATAACCACCAGTACCTGTCCAAAAAGTGTGGGGGTGACCAGGGCAAAAAGGAGGACTTTCCTACACTGCCCCCCCCTCCCCCCAGATGAAAGGTGATGGGTACTAACCTACACCCTGGTAGTCCTCATCAGCTAAGTGGAAAAACCTGGAAAGGCCATCAGCATTGGCATGGGCAGTCCCAGGTCTGTGCTCCACTGTGAAGTCCATCCCCTGTAGGGAAATTGATCACCTTAACAGTTTTGGGTTCTCCCCCCTCATCTGCATCAACCATCTGAGAGGTCTGTGGTCAGTTTGTACACGGAAGTTAGTGCCAAACAAGTATGGTCTCAACTTCTTCAGGGACCAGACCACAGCAAAGGCCTCCCTCTCAATGGCACTCCATCTTTTCTCTCTGGGGAGTAGTCGCCTGCTGATGAAGGTAACTGGTTGATCTTGGCCCTCTTCATTAACTTGTGCTAACACTGCCCCAATCCATTCCTCTGAAGCATCTGTTTGCATTATAAACTCCTTGCTATAGTCAGGGGCCAGTAACACTGGTGCTGAACATATAGCCTGTTTTAGGCTGTCAAAAGCTTTCTGACACTCTGGGGTCCAAATGACCTTCTTGGGCTGTTTCTTGGATGTAAGCTCTGTCAGAGGGGCCACTATGGTCCCATAATTCTGAACAAACCTCCTATAGTACCCAGTCAGGCCAAGAAAGGCCCTGACCTGAGTCTGGGTTTTAGGAGCCTCCCAATCCAGGATAGTCTGGATCTTGGGCTGGAGAGGTTGTACATGGCCTCCACCAACAAGGTGGCCCAGGTACACAACTGAGCTTTGCCCTATCTGGCACTTGCTTGCCTTGATAGTCAGGCCTGCTTGAAGCAGGGCCTGAAGCACTTCCTTCAGGTGGACCAGGTGGTCCTCCCAGGTGGAACTAAATACAGCTATATCATCCAGATAAGCTGCACTGAAAGATTCCAACCCAGACAGGACTCTATTCACTAACCGTTGGAAGGTGGCAGGAGCATTTTTGAGGCCAAAGGGCATCACCTTGAACTGAAAGTGGCCCTCTGGTGTGGAAAATGCTGACCTCTCCTTAGCTTCTGGACTTAAGGCAATCTGCCAGTATCCTGAGGTCAGATCAAACATGCTTTGGAACTTGGCAGCCCCCAACCTATCAATGAGCTCATCAGCTCTAGGTATGGGGGGAGCATCAGTCCTAGTGACTGTGTTTAGACCTCTGTAGTCCACACAAAATCTCAATTCTTTCTTTCCACCTTGGGGATTAGGTTTGGGCACCAGTACCAATGGACTTGACCAATGACTGTCAGAGGGCTCAATTGCCTTGAGCTCCAACATCTTAGCCACTTCAGCTTTGATGTTGGCCTTGACGTGGTCAGACAGCCTGAACAGCTTGTTCTTGACAGGCAAGCTGTCACCAGTGTCAACGTCATGGACACACCAATTGGTGAGTCCAGGGGTCAGGGAGAACACTAGCAAACTGTTCCAAAACCTGTTTGAAGTCTTTTTGTTGTTGGTCTGTCAACTTGGGAGAGAGTACCACTCCCTCCACTGACCCATCTTGTGCATTTGAGGACAGGAGGTCTGGCAGAGGTTCACTCTCCTCCTCTTTCCCTTCATCAGTGGCCATCAGCATGGTCATGTCTGCCCTGTCCTGGTGGGGTTTCAGTCTGTTAACATGCAGGAACCTATGAGGATTCCTGGGGGGTGCCAAGGTCCACCAAGTAGGTGACCTCACCCTTTTTCTCCAGAATTAGATAGGGCCCAGTCCATTTGGCCTGAAGTGCCCCAGGAGCCATGGGCTCCAAAACCCACACCAGCTGTCCTGGGTGATACTCAGGCATGGTAGCCTTCTGATCATGCCAGAGCTTCACAAGCTCCTAGCTGGCCTCCAGGTTTCTGCTTGCCTTCTTCATGTACTCAGCCATGCGTGACTGCAGGCCCAGCACATAATCTAGCACATTCTCCTTGGACTCTCTGAGAGGCTTTTCCCAAGACTCTCTCACCAAGCACAATGGGCCTCTTACAGGGTGCCCAAACAGTAACTCAAAGGGACTGAATCCAACCCCTTCTGTGGCACCTCTCTGTAGGCAAACAGCAGGGATGGGAGGAGAACATCCCATCTCCTCCTGAGTTTGTCAGACAAACCCATGATCATGCCCTTCAGGGTCTTGTTAAATCTTTCCATCAGACCATTGGTCTGTGGATGATAGGGGGTGGTGAACTTATAAGTAACACCACACTCATCCCACATGGCTTTCAGATAGGCTGACATAAAGTTTGTGCCCCTATCTGAGACCACCTCCTTTGGGAACCCCACTCTGGTGAACACACCAAGTAGGGCCCTAGCCACTGTGGGAGCAGTGACTGTCCGGGGGGGTATTGCCTCAGGGCACCTGGTGGCATGGTCCACAACCACCAAAATGTACCTGTTACCTGAGGCAGTTGGTGGGTCTAGGGGACCAACAATGTCAATCCCCACCCGCTCAAAGGGAGTCCCAACCACTGGCAGTGGTATCAAGGGAGCCTTTGGCTTGCCCCCTCTCTTGCCACTGGGTTGGCAGGTGACACAGGAGCTGCAAAACTCCTTGACTTTTTCTGACATTTGGGGCCAATAAAAATGGTTGACCATCCCTGTTCCGGGTTTTGGTCTGTCACAAATGTCCAGCTAAGGGGATATCATGGCTTAAGGTAAGGAGGAATTCTCGATACTTCTGGGGGACCACTACTCTCCTGGTTGCCCCTGGTTTGAGGTCCGTTGCCTCGGTATAGAGAACTCCATCCTCCCAGTAAACCTTGTGGGTCCCACTGGTATCCCCTCGTTCTTGCCTGGCAGCAGTCTGCCTCAGGCCCTCAAGAGTGGGACACTCTCTTTGTCCCTGGCACAACTCTTCTCTGGTGGACCCACCTGCCCCTTGCAGGTCTGCCAAGTCAGGCAGAGCTTGCAGAGGAAGTGGCCCTCCCTCAGAGGTCAGATCCTCCCCCTCAGGGCTGGATTCCTCCTGACCCTCTGTACTTGTAGGGGCTGGCAAGCCAGACCCAGTGCCCTTTCTCTTCTTCTTGGAAGCTTGGCCCATTGTTCCAGGGTCCAAGTGTCCAGCACTTCCCTGTTGTGCTGCTTGTGACCTGGTCACAGCACACACCCATTCAGGGAGGTCCAGCATCTGTGCATGGACCCTTCTCTCCACCCCTGACCATTCAGATGCTTCAAGATCATTTCCCAGCAGACACTCTACTAGGAGGGCAGGAGCTACAACTACCTTCTTAGGGCCAGTCACACCTCCCCATTCCAGGCTCACCATGGCCATGGGATGGAGTTTGGTTCTGCTATCTGCATAAGTCACTTGGTGGAAGACACCAGGTAAGACCTGTTCTGGAGAAACCAGCTTCTCTGTGACCATTGTCACACTTGCTCCTGTATCTCTCAGAGCTTCCACCTCAGTCCCATTGACTTTAGGTCTCTGCCTATACCTCTCCATGCTGGGAGGCAAGGTGGCCATAGTTACAATGTCCACCCCACCCACAGATACTAAGGTGACCTCTGTGTATCCTGATCTCAGCCCTGGGCCAATTTCCACCCCCAACCCTACACTAGCAATCCCCTGGGATTGCCCACCAGTGGGGGGCTTCTTGGAACAGATAGCATCTCCTCTTTTGTGTCCAGGTTGATGACATTCAAAACACTTGCCGGCCTTAGCAAACTCCTGAAACTTTCCTGCTTTAGCAGGATCATAATTCTTTCCCTGATACCCTTTCCCCTTAGAAGTGGAATGGCTCAGGGCTCCCCCACCCTGAGAAGTTTTTGGGGACTCTTGTGAGGACTCCTTGGGCTTTTTATCATCTTTCCCTTGGTTCTTCCCCTGAGAAGAACCATGTCCTCCCTTTGTCTGATCACCCCCTGGGGGTTTCTGGTTAACCCTAGTTCTTAACCAGTCACCTGCTGCCTCCCCCAGCTCTCTGGGGTTGGTCAACTTAGAGTCAACTAGATACTGGCGGAGCTTCTCTTGGACACAATTGGTTAGAAGGTGCTCCCTCATAATCAAATTGTACAGCCCCTCAAAGGTAGTTATCTTGTTGCCCTGTATCCAGCCCTCTAGTGCTTTTACTGAAATGTCCACAAAGTCCACCCAGGACTGGGTGCTTGTCTTTTGGGTGTCCCTAAACTTGGCCTATACTGCTCTGGGGTCAGACCAAACTTTTTAGTCAAGCATCTCTTCATACTGGGGTATGAGTCTGCCTCCCCCCCCCTCAAGGTTAGGAGCCTATCCCTCCCAGAGTTGGGAACCAACTCCCAAAGAAGTGAACCCCAATATTGAGGCTTGACTCTCCTCATCTGGAGGGCCCTCTCAAAGGCCCCCAGCCACTTATCTATATCATCCCCCTCTACATAGGCAGGAACCACCCCCTTGGGTAATCTGGGGCAAAACCCCCCACCATGGACACCTCAGCGTCTTTGTCGCTTCCACCATCTCTTTTCTCTTCCCTTGCCCACTTTTTCTTTTCTAGGGCCAGCTTCTCTGCCTCCAAAGCTATGAATGCTAGCTGGGCCTCCATCTCTCTTTCCCTGAGGGACAGGTTCTCTCCTCCTGAAGGGACCCCCTTCCCCCAACTAGCTTTGGGTCTCCCCCTAGTGACTGTATGTAATAAGGACCGGTCTTCCTCATCCTCACTAAGGCTCAGTTGCCCTCCCTCCCCTGAGTGGTTGGAGCTAGCATCCTCCCCTACTTCTCCCTCCTCTGGAGCTTCTTCTGAGTCTACCTCTTGGGCCTCAGCCCATGCTGTCAGGGATTTGATCAGGACATGCTTCCTGAGGTCAGTGGTTGCAGGCAACCCTCTTTCAGTACACAAACCCCTAAGCTGGACTACTGTCAGCGTGGGTAGGCTAGCCAGATCAAGCTCCATGGTTCCCTAGTTTTGTGTCAACAAAAACATTTAGCAAAAATTGGAAACTAGAATTTAGAAAAATCACAAAAATTCAATAATTGAAATTAATCCAAATAAAAAATGAAAAACAATTTTTGCACTAGGAAAATTTAAAGGATTTTTAATTTGTTTTACATAAAACTGTAACGCGATACTGAACACAAGTACAGGATCCCACCACTGCTCATCAAAAATGCTGGAAAATGAGTTATTGGTAAGGGCAGGTAGGTACCTACACTTAGCAATAGGCCACTAACCTCCACTAAGGTCCAGTTAGGTCTCAGTAAATTAACCCCAGCTCAACCCTTGGTAGCTTGGCAACGAGCGTCAAGGATTAACTTAGGAGACAGAGGGGGTCATTCTGACCCCGGCGGTAACTACCGCCATGGCGGAGGTCGGCGGTAGCACCGCCAACAGGCTGGCGGTGCACCGCTGGGCATTCTGACCGCGGCGGTTCAGCCGCGGCCAGAAACGGAAAGTCGGCGGTGTCCCGCCGACTTTCCGCTGCCCTTGAGAATCCTCCATGGCGGCGGAGCCATGGGGATTCTGACACCCCCTACCGCCATCCAGTTCCTGGCGGTTCTCCCGCCGGGAACAGGATGGCGGTAGGGGGTGCCGCGGGGCCCCTGGGGGCCCCTGCAGTGCCCATGCCAATGGCATGGTCACTGCAGGGGCCCCCGTAAGAGGGCCCCAAAAAGAATTTCAGTGTCTGCCTAGCAGACACTGAAATTCGCGACGGGTGCAACTGCACCCGTCGCACCTTCCCACACCGCCGGCTCAATTCTGAGCCGGCGTCCTCGTGGGAAGGGTGTTTCCCGCTGGGCTGGCGGGCGGACTTTCGGCGGTCGCCCGCCAGCCCAGTGGGAAAGCCAGAATGACCGCTGCGGTCTTTCGGCGGGAACCGCGTGGCGGGCGGCGACCGCCGTCCGCCGCGGTCAGAATCACCCCCAGAGTGTAAAGCATTCAAATATCACAAAACAGTAATTAAATAAAACACAGGAAACAGTTTAAAAATCCAAAATCAATTTATAAAGATAGATTATATTTGTATCTTTAAAATGACAAAAAAACTAATAAAGTTGGATAAGGGAAACCGGAGATATGAATTTTGAAAGAATTATTGTTTTTTAGCGCCTAGAAACACAAAGCGACAATCGGGTCATCTGGTTGCACCTCGACTGGGGCAAAGTCAAAGTTTAAGGCCGACCGCGATGGAGCCCTGCTCGGCTACAGGCCGCGGGAGGCCTCGGTTAAAAGTTCACCTTCACACTTAGGGGGTCATTACGACCCTGGCGGTATAAGGCGCCTACTGCCGTGCAGAAGACCGCCAATACACCGCGGCGGCGGCGGCGGTAGACCGCCACAGCTATTATGACACACATCACGGAATCCGCAAAAATTCAGACACCCACACAATACCGCCACACCAAAGGTCAGCGATAAACATGCAGAAACAAATCCTCCACCTCCACGCCAACAGAAATACGCCCATGCTATTACGACCCACGAATCCACGCGGCGGTCTTTCAACCGCGGTATTCCATTGGCGGTACACACCGCCGCACTCAAAATACACACACATCTACAAAACACCGTCACATTGGACAATTCCAAATACACACACCTGATACACATACAAACAACACTCCCACACACCCAACACAATATAAAACACACACCCACATCACCCACAAACCCCTACAACCAAAATTACTGAGAGAAGGCGAGAGAGAGAGCACAGAATAGACAACCCCATCACACAGAGGCACACAACACCATCACCCATACAACATCCAAGCACAAAACACCACATACCACTACCCTTACCACACTCATCAACACATACACCACCCCACACATCACCTACACCACCCCATGTCACGCCAAAGACACCCCCGCTTCTCCGAGGAGGAGCTCAGGGTCATGGTGGAGGAAATCATCCGGGTCGAGCCACAGCTATTTGGCTCACAGGTACAGCACACATCAATAGCCAGGAAGATGGAGCTATGGCAAAGAATAGTGGACAGGGTCAACGCAGTGGGACAGCACCCAAGAAATCGGGAGGACATCAGAAAGAGCTGGAACGACCTACGGGTGAAGGTGCGTTCAACAGTATCCAGGCACCACATCGCGGTACAGCGGACTGGCGGCAGACTCCCACCTCCTCCCCCACAACTAACAACATGGGAGGAGCAAGTCTTGACCATCTTGCATCCTTTTCTCTTATGAAAAGTACAATGACAAAAGTGGTAAGTAGTTACAAAGTACTTATCCCACCGCTGCACAACCAAGCATAGTTGGAACTGATGTTGAGTCACATCATACAGATAGTGTGGTCTCACATCCCAGTAAGAGTATTCCTTCTCATCATAGTAGAAGTGCTGTTTCTGTGAGCCAATCTGTTAGGGTGCCTTCTGTTAGGGACAGGTCTCCTTCTGTCCTTTCTCATCATACTTCTGTTTCTAGACATGTAACTCCCACCCACCCTGATGACAGATTGTTAGAAAGGGAGCTCAATAGATTGAGAGTGGAACAAACCAGACTGAAGCTCAAGAAGCAACAGCTGGATTTGGATAGACAGTCCTTAGAAGTAGAGAAGGAGAGACAGAAATTGGGTTTAGAAACCCATGGTGGCAGCAGCAGTATTCCCAATAGTCATCCTGCAAAAGAGCATGATTCTAGGAATCTGCACAAGATAGTTCCCCCTTATAAGGAGGGGGATGCCATTAACAAGTGGTTTTCTGCACTTGAGAGGGCCTGTGCTGTACAGGATGTCCCTCAAAGGCAGTGGGCTGCTATCCTATGGCTATCATTTAGTGGAAAGGGTAGGGATAGGCTCCTTACTGTGAAAGAAAGTGAAGCCAATGATTACAAAGTTCTTAAGAATGCACTCCTGGATGGTTATGGCTTAACCACTGAACAGTACAGGATGAAGTTCAGAGAGACCAAAAAGGAGTCTTCACAAGACTGGGTTGATTTTGTTGACCATTCAGTGAAGGCCTTGGAGGGGTGGTTACATGGCAGTAAAGTTACTGATTATGAAAGCCTATATAACTTGATCCTGAGAGAGCATATACTTAATAACTGCATGTCTGATTTGTTGCACCAGTACCTGGTGAACTCTGATCTGACCTCTCCCCAAGAATTGGGAAAGAAGGCAGACAAATGGGTCAGAACAAGGGTGAACAGAAAAGTTCATACAGGGGGTGACAAAGATGGCAACAAGAAGAAGGATGGTAAGTCTTCTGACAAGGGTGGGGACAAATCTAAAAATGAGTCTTCATCAGGTCCACAAAAACACTCTGGTGGGGGTGGTGGGCCCAAATCCTCTTCTAATCAAAACAAAGAAAAGAAACCATGGTGCTATTTATGTAAAATAAAAGGCCATTGGACAACAGATCCCAGTTGTCCAAAGAAAAGCACCAAGCCTCCTACCACTACAACCCCTACTGCTACACCTAGTGTCCCTACTAATAGCAGTGGTGGTGGGAGCAAACCTACTAATAGCCAATCCAAGGGAGTAACTGGGCTCACTTTTGGTAACTTAGTTGGGGTTGGTCTTGTTAGGGAGACCACAGAGGCTGTGTTAGTCTCTGAGGGGGCTATTGATTTAGCCACCTTAGTTGCTTGTCCCCTTAACATGGATAAGTACAAGCAACTACCCCTAATAAATGGTGTTGAGGTTCAGGCCTACAGGGACACTGGTGCCAGTGTTACAATGGTAATAGAGAAACTGGTCCACCCTGAACAACACCTACTTGGTCACCAGTACCAAATAACCGATGCTCACAACAACACACTTAGCCACCCCATGGCTGTTGTAAATCTCAACTGGGGGGGGTTACTGGTCCAAAGAAAGTTGTGGTAGCCTCAGATTTACCTGTAGACTGTCTACTAGGAAATGATTTGGAGACATCAGCTTGGTCAGATGTGGAGTTGGAGGCCCATGCAGCAATGCTGGGCATCCCAGGGCATATTTTTGCTTTAACCAGGGCTCAGGCCAAAAAGCAAAAAGGACAGGGTGACTTGGATCCTGGAACAATGGACCAAGTGCTCCCGAAAGCTAGGGCTAGTAGAAGTAAAGCACTACCTACTATCCCTCCTCTACAGTGGATTCTACTTCTGAGGAAGAAGAATTTCCACCCTGTGCAGAACCTACACCAGAGGAGCTGGAAGCAGACACTGCTGAGCTTTTAGGTGAAGGGGGGCCTGCCAGGGAGGAGCTGAGTGTGGCACAGCAAACCTGTCCCACACTAGAGGGTCTAAGACAGCAAGCTGTCAAACAAGCTAATGGGGATGTCAGTGACTCTCACAAAGTTTACTGGGAGGACAACTTCTTGCACACTGAAGCAAGGGATAATAAACCTGGAACTGCCAGGAGGTTAGTGATCCCCAGGAGTACAGAAAGTTCCTCCTAACTCTAGCCCACGACATTCCCCTAGCTGGACATCTGGGACAAATGAAAACTTGGGACAGACTTGTTCCCTTGTTTCATTGGCCTAGAATGTCAGATGACACAAAATAATTTTGCAAGTCCTGTGAAACCTGTCAAGCCAGTGGCAAGACAGGTGGCACTCCAAAGGCACCCCTTATTCCACTGCCTGTGGTTGGGGTTCCCTTTGAAAGGGTAGGGGTTGACATAGTTGGCCCCCTTGACCCTCCTACTGCTTCAGGCAATAGGTTTATCTTGGTGGTAGTGGACCATGCCACAAGATATCCTGAAGCTATTCCTCTAAGGACCACTACAGCACCTGCAGTGGCAAAAGCCCTCCTGGGAATATTTTCCAGGGTGGGCTTCCCAAAAGAGGTGGTATCAGACAGGGGAAGCAATTTTATGTCTGCTTACTTAAAGGCCATGTGGAAGGAGTGTGGTGTGACATACAAGTTCACTACACCCTATCATCCACAAACAAATGGACTGGTGGAGAGATTTAACAAAACTCTCAAAGGCATGATTATGGGACTCCCTGAAAAACTCCGCAGGAGATGGGATATCCTTTTACCATGCCTCCTTTTTGCCTACAGGGAGGTACCCCAGAAAGGAGTGGGCTTCAGCCCCTTTGAACTCCTCTTTGGACACCCTGTGAGGGGTCCACTAACACTTGTCAAGGAGGGTTGGGAACAACCTTTAAAAGCTCCAAAGCAAGATATAGTGGATTATGTACTTGGCCTCAGATCAAGGCTGGCTGAGTACATGAAAAAGGCCAGTAAAAACCTTCAGGCCAGCCAAGAGCTCCAAAAGCAATGGCATGACCAGAAGGCTGTTTTGGTTCAGTACCAACCAGGGCAAAAAGTGTGGGTCTTGGAGCTTGTGGCCCCAAGAGCACTCCAAGATAAATGGAGTGGACCCCACACAATTGTTGAGAAAAAGGGTGAAGTCACCTACTTAGTTGACTTAGGCACTGCCAGGAGTCCCCTTAGGGTGCTCCATGTCAATCGCCTGAAACCCTACTATGACAGGGCTGATCTCACCCTGCTCATGGCAACTGATGAGGGACAGGAAGAAGAGAGTGACCCTCTCCCTGATCTCTTCTCTTCCACAGAACAAGATGCTCTAGTGGAAGGTGTAGTTTTGGCTGATTGTCTTACTGCTGAGCAGAAAGACCATTGCATAAATCTCCTGGGTCAGTTTTCTGAACTCTTCTCTACTGTGCCAGGTACCACTTCTTGGTGTGAGCACACTATAGATACTGGAGACAGCTTGCCTGTCAAAAGTAAAATCTATAGGCAGCCTGACCATGTCAGAGACTGCATAAAGCAAGAGGTGCAGCAAATGTTAGAACTAGGAGTGGTTGAGCACTCTGAAAGTCCATGGGCTTCTCCTGTGGTACTTGTACCAAAACCTCATTCCAAGGATGGAAAGAAGGAAATGCGGTTTTGTTTTGACTACAGAGGTCTCAACCAGGTAACCAAAACTGATGCTCACCCTATACCCAGGGCAGATGAGCTCATAGATACACTGGCATCTGCCAAGTATCTAAGCACTTTTGACTTGACTGCAGGGTATTGGCAGATCAAATTATCAGAAGATGCAAAAGCAAAAACTGCATTTTCAACCATTGGAGGCCATTACCAATTCACAGTAATGCCTTTTGGATTGAAAAATGCACCTGCCACTTTTCAGAGGTTGGTGAACACAGTCCTGCAAGGGCTGGAAGCTTTTAGTGCAGCATATCTGGACGATATAGCTGTCTTTAGCTCCAGCTGGGATGATCACCTGGTCCACCTATGGAAAGTTTTAGAGGCCCTGCAAAAGGCAGGCCTCACTATCAAGGCTTCAAAGTGCCAGATAGGGCAGGGGAAGGTGGTTTATCTGGGACACCTTGTTGGTGGGGTTACAGATTGCACCACTTCAGGGGAAAATCCAAACTATTATAGATTGGGTTCCCCCTACTACACAGACTCAGGTGAGAGCCTTCCTAGGCCTCACTGGGTATTACAGGAGGTTCATTAAGAACTATGGCTCCATTGCAGCCCCTCTTAATGACCTCACATCCAAGAAAATGCCTATAAAGGTATTATGGACAGCAAACTGTCAGAAAGCTTTTGAGGAGCTGAAGCAGGCCATGTGCTCTGCACCTGTCCTGAAAAGCCCTTGTTACTCTAAAAAAAATCCATGTCCAAACTGATGCATCTGAATTAGGAGTAGGGGCAGTCCTATCACAACTTAATTCTGAGGGCCAGGATCAACCTGTTGCTTTTATTAGTAGGAGGTTGACCCCTAGAGAAAAGTGTTGGTCTGCCATAGAGTGGGAGGCCTTTGCTGTGGTCTGGGCACTGAAGAAGTTGAGGCCATACCTGTTTGGCACTCACTTCATTGTTCAGACAGACCACAAACCTCTACTTTGGCTAAAACAAATGAAAGGTGAAAATCCTAAATTATTGAGGTGGTCCATACCCCTACAGGGAATGGACTATACAGTGGAACATAGACCTGGGAGTAGCCACTCCAATGCAGATGGACTCTCCAGATATTTCCAATTAGACAATGAAGACTCAGCAGGTCATGGCTAGTCTTATTGTCCTTCGTTTGGGGGGGGGGGGTTGTGTAGGAAAGTACCATCTTGCCTGGCATGTTACCCCCATTTTTCACTGTATATATGTTGTTTTAGTTGTATGTGTCACTGGGACCCTGCCAGCCAAGGCCCCAGTGCTCATAAGTGTGCCTGAATGTGTTACCTGTGTTATGACTAACTGTCTCACTGAGGCTCTGCTAATCAGAACCTCAGTGGTTATGCTCTCTCATTTCTTTCAAATTGTCACTAACAGGCTAGTGACCAATTTTACCAATTTACATTGGCATACTGGAACACCCTTATAATTCCCTAGTATATGGTACTGAGGTACCCAGGGTATTGGGGTTCCAGGAGATCCCTATGGGCTGCAGCATTTCTTTTGCCACCCATAGGGAGCTCTGACAATCCTTACACAGGCCTGCCACTGCAGCCTGAGTGAAATAACGTCCACGTTATTTCACAGCCATTTTACACTGCACTTAAGTAACTTATAAGTCACCTATATGTCTAACCTTTACCTGGTAAAGGTTGGGTGCTAAGTTACTTAGTGTGTGGGCACCCTGGCACTAGCCAAGGTGCCCCCACATTGTTCAGGGCCAATTCCCCGGACTTTGTGAGTGCGGGGACACCATTACACGCGTGCACTACATATAGGTCACTACCTATATGTAGCTTCACAATGGTAACTCCGAATATGGCCATGTAACATGTCTATGATCATGGAATTGCCCCCTCTATGCCATCCTGGCATAGTTGGCACAATCCCATGATCCCACAGGTCTGTAGCTCAGACCTGGGTACTGCCAAACTGCCTTTCCCGGGATTTCACTGCAGCTGCTGCTGCTGCCAACCCCTCAGACAGGTTTCTGCCCTCCTGGGGTCCAGCCAGGCTTGGCCCAGGAAGGCAGAACAAAGAACTTCCTCAGAGAGAGGGTGTTACACCCTCTCCCTTTGGAAAATGGTGATAGGGCTGGGGAGGAGTAGCCTCCCCCAGCCTCTGGAAATGCTTTCATGGGCACAGATGGTGCCCATTTCTGCATAAGCCAGTCTACACCGGTTCAGGGACCCCTCAGCCCTGCTCTGGCGCGAAACTGGACAAAGGAAAGGGGAGTGACCACTCCCCTGACCTGCACCTCCCCTGGGAGGTGCCCAGAGCTCCTCCAGTGTGCTCCAGACCTCTGCCATCTTGGAAACAGAGGTGCTGCTGGCACACTGGACTGCTCTGAGTGGCCAGTGCCAGCAGGTGACGTCAGAGACTCCTTCTGATAGGCTCCTTCAGGTGTTGCTAGCCTATCCTCTCTCCTAAGTAGCCAAACCCTCTTTTCTGGCTATTTAGGGTCTCTGTCTTTTGGGATTCCGGAGATAACGAATGCAAGAGCTCATCCGAGTTCCTCTGCATCTCTCTCTTCACCTTCTGCCAAGGAATCGACTGCTGACCGCGCTGGAAGCCTGCAAAACCGCAACAAAGTAGCAAAGACGACTACTGCAACTCTGTAACGCTGATCCTGCCGCCTTCTCGACTGTTTTCCTGGTGATGCATGCTGTGGGGGTAGTCTGCCTCCTCTCTGCACTAGAAGCTCCGAAGAAATCTCCCATGGGTCGACGGAATCGTCCCCCTGCAACCGCAGGCACCAAAGAACTGCATCACCGGTACCCTGGGTCTCCTCTCAGCACAACGAGCGAGGTCCCTTGAATCCAGCAACTCTGTCCAAGTGACTCCCACAGTCCAGTGACTCTTCAGTCCAAGTTTGGTGGAGGTAAGTCCTTGCCTCCCCACGCCAGACTGCATTGCTGGGAACTGCAACTTTTGCAGCTACTCCGGCCTCCATGCACTTCCGGCGGAAATCCTTTGTGCACATTCCAGCCTGGATCCACAGCACTCTAACCTGCATTGCACGACCTCCTAAGTTGTCCTCCGACGACGTGGGACTCCTTTGTGCGACTTCGGGTGAGCACCATTTCACTCCACTTTGTAGTGCCTGTTCCGGCACTTCTGCGGGTGCTGCCTGCTTCTGAGAGGGCTCTTTGTCTTGCTCGACGCCCCCTCTGTCCCCAGGCGCAATTGGCGATATCCTGGTCCCTCCTGGGCCACAGCAGCATCCAAAAACCCTAACTGCATGATTTGCAGCTAGCAAGGCTTGTTGGCGGTCTTTCTTCAGGAAAAGACTTCTGCACGACTCTCCACGGCGTGAGGGATCCGTCCTCCAAAGGGGAAGTTCCTAGCCCTTGTCGTTCCAGCAGAATCTTCAGATTCTGCTGTCCAGTAGCAGCTTCTTTGCACCCACAGCTGGCATTGCCTGGGCATCTGCCCATCTCCGACTTGCTTGTGACTTTTGGACTTGGTCCCCTTGTTCCACAGGTACCCTCGTTTGGAAATCCATCGTTGTTGCATTGCTGATTTGTGTCTTTCCTGCAGAATTCCCCTATCACGACTTCTATGTCCTTTGGGGAACTTTAGTGCACTTTGCACTCACTTTTCAGGGTCTTGGGGTGGGCTATTTTTCTAACCCTAACTGTTTTCTTACAGTCCCAGTGACCCTCTACAAGGTCACATAGGTTTGGGGTCCATTCGTGGTTCGCATTCCACTTTTGGAGTATATGGTTTGTGTTGCCCCTATCCCTATGTGTCCCTATTGCATCCTATTGTAACTATACATTGTTTGCACTGTTTTCTAATACTATTACTGCATATTTTGGTATTGTGTACATATATCTTGTGTATATTTGCTATCCTCATACTGAGGGTACTCACTGAGATACTTTTGGCATATTGTCATAAAAATAAAGTACCTTTATTTTTAGTATATCTGTGTATTGTGTTTTCTTATGATATTGTGCATATGACACTAGTGGTACTGTAGGAGCTTCACTCGTCTCCTAGTTCAGCCTAAGCTGCTCTGCTAAGCTACCATTATCTATCAGCCTAAGCTGCTAGACACCCTATACACTAATAAGGGATAACTGGGCCTGGTGCAAGGTGTAAGTACCCCTTGGTACTCACTACAAGCCAGTCCAGCCTCCTACATCAGGTCTGGCTCTAACTGGGTACATAGTTCCTGGATTGTGGCACGGTCAAACCTGTAGGTGACAATTAAATGTCTCTCTTCCATTGTCAACAGGTCCACCAGCGGTCGGTACACCGGAGGATTCCGCCATCTTCTCATATGTCCCAGCTGACGGTGCCTAAGAAGGACAACAGCGAAGAAACAGTCACTAATCCTCCAGGTATGTACCCACAGTCACACACAAGACTACACCAGACAATGAACCCTTCCTGTATGTGTGTTTAGTGTAGGCCTCAGTATGTGTGACGCAGTTGAAAAAGAATACATGTGGGCCCCTGAAATGGCGGCTGCCTGACCTCTAAACTGGGACAATGGGATTGTGGGGTAACTGCGCTGGCGTTGCACACCGTGGCTATAGGCGGTCGTAGACCGCGGCACACTGCTGCATTGGTTAACATTGGACCCTATGGGTCCCAGGAGCCAATGAACAGGTGCGCTGGCGGTGATGATGCGCACCGCCGCGGACGTCACCGCCGCGGACGTCACCGCCGCGGACGTCACCGCCATTTTCTATCTCTTCAATCACTAGATACATGACCTTCGACAGGAGAGGACCTACACTGCTAGTGCTGCTGTAACCTCGGTCTGGAAGCGACGATGGCTGCTGCATCTGGGGAAAGGGCCCCTGCCTTCACTGCACAGGAGTTGGAGAAACTTGTGGATGGGGTCCTCCCCCAGTACATGCTACTCTACAGTCCTCCAGACCAACAGGTTAGTACACAGGGAGCACGTTGTATGGGCTAGGCCTGGGTGGACAGGGCTGGGTGGAAGAGGGAAGGGGGCAAAGTTCATACTATAGTAAAGCATGGGAATAAATGGGCCACATGGTCAGAGTAGGGAGGGGGCCACTCACATTGATGGTGCATTTGGTAATGACTGTTCCTCTTCCCTTGTGCATGTCATGTAGGTCAGCGCCCACCAGAAGAGGGACATTTGACGTGCCATCGCCAAGGAGGTCCGGACCCTGGGGGCCCACCAGAGACGGGGCACCCACTGCCGGAAGAGATGGGAGGACATTCGCCGCTGCAGCAAGAAGACGGCGGAGGCTCAGCTGGGGATGGCCTCCCAACGTCGGAGGGGTGCCCGTCTCACCATGACCCCCCTGATGTTCCGGATCCTGGCGGTGGCCTACCCGGAGTTGGATGGGCGCTTGAGGACATCACAGCAGACACAAGGGGGTGAGTACAACCTCATTCTGCCGACTTTGCGTGCAGTGGAGGTGTCTGGGTGGGGAAGGTGGGCTATGGGTGTCCCTAGGCCAGGGCGAGTTAGGTAGGCAAGGCCCCTCCGTAATGTAGGACATGTGGCACTCAACCCCACCTCAGAAGAGTGGCAAGTTGAGGTATAGTTGCCCCTGTGCCATCCATGTGCGATGATGTCCACCATTGTCATGTAGGCCATATCCCAGAAATTGCATGTGCAGAGGCCAGGAGCATGGCGTAATGCATGGGGCTGCTGCGTCTGTCTTGTCCGCCAACGGTAGCGGTATGCCATGCACTAAAACTCTCTTACTTCTGTCTCCCCCCTTTTTCTGCTCTCCCTGTCCTTTTGTACATCAGCATCATCAGGCAGAGGTACAGTGGCACCGGAGCACGAGGGAGCTGCATCCCACATGGCCATGGAGGGCCACACCACAGACTCTGAATGCACCAGTGGGACGGAGGGCGAGGGGAGCTTCGCGTCGGCCACCGGATCAGCAACCAGCGACATGGACTCGTCCGACGATGGGAGCTCCCTTGTGGTGGCGGCACCATCTGTGCCCCCCACTTCAACAGGTACAGCCGCCACCTCCCCTACCAGCACCGCCCTCCCAGCAGCCCCTCAGCGTTCGCCCCGTGCCCGCTCACCCAGGAGGGTGGGCATCACCTTCACCCCAGGCACCTCAGGCCCTGCCCCAGTCACCCCTGCTGCCCTCAGTGAGGAGGCCATTGACCTCCTCAGGTCACTCACTGTTGGGCAGTCTACCATTGTGAATGCCATCCAGGGTGTAGAACGAGAGTTGCAACATGGTAATGCATTCCTGGAGGGCATTAATTCTGGTCAGGCTGTCCTTCAGCGAACCCTGCAATCTCTGGCCTCAGCACTGATGGCAGCCATTGTCCCTGTGTCTAGCCTCCCCCCTCCAACTTCCTCCACCCAGACCCAATCTCCTGTACCCCAGCCCATCCCAAGCACACCTACAGACCAGCATGCACACAAGTCAACACACACAAGTAGCTCAAGCAAACATAGGCACCACACATATCACAGGCACTCACACAAGCATCACACACATACAGATACAGCAACATCCACTGTCTCCACTGTGTCCCCCTCCTCCTCTTCTCCCTCCTCCCTCCCAGTCTCGTCTACACACACACCTGCATGCACCACATCTACAGGCACTAGGACTCGCACCAGGACACCCAGCACCACAAGCCGCTCACCTGCACTCACCACCTCCACTGCCATTTACACGTCCCCTGTGTCCTCTCCCAGTGTGTCTGTGACGCCCCCTCCCAAAGTACCCAAACGCCGGCAATCACTCACCCAACATCCATCCACCTCACGACAGCCTCCAGTACCTGCACCTGCACCCAAAACACCTAAAGTGACACCTCCTACAACCACCTCCTCTTCCTCCACTTCCAGACCCACTCCAGCTACCCATCCCAGTGTCCGTCAGAAACTATCCCTATGTCAAATTGGCCTTTTTGCAACCCCCCCCCTCCAATTCATCAGTCCCGTCGTAGCGCCTCAGCCAAAAAGCCTCCAGTACCAGTGGTGCGTGTTCCAGGATTTTGGAGTGCACCGTCCACCAGGGCAGGCAGTAGGACCCGGAGCCAAGGCACTGGCAGCCCACCCCCTGTAAAGGCTCCGAAATTGGAGAGTGGACGACGGGACCGTGTCAAGACTCCTGGTGGCACAACAAGTGAAATGGGATCGAAGGCGATTGGTGAGTCAACTGTAACTCCAAAAAAGGTGGGGAAGGTCCAGAGGAAGTCTGCCCAGCCTGTTTTGAGTGTCACGGCGGAGAGGTGCGCCATCTTTTCCGGCAGTCCAGACACAACCGCCAGCACCGTTGTCACTGGTCCAGAGACCACCGTCAGAGTCATTGCCCAGGAGGGCCCAAGTATCGTCACTGGTCCAGAGACCACCGCCAGAGTCATTGCCCAGGAGGGCCCAAGAATCGTCACTGGTCCAGAGACCACCGCCAGAGTCATTGCCCAGGAGGGCCCAAGTTTCGTCACTGATCCAGAGACCACCGCCAGAGTCATTGCCCAGGAGGGCCCAAGTATTGTCACTGGTCCAGAGACCACTGCCAGAGTCAGTGCCCAGGAGGGCCCAAGTATCGTCACTGGTCCAGTATCGTCACTGGTCCAGAGACCACCACCGGAGTCAGTGCCCAGGAGGGCCCAAGTATCGTCACTCGTCCAGAGACCACCACCGGAGTCAGTGCCCAGGAGGGCCCAAGTATCGTCACTGGTCCAGAGACCACCGCCAGAGTCATTGCCCAGGAGGGCCCAAGTATCGTCACTGGTCCAGAGACCACCGCCAGAGTCACAGCCCAGGAGGGGACAGGATGCCACAGCCCCCCTGGCCAATGATGGAACATCATGCCACACACCAATGCCCAGTGTAGAGATCGTCATGCCACACACCTATGCCCAGTGTAGAGATCGTCATGCCACACACCAATGCCCAGTGTAGAGATCGTCATGCCACACACCAATGTCAGTATCAGGACCGCCATGTCAAAGCACCGCTGAACAGGGCAAAGACCGCCATGTCAAAGCACCGCTGAACAGGACAAAGACCGCCATGTCAAAGCACCGCTGAACAGTTCTGAACCTCAATGGCAAAGCACCACTGAACAGGGCAAAGACCGCCATGTCAAAGCACCGCTGAACAGGGCAAAGACCGCCATGGCAAAGCACCGCTGAACAGTCCTGAACCTCAATGGCAAAGCACTGCTGAACAGGGCAAAGACCGCCATGGCAAAGCACTGCTGAACAGTCCTGAACCTCAATGGCAAAGCACCGCTGAACAGGGCAAAGACCGCCATGGCAAAGCACTGCTGAACAGTCCTGAACCTCAATGGCAAAGCACCGCTGAACAGTCCTGAACCTCAATGGCAAAGCACCGCTGAACAGGGCAAAGACCGCCATGTCAAAGCATAGCTGAACAGGGCAAAGACCGCCATGGCAAAGCACCGCTGAACAGTCCTGAACCTCAATGGCAAAGCACCGCTGAACAGGGCAAAGACCGCCATGTCAAAGCACCGCTGAACAGGGCAAAGACCGCCATGGCAAAGCACTGCTGAACAGGGCAAAGACCGCCATGGCAAAGCACCGCTGAACAGTCCTGAACCTCAATGGCAAAGCACCGCTGAACAGGGCAAAGACCGCCATGGCAAAGCAGCGCTGAACAGTCCTGAACCTCAATGGCAAAGCACCGCTGAACAGGGCAAAGACCGCCATGGCAAAGCACCGCTGAACAGTCCTGAACCTCAATGGCAAAGCACCGCTGAACAGGGCAAAGACCGCCAGGTCAAAGCACTGCTGAACAGGGCAAAGACCGCCATGGCAAAGCACCGCTGAACAGTCCTGAACCTCAATGGCAAAGCACCGCTGAACAGGGCAAAGACCGCCATGTGAAAGCACCACTGAACAGGGCAAAGACCGCCATGGCAAAGCACCGCTGAACAGTCCTGAACCTCAATGGCAAAGCACCGCTGAACAGGCCAAAGACCGTGTAGGAATGAATGGACCGCCACATCAGGCATCCTTATCCCATGTGCAGCTGGGACAGTGACAGGACAGGAACTTTCACGGGGAGACGCATACAGTCTGGGCGCCAGTCCCCCTCCAGAACAAGTGGAGACCTGCATCTACTTGGGAGACTGTGGCTTTGCACTCCCCAGGATGGTACAGTGGGCAAGCCACCCACTGTAGAGACTTGAGAGATTGTGGCTTTGCACTCCCCAGGATGGCACAGTGGGCAACCCACCCACTGTATAGACTTGAGAGACTGTGGCTTTGCACTCCCCAGGATACATCAATGGGCATGGAGCCCCGTCGTGGATCTGGCTTTGCAGTCATCTGGCTAAGGTGCCCCCCTTACCTTCCCCCTGAGGTGCCTGTTTTATTTCTATCTGATGCCCCGGCAGTGTTCTCTCCGATTTTGGTCAGGTATCTATTGTGGGCCTCGCCCATGCATTTTTGGACTGTTGGTGCACGGACATTGTTGTGTACATATCTGCACTACTTCTTGAATTGTATATATTATTATGAGTGAATTTGAAATATATATCTGTATATTTTTGTATGACATGTATATTGGCACATTACAATGTTTGACTGAAATTCGCTTTGTGTTTTCATTCTTCCGGGGGGATTGTGGGTTGTTACTGTGGTTTTTTGTGAATGCATTGGTGTGTATGTTGTAATATGCGAGGGTGGGGGTGTTTGGTGGGTGTCCCCCTAACTTTTGCCCCCCCTCTCCCCCGTGTCGTAGATGCAGTACTCACCGGTATCTTCTGCGCCTACTTCGCTGTTGGTCGTAAAGGAGCAGAAACACAAGGGCAGGTAGTATTTAGAGTTCGGGGTCCATGGAGTCATCGTTCCTCGTGGGATGTGTTCAGGTGAGCGTTTACCAATAGCAAAAGCTGTTTCTGCCTTGTTTTTATCCACGGTGAATCCGCCCCGGAAAAGGTGGCGGATTGGCGGGTTGTAATTGTGTGGGCGGTACATTGTCTCCCGCCTGTCTGTTGGCAGTGACCGCCACGCTGCTTGTCTGTACCGCCGTGGCGGGCGGTGTGTTAAAGTGGCTGTCTTTGTTGGCGGTTTCCGCCAGGGTCATAATTCCCTTTTTTTGTCCGTCGGCCTGTTTGTGGTATTACCGCACCTTTTACACCGTCCGCCAGGGTCGTAATGACCACCTTAGTCTCTTTTTCGAAGATTTTCTTCAGCGGGACAAACCTGCCAGTCCAATCCGACCTCCTGGAGCCCTTCCACGGATAAGCGATGCGGGAATCCTCGGTGGGGATTTTTACCTTCGGACTTAGTCGTTTTTTCGAGGTGAAAATCCTTCGACCAGGGTAAACCTGGATCTTGATCCGACGTCCCTGGAGCCCTCCTCGGATACGCTGGCCGGGATGTCCCGGTCAACTTTTTACCTTCGGACTTAGTCTCTTTTTCTGAGATTTTCTTTACCAGGACGAACCAGTAAATCAAGCCGGGTCGTGGTTGAGGCAAGCCGGCTAGAGTTGCCGTGGCGGGTCTGTCCCTCTATGGAGCTTTTTTTCAAAAGTTCTCCGAACTTCTCCAAACTTCTGGGGCTTCTCCCAGATGTCCTTTTAAGGTTCTTTTGAGGTCCACAGCTCCTCCCAAGGGTCCAGAAGTTCTGAGATGGTCCTTGGGTGTGCGGACTACAACTCCCAGAATGTACCTGGCACCAACTCCTTTTTGGCCACAGGGCAGTGGCCAGCTGGTTTCTTCAGGAGTTGGTGCAGGGGACTCTGGTTAGCAATTTTTCACCTGTAGCAAACAGGGAGTCCCTCCTTGTTGAAGCCAGGCAAAGTCCTTCTTGTGGTGAAGCACAACTGTAGCTGGTGCAATCCTCTGAGTGCAGGTTCCAGGTGCAGGCCAGGGGTCCAGCAGGGCAGTCCTTCTTCTCCTTTGGTTCTTCCTTGTTGGAATCTGATGGGGATCTGAGGTGTGGGGGCAGGTCTGGCAGTTTTATCCTTGCTCCTGGGTGAAAAGCAGGGGGGTCCTGGTTCTCCAATCAGGTGCAGGGTCCTTCCCCCTGTGATGACCACTTCCTGGGAAGTGTGGCAAAAATCAGTCCCAGGAGGCAACATTCTCCAAAAATCCATCATGTCTGAATCTGATTGTTGGAGGTTACATCTGGCTGAGCCCACCCACTGGTTTGGCTAAAAATCATAAACACCCCCCTCTCCTGCCCTCTCCTAATCTAATCAAGGGGGCACCTAGTTGTCTGGGGTTGCAGGATGTGGGGGTGATGCTGGTTGCTCCAAATGTTCTTCTCTGCCTTTGAAGACCAGTTTGGCAGCCCTCCCCCTTCCTGCCTCACCATCTGCTGAGGGGAGATTTCCTTCCACAGGCACATTCCTTTGTGTGAAGCCAGGCCACTTCACACCTCATCAAGGCAGCCTGGCCAGGCTGCTAGAGGCTGGCAAATCAGAGCACAGCAGCAAAAACAATGCAGGGCTGAAATTGGCAACTTTTCAGGATAAATGTTTAAAACTCTTTACCTGAACAAGTTGTATTAAATCCAACAACTGGAAGTTGTGGGATTTATTACAACAATTAAATTGATATCAAACTCTTGGTATCCATCATTTAAGGAGACTTTAAAAATTAAAATAAAGTCTCCCCATTCTAGCCTATGAAGGCCATTTACTACAATGAGGGAAAAACAAATTTGGCTGTATTTACCTCACCAGGGCTTATAAAACTATTTTTATAAAGTCCCTGCTTATAGTTACATGGCACCCAGCCGTAGGGGCACATAAGGCACACCTTTGGGGTGACTTATATGTAAAAATAAGGTAGTTTAAGACTTTGGAACTACTTTTAATTCCAAAGTCGAATTTGCATATAACTTTAATTTAAAAGCAGCCAGCAAGGCAGGCCTGCCTTTAAAATGACACTGGGCACCTCAGCAGTGCACCTATGGGTGCACTACCTATGCTGTGGTCCCTAAACGTACATGCCCTACCATATACTAGGGACTTATAGGTAGGTTAACTTAGCCAATTATAATTAGCCTAATTTGCATATCCATTTTACACAGAGCACTGGCCATGGGACTGGTAAGCAGTACCCTGGGCACAGCCAAGAGTCAGTAACCACCAGTGCCTGTCCAAAAAGTATGGGGGTGACCAGGGCAAAAAGGAGGACTTTTCTACACACAGTAAATCAGGGACCCACGTCTAGGCTTACCCTTCCCACTCTGGGCAACTTTAGCAACACAAAAGGATGATGGATGGAGTGCTGAACAATGCAAACACTCACCCCCAGTCACAGAGCTGGGTTTAATCCATTGTTCTTCTGCTCACCATGCCACTCCAGGTTGGACGCTGCCATATGCAAATCAGTCCTGATCCTATTCCTTATGGGAACAGTCCAGTCCGAACTGCCAGACCAGGTCCTCCCCGGACCAGAAACAAGCATCCTGGGACCAGTTTCAGGGTATCATCCTTCATCAGCCAGGCTAGCTTAAATCCAGTGGCACAGTAAACAAGGGACCCACGTCTGGGCATACCCTTCCCACTCTGGGCAACTTTAGCAACACAAAAGGATGATGCGTGGAGTGCTGAATAATGCAAACACTCTCCCCCAGTCACAGATCTGGGTTTAATCCATTGTTCTTCTGCTCGCTATGCCACCCCAGGTTGGACCCAGCCATATGCAAATCAGCCTTGACCCTGTCTCTCATGGGAATAGTCCAGTCAGAACTGCCAGGCCAGGTCCTCCCTGAACTGGAAACAAGCATGCTGGGACCAGTTTCAAGTTTTCACCCTTCAGCAGCCAAGCTAGCTTGAATCCAGTGGCACAGTGAGCAAGGGACCCACGTCTGGGCATGCCCTTCCCACTTAGGGCAACTTTAGCAACACAAAAGGATGATGGACGGAGTTCTGAACAATGCAAACACTCACCCCAAGTCACAGATCTGGGTTTAATCCATTGTTCTTCTGCTCACCATACCACCCGAGGTTGGACCCAGGCATATGCAAATCAGTCTTGACCCAGTTCCTCATGGGAACAGTCCAGCCCAAACTTCCAGGCCAGGTCCTCCCTGAACCAGAAACAAGCATCCTGTGAGCGGGGTCAGGGTATTACCCTTCATCAGCCAGGCTAGCTTGAATCCAGTGGCGCAGTATACAAGGGACCCACGTCTGGTCATACCCTTCCCACTTAGGGCAACTTTAGAGACACCTTCCTGTACAAAAACAATCCTGAGAGGCGTATTCCTCTTTCTTTGTATGCTGCATAATGCTGCCCTTGTAGAAAGAGGAAGTAACAAGTAGAAATAAAGATGTATCTCTTTGTTATGCCTCCCCTGGAAAGGTGTAGCATTTTGGCATATTTTCAGGTTTATCATTTCTTGCTATTCTGGGAATGCGTCAAAATCCATAGAAGTTGTGTGGGAACACCCATGCAGCACTCATGGAACTCCTTCTGAGGGCAGAGTAAGGCAATGTAGCAATTTTTGCTGCATTGCAATACTACAGATTTATGAAGCCACATAAGGCTACCTTCAGGTGGCCTTGCTTGGCCTCATAAATCAGCCTTAGGATTTGCGTCGCTCTTGCCCCACATTATGTGGTGTAAGAGCGACACAACCAGGGTCATAAATATGGCTCTATGTTTCCACAACATTTTCCACATTGATTTATTCAAATTTACCATCAAATAATTGTTGGTGTAAATGATCACAGTAGTTCAGTGCCATGGTGTAGTATCACCACAGTTATTTGGTTAATGGGCAATAACAGAATACATCACATCAATTGCTGGAATGTATTGTAAAATATCTTGATTGCCTATGTGGCATCATATGGGACAGATTAATATCTTGCTTTATTAGTATATTTATATTTCACTATCAGGGGGTTGGTGCCCTCCAGGTGTCCTCTTGATGTGGAAGTAGCGAGATTGGAGTGGTAATATACTTTTAAGTTTTACTTGCTCTGGTAGTGAAAAACTCTCAAATTTGTTGTTCACTACTGTGAGGCCTTCCCCTCTGAGAGAATAACATTGAGGATTGCTTAATGCCTCTATAAAGTGTAATTTCTGATTGTGAAGGGGTAGGAATTTCGTGTTTGGTACCTATGGGCTTGTAATAATAAATCCTATTTAATGATTTATGATTACAACGTTATAAATGCCACTTTTAGAACATTGGAATTGTTCTGCACTTAAGCCCTGTGTGCCTGTCCCAAATACCTATCTGGGTTGGGTGACAGCTGGGCTTTGTGTATTCCCTCTAGACACTCACACACAAAGGGAGCTGGGGTGTACCATTTACATTCTGAGTGCCCATCACCAGGCTGATGGGCCTTCTAGATGGAAGGGAGGAGCTGACATTTGCACCTAAATGGGCTGTGTTTGCCCCCACACAAAGAGCTGCCTACCCTCTTGTGGTGTGTCATGGATCCAGCAGAGGGAAGGGAAGACCTATGTGTACTTCAAAGCCCCTCTTTGAAGTCACCCCCACTTCAAAGCCACCACTGGGTATAAAAACTGGACTTCTGACCATACCAAGCCAATATACTTCTGGACCTGAAGATACTCTGCCAGGAAGAAGGACTGCTGGGCTGCTGAAAGGACATTGCATCAATAACTGCACGGCTCAACGCATCCCCTGACTGCACTGATGGGAACTGATGCATTACTTTCGCAATGCCCCCTCTGCTCCTGCATCGGATTTCCAACATCGATGCAGCCTTCCATCCAAGGTACTGTTTTAGTGGGACAAGGTTGGTTCCTGTAGCTGGCCTGCACTCCATTGTGGTCAGCCTGAACTTTGGATTCACCCCAGTCTAGCATACCCGATAGCCCTAGTTGGTGCTTTAAGTTTCTAAGCTACACTTCCAGGTATTCTTTAAAAATTCATATCTCTGCTTCTACTTATTGGATTTTTGTCATTTGGATCTTGTTTTGCTAATTAATCTAAGATGTATTTGTCTAACCTGGTGTGGGTTATTTGTGTGTGGTGTTTTCATGGTTATAATGTTTTAAGTGTTGCACCTATACTATGCACATTGCCTTATGAGTTTAGACTAACTACCCTGTGCCAAGCTACCAGAGGACAAGCACACATTAATTTAGGGTGTGTATCTGACTTACCCCAACTGGGATTGTAGTCTCTACTTTGACAGGGTGCATACTCCTACCAACTTGAGGCCCACATTCTAACATTGGTGATCAGAGGTGAGACTAGGTCTTGTGTTTGTGCAGTGTCTTACAGTAATTTGGTGTATACAGTCAGGAATCCCCAAGGTGCCTCCTGCGTTATCTGTCAGCATCCCCAGGGATTAGGGTTAAATCATATCTCTGTTCTTGGTTAAACCTTCATGTTTCTAAGTAAACATAATGTGCTGTGTTACACAATTGGTTTTATCAATGCTTGTTTTACCAATGCTTGTTTGCCAATGTGAGCAGGTGTATACATGTGCTTCTAATTGGGTGTGGTGTAGACATGTGCTTCTAATTGGGTGTGGTGACTCATCCACATGTGGAAACTCAACTGCTTTCCTGATTGGCTATAAAGTGCAGAGTGAAGCATGCCTCCCTGCTTGGCTTTGTTTTGCTTCCTGCTCTCAGCATCTAATTTGGCAGTCCAGCCCCTACTGTCATCCTCGTATTCCGGACTTTTGAGGTAATTATTTTCTTCGTTCCTGTACCAGCTGACACCAGGCATTCCTCCAACACTCCGGAAAAGACTACAGCTAAGTGATTAGTATTCTCCAAGCAGTTTGTTCTATGAGCGCCACACTTTCCTGGAACAGCTGGTGTATTTCAGACCTCGTATTTTGGCAGAGAGCTTAGCTTGAAGAGCCAAATGCATTTCTGGACATTCTACATTATTAATTAGTTACTTGCCTAAATGTGCTTCAGGAAATCTGCTTGAGCTCAAGTACTACAAAAAGTGACAGTGCAATTTTAAAAGAACATTTACGTGAAATTTCTTTCTCTAATAGCATAACTCTTGGATTTTAATTGTGTCATTCATGCCTGTGTTTCAGGTTTGAGGAATCTGCTTTTGAAGAGTTTTTCACACACACAGTGAAACCAAACCAAACTGTGCCACCCTAGCTGTTTAAACCCAGAGTGGACATTTGTATTTCTTGGATTGTTTTTGTTTCTTTTAGTTTAACTCTTTGCATGCAGGAAAGTTATACGTGATATAATTAATACCCTTGTTTGTCTTTCTTGTGCATGATAAGTGCAACCACAGTTCTAATTGTAGTGTGCCACAGTGACGCTCTGTGAAGCCAGCACTAGTGTCGCAGTACTTATTGTTATGGTACTCAGTTTGGGTTTTTGGTAATGCAGTGTTAGTAATTGTGCCAACAGTTATTATTATCCAGAAAAGTGCTGGAGCATCCCGTTGTTCTTCTACCGCTCCTGTGCCCATATCAGAAAGAGAGATTCAGTTTCAAGGAAGTTGAGTGCACTAACTCTACTATCAAGAGGTATTGCAGGTGGTCGGGAGCATACCATCACACCTGCAGACATCCTGCTTTTCAGGTGAGTGGCCCGTCTCGACATATACTACCATCCTCATATAAGACTAATTCAAATTAATTGTATCTGATCACCATTGACAACTTTTTTTTCCCATGCTCTCTCTGATTGCATTTTTAATTTTTCTATTCTCCCTGACTGTCATTTTTGTTTTTTTCCCGAAATCATGTCGCTGGTGGAGCGTGAAGGGTACACAGAGATTTCTGCAAGGACTTTGAGCTTCCTGTAAAGGGCTCCACTAGGAAGGTGGAGATGAAAAAGGCACTGACAACTTGGTCAGAAACCCATTCCTCATCACATGTGGACCCCAATGGAGGAACAGGAGGGGGAGGATGATTTGAACCAGGGCCTTGGGCTGCTACCCATAGAGGAGGTGGGCAACATCCTTCCAGGATTGGAGATTCCAATCCAAGCAGGGAGCAGTGTGTCATCCACAGGCCTGTCCCCAGAGGAGCTGGAAGACAGGAGGGCAGAGAGGAAATTGAGATTGGAGCTGGCTAAATTAAAATTGGAGAAAGACTTGGAGGAGAAAAGGTTGGCAAAGAGACAGAAGAGAAACAAAGGGCCTTTGAGGAGAACAGACTGCTTGTGGCCCATGAGCTCAGTTTAAGAGAGCTGGAAAGGTTAGGCAGGCTGAGTCTAGAAGTGATGGTGGCAGCATACCTACAGTGTCTGCTTCTGATGAGAGGGTATGCATGCCAAAGGATTTAATGTGCAGTATGTTGTAGGGGATGACATAGACAAGTGGTTCCCAGCCTGTGAGGTGCCTCTCAGAGTACACAAGGTTTCTGGAGAGTACTGGGGAGGGTAGCGTGTAGTGGTATATGCCCATGGTGAGGCGGGATACACTCCTCACCCACACACAGTACACTCCCATGAAGGCTGTACTCTGCAGCATGTTTGTGTTAACGCCAGAGAAATATCACTAGAGGTTAGGAAGAGTCACAAACTCCCCACACAAACCTGGGTAGAATTCCTTGACTATTCTAGCAAGGCAATGAAGGACTGGGTGAGAGGAAGCAAGGTAGATTAATTTGATGGGCTGTACAAAGTGATTATGAGGGAGCACATGCTTGAAGTTTGTTTTCCAGATCTCTGCCAGTAACTGGTGAATAGCAAGCTGACTGACCCCAGGAAACTTGCTGAAGAGGTGCACCTCTGGATCAGCAACAGAGTCCCCACAAAGGCCTCTGGGGGGACTCCCAAAAGGGTGGTCAGCATTCCTAGCAGAAAAAAGAGCCCTCAAAACAGTTCTCAGGGGAAAAGGTCCCATCCCTAATTTGGCCACCAGAAAAAAGAGTTTCCCAGACAAGATTCAATACAAACCTCACAAATGCTATGAGTGCTTTGAGTATGGGCATGTCAAGGGTGATGCCAAGTACCCAGTGAAGGCAACACCTTTAACTTTTTCTGGTTCATCTGCCCCTCCATCAGCATATGGCAGTAAAGTCCCTTATGGTAGCTTCATTATAAATGGTAAATTAATAATAGACTACTACAGTGATATCTAATTGTACTTAAAAATAACACAAATTCTGTCCATCATTGTTTTGATTTCATGTGTTGTTAGACAAAACTACACTACTATGTTATCATTTAGAACATTTACAGTTCAAGAAGTTAGTATAGTAGTAGTCATCATGAAACTATGGAAAAAATGTAAATCAACTGGATTGTGCAAAATACAGGCCTAGGTGAAACTTGAGGAGTTTCATTCTGTGGAATTTTGTGTAGTTGTCTAAAAACTCAGCGAGATTCCATGTAGTTCCAATAGCAGCATCATTCCAGTACATCACACTGCTCATGCTGATTTTTAGCACCCACACTGTACAATCAGCTTGAACTGTACAATGTGGTGCGCCAGAAGGTGTTACTTCTTTCTGCCGTTCAAGTAGATTTTGTACTTCAGCTGCAGCTTTCTCAACAAAAGTGTCAGCTTTCTCAACGTGGCTGCCTGTGTTGTGAACTCAGAGTGCTGAGTGGGCAAAACTCTGTGAACTCCACTGGGGGATGGAGTTTACTGCCCACTCCCAGCAAAAACCCATAGATTTTGTGCATGCTAAACTGTCAATATATCTAAGTAAGTAATTTGATATATGTGAAAGCAGAGAAGACAGCAATATTTAGAGCATATTTTTACAGATGTCATCACCCATGCCAGGTCACATAATCATAAATCCCCTGAAATAACTAACTACAACTAATATGTACTATATCCCGGAACAACCAAACAGATCCATATAGAAATGAAGCAGTTTAATGTAGAAAAATATAGATGGAGCTTACAAGGCATCAGTTTTAATTTCTCTGTTATGTCGTTGAAGAAGACATACAGCTCCATTGCTTTTCAGCAATCAGCAGAAACTATGGTTGTTGTTGGTATTTAGTAGTATTGGGCTATGTTTATATCCTACTTTGTGTTATTAACTAATCACGTAATGCTTTACATTTAAAATGTTATTTCTTATCTAGTTCTCTATTCATTTTCATTGTCAGGTGACTAGAAATGTGTGTTTCAAATACCTTTCTAATGTTTGTTAAACACCATTAGTGCAGAGTAGCTTATTTTCTTACCTCATTTTGATTTGATAGTATTATGCCACATTAATAGCTTAAATTATAAGCCAGCCAATATTGTCCCCCTTCTAAAATTAAGATGTTGGTATGATGCACTTTCCTAATGGCCAATCATCTAATTCAGCGGTTCATAACTTTTTGACTTCTGTGGAGCCCCAGTGGATTGTTACTGAAATCTGGGAACCTGCACTGAGTCCTTACTGAAATCCGGGGCCTATGTAACATCTATGGTTTGAACTTCAAAACAATACAAAAAATTACAAAAACAACTGTACAGCAAACAAATGCTCAAATATAGATATATTTTGTTTTCAATGTGCTTCTTTATTTGTATTTACTTTATGAATGTTATGAATGTCAATTTTAATATAATTTAATTTTGTGACAGTTGCTGACCGTTTCAGTAGGCTTTGTGGACCACTAGGGTTCTTTGGACCACAGGTGAAGAACCACTGATCTAACTATTTATATATTTGCTGGTCTGCCTCAGTGTTCCTTATTCATGAATGTAAGTGTATGCGCAAGATGGTTAGAGTTTTGTTGGTTGACCACAGTTACATTTTTTTTCCCAGACACCATGCTATGAAAATGGTTAAGGTTTGAAAGGAGTTGAACTAACATGGATTGATGAAAAAGGTTTGAAATGGAAGCAGTTACTCCCTCTGATTTCTGTTAGTAATTGTGATAGTCCCCACTTTCTGATATAGGACACTTAACAGGAGTGAGATGGAGACATTTTCCATCTTATTTCCATCTTATTGTCTAAGGTTCCGAGCACACATTAATCCATCATCTGCCACATAAACTGCAAAGTATAACCGAAATAAATGTTTTTCTAGCTTAAACGGCTCAAAAGTTAAAAAAAATGCAGTGATAGGGATTGTCGTGCAGTGAAAGCCCGTTTGCAAAGCTGGACAAGTCACCTTTCTGTTGCTTGTAGCTATATTTGGGTGTTAAACTGGTGCTTACGAGGTGCAACCAATGCCCAGAAATTCTTACCAAGTTTTAAAATGATTAAATAATGAAATTATACTATTGTACTGCATTATGACACCCAATTTGCCTTTTCTTGATGCATAATTTACAAAATCCTACCACATAATTTGGCCCTCTCCTGCCACATAATTCCAGTGGCCCTTCTTATTACATCTAATTTTATTTTGTCATATATAATGTTTTATTTAGATTTTAATAAGTAGCACTGTACTCTCTAGATAATTGCACAAAGGTACTGCACTACATCGTAGTTTTTTAAAAGAAATATATAAAGCAGTAAAAACACTCTATAGACTTTGCAACACTGCCTCATATCTTCCTATACATTACGGAAAGAGGAGTGAGCAGTGACCTATGCCACGTAAAAACTCAGAACAAAGACAAAGTGTGGTCTAAACAATATGGTTGCCTTTTCATTTCGCAAGGACTTTAAAATATATATATATATATATATATATATATATATATATATAGCAAAACAAAATACTCTTTACCTATGGAAACTAGGTCCTAGCCATAACTACCTACTAGCAACTGCCAGTAGGTAATATCTATCTATATCCATATTCATATATCAATATCTCATATATGTATATATACATACATATACATATATATATATATATATTGATTTATACATATATATATATATATATATATATATGCTGTATGTATATATATACATGAATACGTCTGTAATAACATTAACGTTTTGAACTAAAAAATGCACAGAAATTCATTGGTTATATTTAGCAGCGTTAACTATAAATTGTGCCCCTGCCATGCACTGTTTATAACTCCTCATGTGACACCACTCATGCCTTGTTTTATGACATCATTTATGACATCACTGATGTCATCAGGGTGTGTGGATGGACTATCCTCTCCTTTCATACTTCTCTCTCAGATGACAGGTTAGTGCATGGGGAGGGGCTGGGGTCTCCTGTCAGACCTCTCTCTCAGATGACAGATGTGCATATCAGGGTATGGGGAAGGACTGGTGTCTCCTTTCAGACCTCTCTTGTTGGACCTCTCTCTGAGATGACAGGCATGCATAATAGGGCGAGTTGAGAGAGACCGAGCTCTCCGCTGAAACCTCTTCTCAGATGACAGGTGTGTGTAGTAGTGAGTAGAGAGGAACTGTCCTTTCTGCTGATAACCGGTATGCAGAGGAGGGTGTTGGAACAGGCTGTACTCTACTCACAACTCTTAGCAAGACGATTGGCATAAATGGTAGACTCTGATAAACACCATCTCTAGTAATACTCCTTCCTACAATAGCAAGTTTGCATACAAGAGTATATTCAAAGTTCAACTACTCATTTCTACTTCTAATGATCCTGCAAATGTCTTACACCATTGTAACATTTTTTTGAAACATTTAAAAAAAAAAAATTCATCTTCTACTCATCACAGTACTTATCTCTTACATACCCCTCGATAGCAAGGACCACAATATCCATTCTACTAGTAGAATGTATTCACATACTCCTTTTTACTATTCACAGTCCCGCTAGAGTCCCACGAGATCGTAAAAATTAGTTTAAAAAATATACATTTATAATCTTCACTGTAATTATCCCTTAGATACCTCATCTCTAAATCTAGGGGACAACATGCCTTCTGCTGCCCCCTTATATAGCTTTTTTACTTCACTTCCACAGTAAACAGTAATGGTCGTCATTTCATTTCTAACAATCAAATAGCCAGTCAATTAGAGTTCTATCTCTTGTGAGATTTTCAGGACCCTCTCACTTCTGTGAGAGCATGAAGACTTACAGGAAAAATGGGCCTCTCAATCAATCACAAAGCTTCATTTCGGATTTTGAGCTCTGAGCCCAAATGTCAAAATATAAAATTATTTTTCACCCTTAATTTCTCAAATACTCCTGAACGGATTTATACAAAATCACATAAATTACAATCTAACAACCAAGATCTAGCTTCCTTCTGAATTTGGTGTAAATTTGTTCAGCAGTTTTCGCCAAAACCTGTCTCAAAGAAATCTAAGAAAAATGCATGAAGTTTTATTTTTTACCTCCCCCCCCTTTTACTCAACACTAACTAAACAGATCACCCTGAAACTTTCGAGGAAGGAGCTGAGGTGGCTGAACATTTGTATTTTTGGAAAGTTTCGTGAAGATTCATCAAGCAGGCCAAAGTTATTAGCAAACCAAAAAATGCTCTATCTATGGAAAAGCAAACCTATCTATAACAACCTAGTGATGACTGACATGATGGAAGTCCTGTCCACTGGGTAGTTCTAGCTAGGATTGCTTTTCAATGGACATGGCGTCTTTTGGTAATAACTTTGATGTCATTTGCCGAATCTTCATAAAACATCTCAAAACAAAAAGCTAGCTCACTTAAGCTTCTTCCTCGAAAGGTTTGCAGTGATCCGTCAAGCCAGGGCCACAAAAAAGCTGATTTCCCCATGCATTTTCCATAGACTTCTTTAGGCAAGGCTACAGCAGAAACTGTTAAATGGAATTACACTTAATCTAGCAGGAAGTTAGATCTTGGTCTGCAGATTGTCCCTATTGCAATTTGGTGTAAATCCCTTCAGAAGTTTTTGAGAAATTAAGGTTTAAAAATATTTGTAGCTCTAGACGGTTGGGTCCGTGAGAGGCTTTCAAAAGTTTTGTGGGAGCGCCAGTTTGAAAACAAAGCATTCTGATTGGTCCAGGGAGCTTTTTTCCCCATTGACCATCTCGTTCATGAAGGAGTGAGCAATTTGATTGGCTGCCAGAAACATGAGAAAAGTATTGCTGGCAGCCATTACAGGACTTGGGGAACTAGTCCCATGCCCTAAAGTTTTTTTTTTTTTTTTAAGCTGTAAAAGGAGGCAGGGTAGGGGTACACTGCTGTCTTAGCCCCATGAGGGTAAACTAGAGGGACAACCTAGGGCCAAAATATTAAAAAAGAAATTGGCACATTTTGCACTGTTCCCGCAGGAGTCCCATGGGATCATGACAAAAAACTACATGCCAGCTCCCATTTTGTTATATATCTATATTACATACTGGTGGTCCCCAGTACGTAGTTATAGTTAGGACCCAGTTTCCATAGGAAAAGTGTTTTTTGACTTGGCTATATCTTTGGCGCCGCTTGACGAATCTTCATAACGGTTCCCAAAAAAAGTGTCCTCTAGGGTTTTGTTGTGCATGGAAATATTTATGGTGATCTGTCAAGTGGGAGCTGAGAAAAAGGGGGGGGGGGTTCAAGAAAAGTGTGTTCCCATATTAATTCCTTTAGAGATTTTAGACAGGACTGCATACTGTACCACTGAACAGAAGTACACCAAACTTGGCAGGAAGTTATTGGTCCAGAAAGCACTGATGTAGTCTAACCTTTAATAGAGTCCCTTGTGTCACAAAAGGTCATTAGAATGTAAAAGTTTGTGTTTTATGTTAATGATAGTTTTACTAGTTAAACACAGAAAGCTGCACTGACACGCATTTTAAATGTGCACTTGTTTTTCAGAGTTCGACTTAGGTGGCATTTCAATTTAATCACATGTTAGAAGGATAAAACGTATGTTAAAATGTCATTTAGACTCTAGATTAACAGGACATATAGAAACAATGTTGAATTTCTAGGGATTAGCAAATGAATAATGAGTTTATAAAATACGTGCAAAGTGAGAGAAATGCAATTCTATGTTGTACCTACCTATTGAAATACATTAACAAAGCTATC
The DNA here is from genome assembly GCF_031143425.1 of Pleurodeles waltl. Lineage (NCBI taxonomy): Eukaryota > Metazoa > Chordata > Amphibia > Caudata > Salamandridae > Pleurodeles > Pleurodeles waltl. The sequence goes on along the minus strand of NC_090437.1, from coordinate 79,848,770 downwards.
CATTTTAAATGAAATGCATTGCTCATGTTAATGAATGAAATATTATTAATGCTGAATTTATAACTTTGCATATTACATGAGTTATAATAAAATATATTAATTCAATTCATTATTATGATTCTCTTGTGTTACACGAGTGAGGCCTGTTGAAGCTTTTAATCTGGTACTTTGCTAGAAATGCTGATTCATTTTCTAATGTGAACCTTATTTTAGGTTATGTTCTCATGAGAAGCTTAGCTAGTTGGTAATAGACTCTATTGCTGAAGTATAGAGAGAATGTAGCGTAGTGTCCTTGACAAAAGAACAGTGATCCTTTGGTGATGAAGAGTTCCTCAAAGCAGTACTCTTGGAGAGGAACTTCCTCTCTACCATTGCCCTTTGGAAAGCCAGTTAAGACCCAGAAAACCTTTTTGTTTCTCCTTCAGATGACTCTTTGTCAAGCTTCTAATATGCTGACACTTTTTCTTTTTCTTCAGCCTAATATCTGCAGTCCGAGATGATCATTTTCCAAAATATTTTTGTCCTTTTTATGTTTTTGTCTTTTGCCCACATGTGTTCCTCCCCACACATGTATTTCCCTGATTTGGTTGGTTGTAGGGTTGAGCTATGCCTATCCAAAGATTGTTGACTCTGCTAATTTGAACTGACTGATGATTGCTAACTCTGAGCAACATATTATTTCTATAACTCAGATATTTTTCTTGATGATATGCATTATTCTTCTTGAATGCCTATTTCTTTTAATGTAAGTTTGCCTAAATATATTTCAACACTTTGGCCAACCCTTGGTGATTATGTATCTTCAGAATTTGGTTTTCTGCATTTTCTACATAAATTTGAGCCTGTGTTTGTAATAGATTCTGTATCGTTATTCCCTGACTGGAGTTTTCCTTCTGCTGCCACTTCGGTCAAGATGTTTAAATTGTTTGGGGTGTTGTTGACATTCTGTTGATGGTTGTATCACACTACTTAATGGGTCTAAAGATTCACCCACCTCGAACAGCATTGATTCATGTGAAGGATGAAAAAACGACAACATTTCTAGTAGCAGAGTATGGTTTCCGCCCATAAGGGGATAGAACCATTTTTGTTTAGTGTTAGGGAATTAGAATTGACTTAATGCGATTGCCCAATCTAAAGATTGCCCACCCCAAATCTTGTCCCATGGTTCATTCCAAAGATTGATGAAGGTTCCAGCGTTCTGCTTACAAGTGACGGGAGCGTGAGTATAAGTAGGGTTTTCTGTTTGCGATGCTTTGGCTTGAAGATTGCAGTTAAGTGCGATGTTGTGAAATGTTTTGTGGAGTCTCATATTTGAAATGATTGTGGTGCTTTTTACTCAAAAATGTCTGCTGTTGTTGTTGTTGATGGGTCCGTCGTGGCCTAAGATCCCAGGATAACACACAAATATAGAAGACACTTGGTTAATTTGTCTGCAGTGCGGTAATTGTCATGAGACGTCGTTGATGATGCCAGTATTTTTCCTTGAATGAATGTAAGTTGGTGGTTGGTATTTGGCAAATCCTGAGTGCACATGGTGGGAATGTATTAGCTGGAGTGAGAATTGCTGGTCAAGTCTTACTTGTTGTGTGATTTAGAAAGCTATAGTGGGAGAACTGCAAGCCCGTACAGTTTTGAAGTGTTTGAATTCAAAGCTGTAGTGTGCAGGCAGGTTGTTGGTTTTTGCTTGCAATACTTTGTATTAGGTGTGAGTGAGCAATTATGTGAGAGACAATCATGAACCGAGGGCAGCTGTTGAACAAAGTGAGCGTGATGTCATATTGTGCTGTGCTGGTATAGGTCGGTTAGTGTGAAGATGCGCTAGTATTGGTGGACAGAGCCATGTTGCTACGGGTTGAGAACCTTGAGAGCAAAGGATTGTGGGATTAGTTCCTGATTCGATCGCAAGGTGTGAAATTAATTGAATTTGACCAAAAAAGAAATTTTTCAAAGCATTACAGAGTACATTAAGGGGAGATGTATTCATTACAGTTAGAGATGGTATTGAAACACCACCAGAAGGAATTCCATGTTATATTGTGTCATCTATTAAGGGGTTGCATATATGTACTTGGCTTGAACAATGGTTCAAAAGTACCTAGAAAGAAGGTGCTCTAGCTTTTCCCCGATACAGACCATTTAATTTGAGAATTTTAGACAATTTGAGGCAAATAATGCGTGAACTGAGACCGTCTCCAAGACCTGCACAATTTGAAGCCCTAAGTATTTGGGAATTTATTGCCCATGAAAGAATGTCAGCTAAATATTAGAATAGAATGTAGAAAGGAAGGGAAACACTTTCTTAAGCTAAATGGGATGCAGAACAGAAGATGTGGAGAGCAGGTGTATTAGATGGAGTAAGAATGTTACCTGCCATTGCAGAGGAATTTGACAGAAGTACAAATCCCACAGCTCAAAAGAAACAGGCAGAGAAAGCAGGGCAGACAGAAGAAGCTGAGAGTAAAAAGACAGCATTGTGTGACAGTGATTCAGGTGAGTTTATAGATCTGTTAGTAATGAATCATCCACCACTGTATCATTCAATTGAGACGGGAATAAAGAGGTGAAGAAGTACAGAATGTAGTCCTAAATAGGCCAGCTGCTCCAGTTGCAAAGATCTCGAATCAGATTGGTTCAGTTACACCTGTAAATGCAGAAACATAAGTGCCCAGGGTTTGTCCACCAGTTCCAACTGTTAACACAGTTCAGCCCATTCCAAGTCCGTTGTAAATCAAATTGTACCAGATCTTAATGTAAAACAGAACATGCTGACCCCTAGTGTGACTACACTTATGCAGCATTTCAATCAGAATCAGCCTATGCCTATGCTTATGCCAGTTTAGATAATGTCAAATGTTACTCTGAATCAAACATGACAGACTTACAGTACTGTCTTACCAGGACAGAGTGCAGGAATGCAAATTCCTCAGAATTAGACAAATATTATGGGTCCCCATGCACTAACAGTTCCAGTGACTATAGAGCCAGTTGTTCCCTTGTAAGCAATTCTGGAAGTAATACCCATTCAATAAATGTTCTGACTGTTCCTGAAACACCAGTTACATCTGCTGAGATATCACCTATTGGTATTCAAAGATCAGTATATTCAAAGAGTTCAGAGGTGGAGAGAACAGCTTCTCTTGTTCCACCTTTGACCCCCTACACGAATTGTAAAAGCTAACCTAATGGTGAATCAGGCAGGACCAGTTCTTGATGCAGGATTTCCTCAGGGAACCCCACCATATGCCATGCTTAGACCAGATCAGATTTTGAATGTACATTGCAGTACTCCACAAGAAGTACCCCAGAGAAATAATATTAGTTGACAAGGTTTCACAGCACAACAATTTGAATTTTGGTTAAAAAGCTGACGTCCACCAGGTGCAACACGATTGACAAATGCCAATGCTAGAACAGAAGAGACACGAGAGAAAGACAGATCAGTGAATATACCCAGATTGAAATTAGAACTCAATGAGTTGATTTTGAAAACGTTGGACATAGCTCAATTGGAAACTTACAGAGAGGACGAACTATGGTTTATGTGTAAGGATGTTACTGAACTTGCCGAACAGGCCTATGAGAGATTAGCTGAATTAGCCGTGAAATATGATATGGATTTAGAAAAATCTAACATGTTGAAAAGAAGTTACAAATTAGAGTTCAGTTCAAAAGACATAGGTAACATGAGATTTCCTGTAATGAAATTGCACATTAAGGAATTGAATATATATATACATACATGGGGAGTATTAACATTTGTTTCTTCATCCTTCACTGGGATCAGAAAAGTGTCACTGAGGTCAACGGACCTTTGGACCCAGTGAAGAGTGTTGTTAACCTTATGCAATCAATTCAAACTTATCTCAACAAATCTAGACACCATGACCAATATAGCTACAGAAAAAAACTCCAGTCTGTAAAGTTTCAAGGCTTTATTTCACCTTCACAAAGCTAGAGTTAAGTAAATTGTGCGCAGAATCAAATTGTAAAGATAAATGAACACCGTTTGTTACCCAAAACAGCGCAACAAATTCAATCTACTCAGCATCAACACCATTACGCATTCAAGCAGAATAACACATATCATTAATGTTATTATTTGATCTATAGTAACATCTTTCAAATCAGACTGTGTTGACATTTGACTAATCAAATTACCAGAGTTCAAGAATCAGAGGTTGTCATAGGTTATCCGTATAACTAATCAAATTAGGACATGCATATGTGGGAGAGGGTTAACACATGCAGACAAAATATAAAAGAAAGGCAAAAATTATTTGGAAAACCATTTATCTTGGGTTAAGTAACTAGCTACAAAAATAAAATAGGCAGGGTCAGCATGCTAACTTCTATTAAATAAAACAGGTCAGGGGAACCCACCATTAGCATGGAAATATGCTAGAGTCAGCATTCACAAGAACTTTATCAGCAAAGAGTGTACATCATCAGCAAAGTCTGTTAGAAGCACCATCAGGGTAAGTGCAGAACACAAGCTGCACAGAGAAACAATTAGGGAACATCTGGAGAAAATACTGGAGAAGAACTAACTGAAAATTACAAAGTCCATCCATATAGTAAAGTTCATGAACGTCTCTGATTTGACAGTTCAGTGGTTCTACATCATGCAAAAAAGGGCAATACCCAATCAGTGTCTTAGCACAAATCAAAATTGCAACATGGCTCAGTTTTCTGAGGTTTGGTCTAAAGTCAGCTCCTGCTTCCACGTGAATCCAATAGTCTATAACATTTTTCTAGTACTTTGCAACAAGAGGAATTCTGCCCTGGGTACACAATGGACCTGTATTCTTCCCATGTGAATATTCATGTTGAAAGAAACAATTTTATTTTACATTTAGTCCACGGGCCTAGATGTTTTGGAATCAAGGTCACTTAGAAACAACTTGTGAGATTTAAACAATGGGACCCTTTACTATTCATACAAACTACCTAATGGAAAAATTAATGTTAGAGTGGAAAGAAATGGTTTATCCCTTTTACATGACTGCAATTACGAAGTCTTTAGGCCAGTTATGCTAACACAAGAAATATAATGCATTAACATTGTTATTAATGAAAACCACACATAATAGGCAAACCTTTGAATTCAGGTTTAATAATAGTATTAGAATATGTAAAAACATTTAATTAATAATTGCAATTTTTGTTAAAGCATCGTCTTAGGTACAACAAATAAGTGCTTTTATTTTATGGGCATGTAACTTTATACTACTAAATCACACACAAAACATTACAAATTGAGTTTTGTTTACTACTAGCAGTTACTTCAATGTAAAATATACCTAGGCATTTGTAGAAAAGTCCTCCTTTTTGCGGTGGTCCTCACACAAGTTTTGGACAGATACTGGTGGTTCCTGACTCTTGGCTGTGCCCTGGGTACTGCTAACCAGTCACAGAGCCAGTACTCTGTGTAAAGTAGACATGCAAATTAGGCTAATTTTAATTGGCTATGTCAACCTTCCTATAAGTTCCGAGTATATGGTAGGGCATGTAGGGTTAGGGACCCCAGCATAGGCAGTGTACCCATAGGTGCACTGCTGAGGTGCCCAGTGTCATTTTAAAGGCAGTGCTGCCTTGCTGGCTGCTTTTAAATTTAAGTTACCTTCAAATTCAGCTTTGGAATTAAAAGTACTTCCAAAGTCCTAAACTACTTTAGATTTCCAGGTGTGCCCTATGTGTCCCTAGGGCTAAGTGCTATGTACCTATAAGCAGGGACCTTACAAAAGATGTTTTGTAAACCCTGGTGACGGAACAATAGCCAAATTCATTTTTCCCTCATTGTAGCGAGTGGGCCCCATGGCATAAAATGGGGAGACTTTATTTTAATTATTAAAGTCACAAAAGGAGCTAAACATTTCAAGTTTGGTATCAAACCGATTGTTATAATAAATCCAATATCTTGTAATTGTTGAATTTAATGTAACTAGTTCAGGGAAAGAGTTTTAGAACTCTACCTGAAACATTGCCAACTGCAGCTCTCTAGTGTTTTTCTCTGATTGGCCAGCCTCTGGCAGCCTGGCCAGGATACATTGATGAGGCGTGAAGAGGCTTGGGCTGAGGACAAAGGAAGTGCCCAGGGGAGGAGATCTGCCTCAGAAGATGGTGAAACAGGAAGTTGGAGAGCAGCTAAACAGGACTTCAAAGGAGGAAAGGGCATTTGGAGTAGCTCAGGACCTCCCCCAATTTTAACCACACCAGTGGGTGGACTGAGCTAGACCTAACCTCCAAAATTGAATTTCTACCATTCTGGATTTTTAAGGAATGGTCCTTTCTGGGATTGATCTTTGCCACACTTCCCAGTAAGTGGTCATCCAAGAGGATGGGGGATTGGACCTGCATCTCAACACTGCACCAGCTGCACACTTGGGCTTTATCACAACTGCTTCAAGAAGAGACTCACTGTTTGCTACCGGTAGAAAATAGCTAACCAGAGTCCCCTGCATCAAATCCTGAAGAAACCGACCAGCTGACCACTGTCCAGTGGTCATTTTTAAGTTTGAGCCAGGTGCATTCTGGGAGTTGGGGTCCTAACCCTGAAGGAGTGACTAAGAGCTTTTGGAACCTTGGGGTGAGCTGTGGACTCCTAAAGGACCTTCAAAGAAGTTATGGAAGATAATCCTGAAGTTTGGAGAAGATTGGAGAACTTTTGGTAAAAAGGTCCATAAAAGGACCGACCTGACGTCATGAGTCAAGCCGGCTTGACTTGCAGGTTCGTCCCACTGAAACACTCCAGAGCCCCAGACTTCCAGGATTTCACTGGGGGCTCCCGCTTTCAGTCTCTAAGAGCTAAAAACCCTTTATTCTTTAAAAATTCATATTTCTGGCTCCCCTTATCCAATTTTAATTATTTTGGTGTCAAATTAAAGAAAATACTATTTCTTATTTTTATAAATTGGTTTTGGATTTTTAAACTGTGTCCTGCATTTTATTTCATTACTGTTTTGTGATATTTGAATGGTTTACACACCATCATCATCCTCATCAACACAAGCTTTATTCGGTCAACCTAACCATCAAAGCATTATCATATACAATCAAAATACAGTAAAAAGTCCAAGAGGATATAACAATAATGTAACATTATGTAACCATCTTAAAAAATATAATCACAAGCATACATTTAAAAAAATATATATTGTATGCTAAAAGTAATTAATAAAAACTACTATTTCAAAAAACGACTACGTATGTGCCATGCAGCCACAAGAAACTTGCTAACTGCCTCAATCAAGGGCTTAGAAGTTTTGCTCCTTAAAATCCTCATTGCTATGCAACACTGATTCAGGCCCAAGGTTCGACAGACAGTACGAATCCACTTTGAGCGTGGAATGGAATAAGCAGGGCAGAAAAACATAAAATGCTCAACTGTTTCTGAGTTACCATAACATATAGGACATAAATCGGATAATGGAGTAGACCCCCAACATCTTGAAAATGATAACAGTGGAAGATTCCCAAACCGAAAACATGCATACAACCCCTTCCCCGCAGATCAGGTATAAAATCAAAATATGGTTCAAACTGGGGAACCCACTTGAAGTCCATAAAAGAGTAAGTGAGACGTCCATTGGAGTTACTACGAATTACGTCCGCTCCTTCATAGGACCAATAAGTTATTTTCAAAACAGAACTGTGAGTTTTTCCAAGCTTTGGGGATTTTCCCCAAAACTAGTCAATCCCAGTATATGAAACCATTTAGACACATGTTTGACCCATGGGATGGGGGGGAAGTCACATTCGGTCTCCTTAAAAGATCACAAAAGGAATCCATGTATGTAGCAAGCTCGGGAACAGTCCAGATTCTTATCCAATAGAGTAGTGGTCTTAAAATTATCACATCCATTATACGTTTAAACCCAAGATCCAAAAACAATGGTATTAAAGGGGTACTGCACGGGCAGGAAGTTACAGCCCTGGCAAAATTATTTTCTCCCTCTGATTTTACAATAAAAAAAAACATATTTCAGCACCATAGGCAGCCGCTCCCTGGGCCTTGGCCAAATAGATTTTAATGGCAGGAGAAACACCTTTCGAGACCGAACTTTTGTAAAAACGCAAGATAGCAGCTGCTCTATGCTGAAGAAGTCCTACACTCTTGCCAATTTGGTCCTCCCAATGCAAATTACTTGATATCCTCACACCTAAGTAATCCATGGAGTGAACCCGAGTCAATAAAGACCCATCCAAGTCAATGGTGCATCTCCCACGGTAACCCGGGCCAAGCACCATTAACTTAGTTTTGTTAGCATTCAACTCCAAACCATAATCCAAACAAAAAGATTTAAACTTATCAACTAGAATTTGAAGATTAGAGATTAGGAGTGAACCATCGGCAAAGAGTAAAATAGGGATCTTGTGAGCATTCAATACAGGGGCATCATTCTGACAAGAAAGCAATATTGGTACCACCTCATTGATAAATAAAGGAAATAAAAACGGGGCCATAACACAACCCTGGCGCACACCCATCTGAATGGGAATTTTTTCTGTCAACTCTCCTTGGTCTCCCCACCTCACCTGTGCATAAGTATTCTTGTGTAATCGGCGTAGAAGACCAACTATGTTAAATGGAACTTTTAGCCTAAGTAGTACTTCCCACAGCTTCTCTCTCGGGACCAGATCAAAAGCTGATCGCAAGTGCACGAAAACAACATATAAAGGTTGCTTGGCAAACACCTGGTCTATTGTGCTGGTTTTGGGACGGAACCCCGCCTGAAATGGAAAAAAAACCTGGTGATCTTGAGCCCAATTCGTGAGTCTCTCCAAAAGCTGTTTTGCAAAAAATGTCTGGAGAATATCAATGAGACTAATAGGTCTATAATTAACAGGCAAGTTAGCATTTCCTTTTTTATAAATTGCAATTATTTCAGCACCTTTCCAGGTACTCGGGATAGCACCACCATTGGCAATCTTATTTGAGAGCAGATTTATATACCAGGACCAAATAGTTGGTTCTGATTTATATAAATCTCCAGGTATTTTGTCAGGTCCAGGTACCTTGTCTGATTTTAAAGAATTAATCACATCTAATGTTTCCTCCAAAGAGAAAAAAAATGCTGTCTACTGGAGTATAAGTATCCTGGCCAAATAGCTCAAGGGTATCACTGGAAGTAAGTGGTAATGGGGGGGCTGAGTCACTTAAACTGCTGTTAGATGGATTCGGGGGAGCAGCATAAAGTTGGGAAAAGTGAGTTACCCAAGTCTCTGGTTGCATATGATTCCTAATGCTGCCCTTATTCCCTCTTTGTCTTTTGGATAGTAACTCCCAAAATAATGTGTTTTTCTTTAATTTAATTGCAACAAGCAGGTCCTGCCAAACAGAATCTTCCCAAACCTTTTTAGCGTGGATTGTGGCCTTTTTGTAAGTACATCTAGTCGATCTAATCTCCCCCAGGGAGCCTTTTATGATTGCAGTTTTTAGTGCCAACTTTGCCTTAGCACAATCCTCTTTAAACCATACATTGGTAACCATCACATTAGGAGCTAAAGATTTAGAAGAGATGTTTTTATAGATGTTTTATAGAAGAGATGTTTCCAGCAGTTTCCTCAACAATGATTTATGAATGCTAAGGATGGGAATGTTGCTATCTTCATATTCTTCATAATCTGCCATCACATCGATAAAAGCTTTATGAATCCCATTTATTAAGTAGGGGTTGGACAATACCCTTGGCCAACAGACTCTTCTATGATTACTGCTCGGCAGTGGAGTTGGAACCACTGTACATTGAGTGTGTGAGGATCTCCTGAATATATCTCCACATAGGGTAAGAAGCAAGGGATTATGGTCACTTTCGTTATGAGATTCCACCTTCATATCTTTCAATAGAGGCCACAGCCTAACAACTACTAAGAAGTAGTCAATAGTATTGGAAGAGATACCTCTTTTGAATGTAGGCGCCATCTGTAAATCTGAGGGTGTGCGTCAATTGCATGCCCTAAGCCCATATTTTAGACAAAGTGTAGCCAACTGAGTGGCCCCACAGGAATGAGTACATTGGCTGATATTCATTAATTGCGGGATTCCCCACAATTCATCTTCTACATCAGTTAACCCATTATTAATCATCAAGGGTTCAAAAGTGCAATTCAAATCTCTTTCAATAACTAACAAAAGCGAGGGGTGCAAACAATCCAAAAATTCAATCAACTGAAATAATGTCTGAGACTCCGATCCCTGAGGTACCAAACGGGCATAAACATTAATTTAAAATAATCCTAAAATCCTGATGGAATGTAAGTTGAACTCCCATTATATCCAGAGAATCTATCTTTGATGGTGAATAGTCACAGTATAACTTCTTATTTAATAACATCAATAAACCTCCTTTTGCACGACCTAAACCCTTCTCTGGAGGTTTGGCAGGGATACTATATGACATAAACCCTTGTACATATATCTGTTCCTCAGCCCAAGTTTCCTGAAATAAACAAACATCCTGGCTGTTAATATCAGTAATCCACTCTGGATCTCCCAGTTTCCTGCCTAATCCTGCTAGATTCCATGACATCAATAGTATCTCAGCCTTAGGCAACCCAGAATTAACAATAGGAGTAACTTGCCCCTCAAAATGTATAACCCCTTGAGATACCCCCAGAGGCACTTCCTGAGCAACATTTAGTCATCCAGAGACTATTGATGTAGGGGGTGTTCTATGTTCCATATGAGATTGATGAACTGGAATGGGGACAGAGTACCTCATAGAACGAGTACAAGGAGGGTGGGAGACAAGACTAATACCAATCCCTATCAAAACCCTTAAGTGATATGTACATGCTTCAAAATCCATTAATTGCTCCACCAAGGTCTTTTTGGAAAAGCAAACTGAAATCAAATCATACATAGACCCTGGAACGCAACATCTTTCCACCTTAAGAATATCAGAGCGGATAACTGAGAGACAATTGCGTTGGGTGTGTAGCCAATGAATGGCTTTATAAATCAAGGACTCATGGTTCTCAAAAGTACCAAGGGGTAGCTTGGGCACATCAATCATATACATTGTACAATCACTACGTCCCATCCCCAAACTCTGATCATACTGAGTATTAATATCAGTATAGGATTTGAAACAATGGGCCGAGGGTATAAGGGAGTTATCCTTACTACCAGGAGGCAAGGGGATAGCCTCTCTCCTTGGCCCATCATTGGTAATATGTAACTGAGCGGAAGCAGGGTCCTGAGATCCCTTATGATTCCTAAATTTGGGAACTTGATTGTGCTTCCACCTGACATTGGCAGGTGCTACCTAGTTATCCCCAAAGATAGATGAAATTGGATTGTTTAGGGGTGGGGACTGAGCTCACACTTGAGGTGTCAATTTCTAGTCCTAACTTTAATGGAACAATACTCCCATACTCTTTTATCTCCCCATGTGGCTGCTGACATCTACAGCTATTTTTCTGCATTATATTCTCCTTCATAACTCCCATTAATAATAACACAATGGATTTTATTTCATTAATTTTCTTGAGGACAATAGCTAAATCAGTCCCTTTTCCCAAAAGATGTAAACCCTCCGGAACAAAAGGAGGGGTAGTCGAAGTGTTGATGTCAGTAGCAGTTTCGATTGCAGAATGTATTATGCAAGCCGGTGGATCTTCAACCTCTGTCAATAGCTCAAATCAGTTTGAACACAAGATATTGGGAACCACCTTGACTACTGGGATTAATGGAAGGGGGAAAGTTTCAGCACCCGTAGATAAAGCGTCCCTCTGACATGTCAAGGTTCCCAAATCACAACATGATGGTGCCAAAGGAGTCTATGAGGGATTTCCCCCTCAAGCGTGGGTATCCTTGGTCATACTGGTCTCAACAGGAGTAGAAATAGCCTGTGACCTCTTGCTCTTTGTGAACATTTCAGGGATTTTCTCCTTCCTAGGCACTCCACTGCGAGTAGGCGATGAGAATTAGTTTTTAATAAATCATCAACCTCTTCAAATAATAAGTCGATAGCATGAAGAGGACTCAAGTCTTTGGGGGTGCCTGTGCTTACTTGGTTGCTTGCTCTTTTCCTAACTTTTTTTATACCGCTCATAGGGGCAGCGGTATCAATGGCTTTCCGTTTCCCCATTTCAGGTGGTTAAGTAAATAGTAAATGAATCCTTAAATACAAAATGCAAATCTTCTGTACTTACTACTCACATCAGAAATTGGCCCAGCCCGTCCTCAATCGGGTGATGACGGGCGAAGACGGGCCCGTGAAGTGCGCAATATTTTGAGGCCAGGTAGGTGGAAGGTGAGCCTGGGGGATGAAGTCCCACCCCGGTCTTCAGCGTCTCAGAGCCTCTAAACAGCTGCCAGCGTCCCGCGCAGCGTGAAGTGCACAATAGTTATGAGGCCAGGTAGGTGGAAAGGGAGCCAGGGGGATGAAGTTGCACCCCGGGATTCAGTGTCTCAGTGCCTCTAAACACCTGCCAGCCTCGTTTGTACCACTGCACCCAATCCTGGCTCTTGAGTTTACAGCAGGTGCATTCTGGTGCCTGTATTTTCTCTGTTACGAATATGAACCTAAGCTACAGGTCCGCACCTAACCCCAGAATTTAACGTGCCACTTGCTAAAAACCGGAACTTGCTGAGGGTGCTGCACGTCACTTGGCAGCAATGTAAACAACGTCTCTGACGCACTCCGGTAACAACGCAACAGAACCAGCTCCTGGGCGCCGCGAGGAGGGTCGCTTCCGGTTCAGGTGCAATGGGAGAGGCAAGTGGCGAGGGCCAACAAGGCCAAGAGCGAAACACAAACCTAGTGGGGAGTAACTTCCGGGCGCAGACTTGGTGTTTCCAGAGAGTTGCTTGGATCAGCGAGAAGCACCAGAAGAGAAAGATCAGCCACCTCGAAGCCCCTTTTCTTTCTTTTTATTGACATTTCATATATTTCTTCAACAGCCGACAAGTGTTTTGTCACCAATGTGACATTTTCAAGGCTTGGGTCAGATGGATAGGACTTTAGCTGGTGTGGGTGTGCAGTGACTTCTGACAGTGTTTAAGTCCTGTGGCTTCCCCTCGACTCCAAACCCACAACAATCAGCACATCAGACTGCTAGGAAGAAGTGAGGTGGAGCAAGGGACAGCGGGAGGTCTGCTGTGACTAGATCGAATGCTGCGATCCAGAGGAGGAGGTGTGTGGCTGGCTGACTTCTCGCTAGCAGCCCAAGAGATGCAACTCAAATCGTGATTTTCCTCTGGTCACTCGCTGATGGGCTCCCCAGATTGGCAGGCCTGTGCTTCTCTCGAGGGAACGTCGGACGGACCTCCTCCTGTCAAGCACAGTTCGTGCAAAGTATATCCACATGTTCTCTGATTGATGCAACAGAGGTGTAGATCAGCTGTTGGTCGATCTCTTCAGGGTTGGGGGCCCTTGGTCCCTTGCGACCCCACTCGGACACGACCGAATACACTCCACCGAGTACACTCAGGACACAGCCACATTGTAGTATGATCTCGGCTGTAGACGAAATAAAACGGACGACAGTGAGCCTCGGTATCTTTACTCTCACTGCGACCTGAGTTCTGTGCCATTTAGAGGGTTCATCCTACAACCTTTATTTCCTAACTTAAGCCTTGCTGGTCATTGCCAAGCTACCAATGGTTGAGCTGGGGTCAATTTATTGAGACCTAACTGGACCTAGTAGGGGTTAGTGGCCTATTGCTACGTATAGGTACTTACCTATTCTTACTAATAATCCACTTTCTAACAACATTATTTTAATCTTGTTAGCACATTGTCAGTTCTGGTAGGCACAATGGTGTCAGCCACAAAGTAAAAACATAGACACTTTTTAAATACGTGTCAGTGCAGCTTTTCTTAACATTAAGCCTTTAACATGAAAACTTCTGCTAACGTCTGGGTCACTGAAAACATTACTAAATAATATGCTCGAACAGTTCCTCCTCTGACTGAAATCTATGCCATCACAAAAGGACACTCTCATTTCAATGAGACAACTCAAAGCCTTGTAGTGTGATAATGTATTGGTTTACTGTTGTTCTCAGTGTCTTCAAGTTTTAGTAATAAATACTCCTCATCTTCTCCATTTCAATCTTCTCTGTTTGCTTTTAGTTCTTTTCTCTTTCCATGTTCTCTTTCCATATTTTGTATAGTTTGTAAAACCCAAGTGCAGCTGAGGCACACAAAGCTACACTCAGCACAAATTTCAAGTTCATTCCTATTACTAGTTTTCCCAAGTTTCCAAACCACTTTCTAATGGTTGAAAAACCATTACCTATTGCTTCCCATGCACCGGTGACTGTCAGTCCTTTCAGGTCATTTTTCAAATATGTGATAAACGTCCTCATCTCCTCACTATTGTCCAGTATGTTCATACAGCAATGTTGTGCATGCAAAACTTTATTCTGCCTACCTCTGCCAATAAAATTCTCAAAGCAAAGCGATTTTGCAAAACCATTAATCTCACAGCAACCATCTCCATATCCATTAGTATCATTGCTCCAGCATAATCAGTAGATAGCTTATATACAATTGTTGACAACTTCCTAATCTTGATATCATTCAAGATTACTCCAACTGATGGAATAATGGCACCAAATATAATACCAGTAATCTCTGCTGCTCTAGCACCTCTCTTAACTCTGGAATTTGGTTTCTCTTTCCAGACTGGATTGCACACATGATACGTTTTTGGAAAAACTACCCCTAGATGACATGTACCTTACCAGCCTTTCGGGAGTTTGTAATAGGCATTCTTTCCACAAATTAAATAAACACCTGTGTTGCAAAGTGGATTATTGGTAGGGGCAGGTAAGTACCTACACTTCGCAAAAGGCCACTAACCTCCACTTAGGTCCAGTTAGGCCTAAATAAATTAAACCCAGCTCAACCCTTGGTAGCTTGGCAACGAGCGACAAGGCTTAACTTAGGAGACAAGTATGTAAAGCATTTAAAAATCACAAAACAGTAAAAAAGTAAAACACAATAAACATCCAACACCAATTCATAAACATAGATAATGTTTTTCTTTAAAATGACACCAAAACGAATAAAATTGGATAAGGGGACCTAGAGATATGAAATTGTAAAGAATAAGGCCATCATTACAACCCTGGCGGTAAATCCCGCTTTCCGCCGTGCAGAAGACCATTGCGGCAGCGGAATTCCGCTACAGGTATTATGACTCACAGCTCGGAATCCGCCACAATACAGACACCCACAGAAGTCCGCCACACCAAAGGTCAGTGATAAACTGGCGATACCAAAATCTACACTGTCACACCAGCAGGAATACGCCAACACTATCACGACCCACGAATCAACGCGGCGGTCTTTCAACAGCGGTATTCCATTGGCGGTACACACCGCCACGCTCAAAATACACACACATTTACAAAACACAACTACATTGGACAACTCAAAATACACACACCTGACACACATACACACACCACACCCACACACCCAATCCAATATAAAGCACACACCCACATCACCCACAAACCCTAACAACCAAAATTCTGAAAGAAGGCCAGAGAGAGAGACTACCTAACACAACACCAGCATCCA
Organism: Pleurodeles waltl; assembly: GCF_031143425.1. Lineage (NCBI taxonomy): Eukaryota > Metazoa > Chordata > Amphibia > Caudata > Salamandridae > Pleurodeles > Pleurodeles waltl. The sequence goes on along the minus strand of NC_090437.1, from coordinate 79,833,228 downwards.
CAGACACACAACCCCATCTCTCATACAACATCCACGTACCTCAAACAGCACACACCAACACATCCTCTCACACATCACAACAGACACCACCTCACACATCACCCACACCACATCATGGCACCTCAAAGACAACCCAGGTTCTCTGAGGAGGAGCTCAGGGTCATGGTGGAGGAGATCGTCCGGGTAGAGCCACAGCTATTCGGATCACAGGTGCAGCAGACCTCCATTGCAAGGAAGATGGAGCTATGGCGGAGAATTGTCGACAGGGTCAACGCAGTGGGACAGCATCCAAGAACACGGGATGACATCAGAAAGAGGTGGAACGATCTACGGGGGAAGGTACGTTCCGTGGTATCCAGACACCAGATTGCTGTACAGAGGACTGGCGGTGGACCCCCACCTCCTCCCCCACAACTAACACCATGGGAGGAGCAGGGCTTGGCGATCATGCATCCTGAGGGCCTCGCAGGAGTAGCAGGAGGACTGGACTCTGGTAATGCAGATCTTTACTACTTCATCCCACCACCCCACCTGCATGCCATCACATACTCCCACTCTCACCCTCACACCCATCACTATAACAACCCACAGATACCCCACTAACACAACCCACACATCCCAAAAGCAAGCCCTGCATGTAACATCAATGCATGGATACCCATCACCAAAGCATGTCCAGTAGAGAGACTCACTCATGCCCCAAAATCACCAATCACACAAGGGCCACGGCAATAATGCAAGCGCAGGAGTTGAGGGTAACTCACCCATTGCACAAGATGGCACACACAGATACAATAACTATGCATTTACACCCCAACAGGACCTATACCCAACGTCTCCGGACAGGAGGTGCCAGACATCTCCAGTCCCCCCACAGAAGAGGCCCACATTGACAACAGCATCTCTGCACGCCTGGATCAAGATGACCAGCCTGGCCCATCAAGGACCTCGGGACAGTCGGTTCCCCTGCCACAGTCACAAACCACCACTGAACCTCCCCCCTCAGGAAACACCACCACAGCACCCACCCAGCGGGCCCATCCCTCTGTCTCCAGAACACGTCAATCAGCAGTGTGTCCACCACTACAAGGAACCCAGGCAACCCCACTAACACAGGACGATCAGGGACCAGGGGACAGAGGCACAGGATAACAGGGAAGCTGGGAGGACTGCTGTGTGGTAGGGGGAGGACAGGCCCAGGGAACCCACTCTCTACGAGGCACTCTCCAACATCATGGGAGCTTACCACCATTATGAGACCATGGGCACGTTACTGGCCAAGTTTCAGGAGACCCAGCGGCTGCAGGAGGAACACTACCTGGGGATCAGGGAGGACTTGAAGTCCATCAACACCACCCTGGTCACCATTGCAGGGGTGCTGGCAGACCTTCTCAATACCAGGAGGGACACAGTGGCCCACCAACGGGCCCCTAACACTAGCCTGGACGATGAACAGCCCTCCACCTCCGCTGGCGCTAGTGGACAGGAGGCGCAGCCACAGGAACAACAGGCCACCAGCACCCCACCCCCTGCAGATGGAGAACCACCCCGCAAACGGTCCCTGAGATCCAGGAACAAGACAGAGAACATTGCCAAGACCCCGCCAGGAAATAGGACCCCCCTGAATTTCACCATTCTGTCCCACTTTGTCACCCTGTCCACCTTAAACTGCCATTGCTCCACTTCCTATGCCCCATTGGACAATGCACCTGTGAAACAAATAGACTGGACCCTGCCATGGACATTCCTCCACCATCACCCCAGCCCATTTCACACACCCTTCCACTTATTTGCACAGAAATCAACACACTTGAATCACAAAACAATCTGGAGTCTGTCTGTGCTTTCACTAATGTGTAATTGCAAAACCTCTGGAATATAGCAATGTCAATGTACTTGTTCACATACCAATATAACACAGCTGTAGGCCAGCAGTAAACATAGCAGAGGGCATAAAGTGGGACCCAGATCTGTGAAATGGAAAGGTAAAGTAACAAGTCAGGGTCCATACAATGAGTGAAAATTACAGACTTATGCTAGCTCCAACAATAGTATGAGATGTGGCAAGCAGATACATCTTGTTACCTGTGTCTCACTGGAAGTATTGCATGATGATGTTGTTTTGGTTGTCGACATCTTCTTCTTCTGCCTCCTCTTCCTCACTGTCCACAGGCTCCACAGCTGCCACAAGACCACCATCTGGACCATCCTCCTGCAGAAAAGGCACCTGGCGTCGCAAAGCCAGGTTGTGCGGTACACAGCATGCCACGATTATCTGGCACACCTTCTTTGGTGAGTAGTATGGGGAGCCACCTGTCAGATGGAGGCACCGGAATCTGGCCTTCAGGAGGCTGAAGGTGCATTCTATAATCCTCCTAGTTCGCCCATGTGCCTCACTGTAGCGTTCCTCTGCCCTTGTCCTGGGATTCCTCACTGGGGTCAGTAGCCATGACAGGTTGGGGTAACCAGAGTCACCTGCAAATGTCGAGGGACAACTGTTAGACACACACTAACCCTTAGGGACAACCCCATACCCAGACACCTATGTCAACTGTGTTGGCCTCACCTATTAGCCACACACGGTGCACAAGAAGTTGCCCCATCACATAAGGGATGCTGCTATTCCTCAAAATGTAAGCGTCATGCACAGAGCCAGGATACTTGGCATTCACATGGGAGATGTACTGGTCTGCCAAACACACCATCTGCACATTCATCGAATGGTAGCTTTTCTGGTTTCTGTACACCTGTTCATTCCTGCGGAGTTTGGGGGGGACAAATGCCACATGTGTACCATCAATGGCACCAATGATGTTGGGGATATGTCCCAGGGCATAGAAGTCACCTTTCACTGTGGGCAAATCCTCCACTTGAGGGAAAACAATGGAGTTGCACATGTGTTTCAGAAGGGCAGATAACACTCTGGACAACACGTTAGAGAACATTGGCTGGGACATCCCTGATGCCATGGTCACTGTTGTTTGAAAAGACCCACTGGCCAGGAAATGGAGTACAGACAGAACCTGCACTAGAGGGGGGATTCCTGTGGGATGGTGGATAGCTGAAAGGTCTGGCTCCAACTGGGCACGCAGTTCCAGGATTGTTGCACAATCAAGTCTGTATGTGATATTGATGTGTTGCTCTTCCATTGTCCACCAGGGGTCTGTACACCGGAGGATGCCGCCATCTCAACACCTGCCCCAGCAGACGGGCCCTATGGAGGAGAAGAGCGAGCAGAGGGTCATCCAACACTTAGGTATCACAATGTGTTATTTGCTAAAATGTTGGAAAATCGCAATGTGCCGGTATCTGTCTGTATTCCAGGCCTAGATAGGTGTGACGCAGTTTTTTTCCATCCCATGTGACCCCCTGAAATGGCGGCTGCCTGACCTGTAAGGTGAGACAAGGGGAAATGAGGTAACTGCGCTGGCGTTGTACACCGTCGCGGTGGGCGGTCGAAGACCACGGCGCAATTCAGCATTGGTTAACATTGGGCCCTATGGGTCCCAGGAGCCAATGACGATGTACGCTGGCGGTGATGGTACGCACCACTGCGGACGTGACCGCCATTTTCTCACTGGTCGCTCACTTGATACCTGACCTTCAACAGGAGAGGACCTATACTGCAAGCGCTGCTGTGACTTGTGTCTGGAAGCGACGATGGCTATAGTGTCCGGGGAAAGGGCCCCTGCCTTCACTTCAAAGGAGTTGGAGAAACTGGTGGATGGGGTCCTCCCCCAGTACACGCAACTGTACGGACCTCCAGACAAACAGGTGAGTACACTGTGAGCATGGTGGATGGCACCTAAGGGTATGGAGTGTCGTGGATGGAAAAGGGTGGGGAGGGGGACAGGTCAGCATGTCAGGATTGTGTGTGTATGTATGGCAGGGCCAGTGTGGGAGGTGTTTGGCAATGCGTGAGATGAAATGTATGGGCTAGAATCATCCATTTTTACTTCACTTTTCCTCTAGGTCAGCGCCCACCAGAAGAAGGGTATTTGGCGTGCCATCGCCAAGGATGTCCGGACCCTAGACGGAGCACCCACTGCCATAAAAGATGGGAGGACCTGCGCCGCTGGAGCAAGAAGACGGCGGAGGCCCAGCTGGGGATGGCATCCCAACGTGGAAGGGGTGCCCGTCGCACCATGACCCCCAATGTACTGGATCCTGGAGGTGGCCTATCCGGAGCTGGATGGGTGCTTGAGGGCATCACAGCAGCCACAAGGGGATGAGTACACTGTAATTCAGCTGACTCTGCGTGCATTACGAGGTGTCTGGGTGGGGGGGTGGATTGTGGGTTCCCCTAGGCCATGGCGAACTAGGTGGGCAAGGTCCCTTGTTAGGCAGGCTCTGTGGCACCGCAACCCCACTACTGGTAATAGCCATCTACACCTAGTCAGGCTCCTGTGACTTCCAGGTGTGCAGCAATTGGGCTTAGGCCTTGCCCCCCATGGGCAGGTGAATTTGCTAGGAACTGTTAGTGCATGGATTAGTGCAGAGGGATGCTCCCTGTGTGTTGTGTCCGCCAACGGTAGTGGTGTTGCATGCACTGAACGTGTTTCTTCTGCCTTTCCCCCCCTTTTTGTTTTGTCTCCCTGTTCTTGCGTGCAATAGCATCATCTGGCAGAGGAGCAGTGGCACCGGAGCAGGAGGGAGTTGCAACCCACTTGGCCCTGGAGGGTGAAGCAACGGAGTCTGAAGCCACCAGTGGGATGGAGGGCGAGGGGAGCTCGACGACGGGGACAGGAGCATACACCAGCGACAGCGACTCCTCTTCTGATGGGAGCTCCCTTGTGTTGGCGGGCACCTCTGTGCCCACCGCATCAACAGGTACAGCCGCCAACCCCCTACCAGCACTGCCCTCCCAGCAGCCCCTCAGCGTGTATCCCGTGCCCGCTCACCCAGGAAGGTGGGCATCTCCTTCACCCCAGGCACCTCAGCCCCTGCCCCAGTCAGCCCTGCTGCCCTCAGTGAGGAGGCTATTAACCTCCTGAGATCCCTCACTGTTGGCCAATCTACCATTTTGAATGCCATCCAGGGTGTTGAGAGGCATTTGCAACAAACAAGTGCATACCTGAAGGGCATTCATTCTGGGTAGGCGGCCCAACAGAGAGCATTTCAGGCTCTGGCCTCAGCACTGATGGCAGCCATTGACCCTGTGACCAGCCTCCCCCCTCCAACTTCCTCCACCCAGACCCAATCCCTTGTACCTCAGCCTATCCCAAGCACACCATCAGACCAGCATGCACACTCATCAACACACAAGAGTGGACATGGCAAACATAAGCACCACACATCCCACAAGCACTCACACAAGCACCATCCCCATGCAGACACAGCAACAGCCACTGCCTCCACTGTGTTCCCCTCCTCCACGTCCTCCTCCTCCCTCCCTGTCTGGTCTCCACTCACACCTGCATGAACTACATCCTTAGCCACTACCTCGATCACCAGCACGCCCATCACCACACACCGCTCACGTGCAATCACCACCCCTACTACCAGGCACACATCCCCAGTGTCCTCTCCCAGTGTGTCTGTGAGCCATCCTCCCAAAGCACACAAACGCAGGCACCCACCCACCCAACAGCCATCCACCTCACAACAGCCTCCGGCCCATGCACCTTCACCCAAATTCAGCAAACGTACACCTCCTACAACCACTACCTCTTCCTCCACTTCCAAACCCCTTATATCTTCCCATCCCAGTGTGTCTAAAAAACTTTTCCTGGCAAACTTTGACCTCTTCCCTTCACCTTCCCCCTCCCAGCTTTCCCCTAGGGCCAGGCTTTCCAGGTCCCAGACCAGCACCTCAGCCACCAAATCCCCAGGCACAGTTGTGCCAGAAACTGTGGGGTCATCGAGT